>NW_006239026.1:716735-811713 GCF_000226075.1 Solanum tuberosum | reverse complement strand
AGGGGAGGGGATTAAAATTGTGGAGAATCGAACATTCACCGATAAAGTTGAATTTAAACTTAAACGGAAGGGGTAATAATGAAATTTCACCAATAATTAAGAAGAGACTGAAATTTATACATAAATCGCATTCGGCAAATGCGTTTTATGTCTTATTTTCTCGGATCTTTCTATTTAGGCATCTAAGAAGGGTTTTTCAAGTTATCAACAGCATGACCTTTTTTTAAAACACAAAAAATGAAATTGTGATTCGAGAAAAGAAAAATAGGGAATGGGATTAAAATTGTGGAGAATCGAACATTCACCGATAAAGTTGAATTTAAACTTAAACGGAAGGGGTAATAATGAAATTTCACCAATAATTAAGAAGAGACTGAAATTTATACATAAATCGCATTCGGCAAATGCGTTTTATGTCTTATTTTCTCGGATCTTTCTATTTAGGCATCTAAGAAGGGTTTTTCAAGTTATCAACAACATGACCTTTTTTTAAAACACAAAAAATGAAATTGTGATTCGAGAAAAGAAAAATAGGGAATGGGATTAAAATTGTGGAGAATCGAACATTCACCGATAAAGTTGAATTTAAACTTAAACGGAAGGGGTAATAATGAAATTTCACCAATAATTAAGAAGAGACTGAAATTTATACATAAATTGCATTCGATAAATGCGTTTTATGTCTTATTTTCTCGGATCTTTCTATTTAGGCATCAGGCTCTTTCTATTTAGGCATATAAGAAGGGTTTTTCAAATTTTCAACTGCATGACCTTTATTTAAAACACAAAAAATAAAATTGTGAGTTGAGAAAAAAAAATAGGGGAGGGGATTAAAATTGTGGAGAATCGAACATTCACCGATAAAGTTGAATTTAAACTTAAATTGCAGTGGTCATAATGTAATTTCACCAATAAATAAGAAGAGACTGAAATTTGTACATAAATCGCATTCTCCAAATGCGTTTTATGCCTTATTTTCATAGCTCTTTCTATTTAGGCATCTAAGAAGGGTTTTTGAAGTTTTCAACGACATTACCTTTTTCAAAACACAAAAAAATAGAATAATGGGTCAAGAAAAGAAAATAGGGGAGGGGATTAAAATTGTGGAGAATCGAACATTCACCGATAAAGTTGAATAAACGGAAGGGGTGATAATGCAATTTCACCAATAAATAAGAAGAGACTGAAATTTGTACATCAAATTAATGAATTTATTATTTAAATAGTAATAAAATGAAATTAATCAAATTAAATGACTAATATATACATGTTTTTTTTTATTATCTTTTATTAATAATATTAATGAATTTATTATTTCAAAGAATAATAAAATAAAATTAATTAAACATACCTTGATTTCCGCCTTATAATAAGAGATTTGATTAATTAAATTTTCAAAAATAATTGTCCATGTATTCTGAAAAAATCTTAATTATAGAAATAATTAAGGAAATCAGTTACAACCAATTAATTGAAACAAATAAAATATGTTAAAATTCGGCAGATACATGTGTGTCACAGATTCCAACTGGTGTATCCTAAGCATAAAATATGATAGAGGAAGTAATATTTGAAACTATTGGGAATCTTAGTAATTAGGACCTAAACTAGTGGAATTTATGTAGTTTGCCTTGAAATATTTTAAAGATAATAGTTAGTTACAAACCATAATAAGTTGCAAGTCAACTAGTGAAGTATAAAATCCAAAATTCAGTTGATGAACAAATTAGAGAGCATATAATTCATGACGACAAACCTTTTCCAATGAGGAATTGGAATTACGGCCCTGTTCCTATTCATAGTGAATTTGGGATTTAAGAATCCTTCTACTATAAATGTAGGCAATTGTTGTTGGAAGAGACAAAAAAATCTCCTTTGTTTGCAGATTCTTTAAAGTCATGAAGCTACTACGTGGTGGTTGCAATAGAATTGAACTTCCCGATTTGATTATATTTCGCATCTTGAGCTACCTGCCTCTTCGGTCTTTGTTCAAATTCAAATGCGTATGCAAGCTGTGGTCTACACTATTTCTGCATCCAACTTTCTTGTACTTCCGTAGCAAACACTCCCCCTTCGCTCATGTTCTCTCTGAGGATGCAAAATTCTTGACGAAGCTCCGTTTTGACAATCCAGAGACATGTTGGGACTTTACCACAATCTGTTGCAGTAGTCACTTCTTATCTCTAGAGAAGAAGATGATAGCTTCTTCTCAAACTGTGATGTACCGCATACTATCCCTACAGCTCTGTGATGCACTCCCAATCCCCAGTCCCCAAAATCCTAGTTTGTGCATTACCCTAGAGTTTGTTTCCATTACCTCTAACCCTTATGGTGGTTCTGTTAAGTTGATTTCTGTTTATGAAGATGGAAACAACAACCTCGGTTATGAAATTCTCTCTCTCGACATTCATGTCCCTTATCGCTGCTGGCGAGCCATTGACAATGTGCTACCACTGCCTAGGGATGGACGAATGATGAACAGCATTCAACTCTTTTTTAGAAGGGGCGTTGCTTATTGTATTAGCTTTGTTGAGATCGATGATATACAAATTGATATTATAGATATGGTTAATGAGACCTACATTGGTCGTACTACTTTTCCTAGAGAAAGATTCATGAACACCACTTTGCATCTCATGGATTGGAACGGACGTCTCTCCTTTGCTCAACTAGTAAAAGATGAGCTTCATGTCTTGAAACTAGACGATCACACAAAATTGAAATGGGCTCAAAAAAAGCGCATCATCAAGCTGCACTGCTTGAAATCGTATCATAAGGAGGACCTAATAACATTTCATGCTTGTGATGTGTCTACTTTGGTGTTTATCCGGCTGGACAAGAAGGACAATCGATTCCTCTGCTATTATAACATTAATACCGGCGAGTTGATTACTCGTGACATGTATGTAACCGGGTCTGAGAACACAAATGATGATGCCCAACTGGTCGCATATTATATCACTCAAATTGGCTTCCGCAAAGCAGGCTTGTAGAAAATTAATGCTTTTTAGACATTGTTGTTATTACATATTTATCTACTCTTTATCGCTGAGAAGACAAACTCGACTGTTGATTTTATCACTGATTGATTGTTTAATCCATATTTAAATTTTCCTGTTTCTATATGCGTCAGATATTCTGCCTTAATCCTTTTGTTTTATGCCTCTTGAGTTATCATATTTCAGAAATATTTTTGTATTGCTCATCTGCTTCACATTTAGCTGATATTTTGAGTTTATGCTGCTCGTATAGATCGAGGAGCTCTTGAAATGGAAATAGTAGAATCTACGACTTGAAATTGCATTGGTTGTGACGACACAAGACATGTCAAGTGAAACTAAATTTCATGGTTTTCTCGTTTCCTCTAATTTACGTGGTAGCTTTATATATCTTCATTACTTAAGGATATAGTAGGAAGAAGGTACTTGTAGGTTGGCAACTATCCTTTTAGCATGTCTGCTAGTATTATTTAGCATGTAGCATCTATGCAACACTTAAATTATCAAGCTTACGCAAATACTCTATATTCACAAGTCGTAACCAAATCTAAGATAACAATCCATCATTTATTCTCCGAAACTTTTTAGAACCATATCAAATTTTGATATTAGAGTTTCCCAGATAGGGAATATTTTGAGATACTTTGGACGCTCTGATTTCGGGAAATAAATTTGTACCTGCCAGTCCCTTGTTGTTGCTTAACAGTAATCAATGTATTTCTCTTGTTCGCGCAATTTGCTTCTCTTTTTTTTAGAGATGGATTGAAGTTTCCAGATCATCTTATAGTTCAAGTTCGAGGATCACATCTTATCATGGTAGAGTCTTCTAAGAGCATTGGTAAATACAACATGCTAATGAAGCTCGTTATCGTGTTTGAAGATCTAGTTACGATTGGGGGCAATAATCTGCAGGTAACTGGGTTTCGTAGCTTTTCTCTGGATCTATTTATTCACACTATTGTAATTGGTGGTTGATTACATGATGTATGTGGAGAGGATTCATTGGTTGAATCATAGTTCTCCTTGTGGTAGAGTTCTTGGAACCAGATTGCTCAAGTAGATGGGACCAGGTCCTCAACGCAGTAACAATAACAGATGGTAAAGTAAATACTGAAAGTAAAGTTTACACAAACAAATTTACGTGGAAACCTCCTTGCTCAAGGGAGTAAAATCACGACCTGACCTGCCAGGACTTTTCAAACTGATAGGGGAGGGGATTAAAATTGTATAGAATCGAACATTCATCGATAAAGTTGAATTTAAACTTAAACGGAAGGGGTAATAATGTATTTTCACCAATAAATAAGAAGAGACTGAAATTTGTACATAAATCGCATTCGCGTTTTATGCCTTATTTTCTCAGTTCTTTCTATTTAGGCATATAAGAAGGGTTTTCAAGTTTTCAACGGTAAGACCTTTTTTTAAAACACAAAAAATAAAATGGTGGGTTGAGAAAAGAAAAATTGGGGAGTGGATTCAAATTGTGGAGAATTGAACATTCACCGATAAACTTGAATTTAAACTTAAACGGAAGGGGTAATAATGTAATTTCACCCAAAAATAAGAAGAGACAGAAATTTGTTCTTAAATCGCATTCGCCGAATGCATATTATGCCTTATTTTCTGAGCTCTTTCTATTTAGTCATCTAAGAAAGTTTTTTCAAGTTTTCAATGGAATAACCTTTTTTAAAAACACAAAAGATACAATTGTGGGTCGAAAAAAAAAGGAAGGCGATAAAAATTGTGGAGAATCGAACATTCATCGATAAAATTGAATTTAAACTTAAACGGAAGGGGTAAAAATATAATTTCACTAAAAAATAAGAAGAGACTGAAATTTGTACATAAATCGCATTCGCCGAATGTGTTTTATGCCTTATTTTCTCAGCTCTTTCTATTTAGGCATATAAGAAGGGTTTTTCAAGTTTTCAACGGCATGATCTTTTTTAAAACACAAAAAATAGAATAGTGGGTCAAAAAAAGAAAAAAAGGGGAGGCGATAAAAAATGTGGAGAACCAAACATTCACCGATAAAGTTGAATTTAAACTTAAACCAAAAGGGGTAATAATGTAATTTCACAAAAATATAATAAGAGACTGAAATTTGTACATAAATCGCATTCGTCGAAAGCGTTTTATGCCTTATTTTCTCAGCTCTTTCTATTTAGGCATCTAAGAAGAGTTTTTGAAATTTTCAACGGCAAGACATTTTTTTAAAACACAAAAAATAAAATTGTGGGTCGAGAAACGAAAAATAGGGGAGGGGATTAAAATTCTGAAGAATCGAACATTCACCAATAAAATTTAATTTAAACTTAAACGGAAGGGGTAATAATGTAATTACACCAATAAATAAGAAGTATATGAAATTTGTACATAAATTGCATTCGCAGATTGCGTTTTATGCCTTATTTTCTGAGCTCTTTCTATTTAGGCATCGTAGAAGGGTTTTTCAAGTTTTCAATAGCATGACCTTTTTTAAAATACAAAAAATACAATTATGGGTCGAGAAAAAAAAAAGGGAGGCGATAAAAATTATGCAGAATCGGACATTCACTGATAAAGTTTAATTTAAACTTAAACGGAAAGGATAATAATGTAATTTCACCAAAAAATAATAAGAGACAGAAATTTGTACATAAATGGCATTCGCCGAATGCGTTTTATGTCTTATTTTCTCAGCTCTTTCTATTTAGGTATCTAAGAAAGTTTTTTCAAATTTTCAATGGCATGACCTTTTTGAATACACAAAAAATAAAATTGTAGGTCGAGAAAAGAAAAAAAGGGGAGGCGATAAAACTTGTGGAAAATCGAACATTCACCGATAAAATTGAATTTATACTTAAGCGGATGGGGTAATAATGTAATTTCACCAAAAAATAAGATGAGACTGAAATTTGTACATAAATCACATTCAGTGAATGCGTTAAATGTCTTATTTTCTTAGCTCTTTTTATTTAGGTATCTAAGAAGGGTTTTTCAAGTTTTCAATGGCATGACCTTTTTTTAAAACACAAAAAATAAAAATTATGGGTCGAGAAAAGAAAAATAGGGAAGGGGATTAAAATTGTATAGAATCGAACATTCACTGATAAAGTTGAATTTAAATGTAAACGGAAGGGGTAATAATGTAATTTCACCAATAAATAAGAAGAAACTGAAATTTGTTCATAAATCGCATTCGCCAAATTCGTTTTATGCCTTATTATCTCAGTTCTTTCTATTTAGACATCTAAGAAGGGGTTTTCAATTGTGGGTCGAGAAAATAAAAAAATAGGGATCCCATAAAAATTGTGGAGAATCAAACATTCACCGATAAATCAAATTTAAACTTAAACTAAAGGGGTAATAATGTAATTTCACCCAAAAATAAGAAATGACTGAAATTTGTACATATATCACATTCGCTGAATGCGTTTTTTGCCTTATTTTCTCACCTCTTTTTATTTAGTCATCTAAGAAAGTTTTTTCAAGTTTTCAACGACATGACCTTTTTTTTAAATTAAAAAAATTAAAATTGTGGGTCGAAAAATAAACGGAGGCGATAAAAACTTTGGAAAATCAAACATTCACCGATAAAGTTGAATTTAAATTTAAACGGAAGGGGTAATAATGTAATTTCACCAAAAAATAAGAAGAAACTGAAATTTGTACATAAATCACATTCGCCGAATGTGTCTTATGCCTTACTTTCTCAGCTCTTTCTATTTAGACATATAAGAAGGGTTTTTCAAGTTTTCAACGACATGACCTTTTTTTAAAACACAAAAAATAAAATTGTGGGTCGTGAAAATAAAAATAGGGGAGAGGATTAAAAATGTATAGAATCGAACATTCACCGATAAAGTTCAATTTAAAATTAAACGGAAGGGGTAATAATGTAGTTACACCAATAAATAATAAGAGACTAAAATTTGTACATAAATCGCATTCGCCAAATGCATTTTATGTCTTATTTTATCAGCTCTTTATATTTAGGCATATCTAAGAAGGGTTTTTCAAGTTTTCAACGGCATGACCTTTTTTGCAATACAAAAAAAAAATTGAGGGTCGAGAAAAGAAAAAAAGGGGAGGCGATAAAAATTGTGGAAAATCGAATATTCATTGAGAAAGTTTAATTTAAACTTAAACGGAAGGGGTAATAATGGAATTTCACCAAAAATAATAAGAGACTGAAATTGTACATAAATCGCATTCACTGAATGCGTTTTATGTCTTATTTCCTCAACTTTTTTTATTTAGGCATATAAGAAGGGTTTTTCAAGTTTTCAACGGCATGACCTTTTTCTAAAACACATAAAATAAAATTGTGGGTCAAGAAAAGAAAAAAAAGGGAGGCGATAAAAATTGTGGAGAATCGAATATTCACCGATCAAGTTGAATTTAAATTTAAATGGAAGAGTTGATAATGTAATTTCACAAAAAAAATCAGAAGAGACTAAAATTTGTACATAAATCGCATTCGATGAATACGTTTTATGCCTTATTTTCTCAACTCTTTCTATTTAGGCATCTAAAAATGGTTTTTCAAGTATTCCACGGCATGACCTTTTTTTAAAACACAAAAAATAAAATTGTTGGTCGAGAAAAGAAAAATAGTGGAGGGGATTAAAATTGTATAGAATCGAACAGTCATCGATAAAGTTGAATTTAAACTTAAACGGAAGGGGTAATAATGTATTTTCACCAATAAATAAGAAGAGACTGAAATTTGTACATAAATCATATTCGCGTTTTATGCCTTATTTTCTCAGCTCATTCTATTTAGGTATCTAAGAAAGGTTTTTCAAGTTTTCAACGGTAAGACCTTTTTTTAAAACACAAAAAAAAAAATGGTTGGTCGAGAAAAGAAAAATTGGGGAGTGGATTCAAATTGTGGAGAATCGAACATTCACCGATAAACTTGAATTTAAACTTAAACGGAAGGGGTAATAATGTAATTTCCCCCAAAAATAAGAAGAGACTGAAATTTGTATATAAATCGTAATTGCCGAATGCGTTTTATTCCTTATTTTTTCAGTTATTTCTATTTAGGCATCTAAAAAAGGTTTTTCAAATTTTCAGCGTAATGACCTTTTTTTAAAACACAAAAAAAAATCGTGGATCGAGAAAAGATAAAAAGGGGAGGTGATAAAAATTGTGGAGAATTGAACATTCACCGATAAAGTTGAATTTAATTTTCAATGGAAGGGGTAAAAATTTAATTTCACCAAAAAATAAGAAGTTACTGAAATTTATACATAAATCGTATTCATTGAATGCGTTTTATGTCTATTTTCTCAACTCTTTCTATTTAGGCATCTAAGAAGGATTTTTCAAGTTTTCAACGGCATCGCCTTTTTTTAAAACACAAAAAATAAAATTGTGGGTCGAGAAGAGAAAAATAGGGGAGGGGATTAAAATTGTATAGAATCGAACATTCACCAATAAAGTTCAATTTAAACTTAAACGTAAGAGGTAATAATGTAATTTCACCAAAATTTGTACATAAATCACATTCGCCGAATGCGTTTAATACTTTATTTTCTCAGCTCTTTCTATTTGGGCATCTAAGAAGATTTTTTCAAGTTTTCAACGGCATGATCTTTTTTTTAAAACACAAAAAATAAAATTGTGGGTCGAGAAAAGAAAAATAGGGGAGGGGATTAAAATAGTAGAGAATCGAACATTCACCGATAAAGTTGAATTTAAACTTAAACGAAAGGGGTAATAATGTAATTTCACCAATAAATAAGAAGTGACTGAAATTTGTACATAAATCGCATTCGTCGAATGCATTTTATGTCTTATTTTCACAGTTTTTTTATTTAGGCATCTAAGAAGAGTTTTTCAAGTTTACAATGGTATGACCTTTTTTTAAAACAGAAAAGATAAAATTGTGGGTCGAGAAATTATTACCCTTTCCGTTTAAGTTTAAATTCAAATTTACCGATGAATGTTCGATTCTTCACAATTTTAAATGGAAGGGGTATTAATGTAATCTAGATTTGATTTGATAGAAGGAGAAGGAGATGACATCTGTGTTGTAGCCTTGCTATCCGTTTTGTAACGTCTCTACTTTGGTGATTAATAAAAAAATTAATTACCAAAAAAAAAGGATTATTGACTCATATACTGCAATCTATATCTATATATTATAATAAAGCTGGATATGAAAACGGTGACGTGACGCACTCTGACAGCTTCATTCTTATTTATCTTTTTGTGTTTTTTTTTTTTTACATTTTTCTCTTATTTCTTTCAATTATTTTACTCTTAATAAATATTAATAATGTTCATAACTCATAACCTTTCATAGTCATAACCCTCAAATAATTTAATATACAAATTTATGGCATCTCAAAATCACACTTATAAAAACCTATTTTGAGACATATGTGATGATTATTATTTTTTTACATTTTTCCTTTTTCTTCATCTTTTATCTCTTTTGTTGGTAAATTTTTGTCTTTCTCTGATCTGATTTTGCAGGAGAGAGATCTATAATGAAAATTGTTGAACATTTTTATGCAGTTCCATTTTACAAGGTAAAACTATTTGATGTGCCTAATATAGTTATCACGTTTTCTCTGTTGCAATTACACATTCAATATTATTATTTTTGAATTCATGATAATATGAATCACGAGTTTTTTTATAGAAAAAACTGTTTAATTTTTTCTCTTTGCTTCTCTTTTAGTTTATAGAGAATATTTTTTCTTCTTTTTGTAGTTTTTGGAGCATTTGTCACGATCCAAAAATGGATGTGATGGCACTCGTCTTATCCCACCAAGACAAGTCAGCCTAAAACCTAACATTTAATAAAGTGCGGAAATAAAACAAAAGTCGAATAACAATTACTATTACGAAAACAAGTCAACTTAATTCAATCCCCAAAACCTGATTGTCACGTGCACAAACCTCTAATGTAAATACCATAATTGAAATAAGTTACATAAGTCCCAAATGACGTTGTCTTTCAAGTAAAAACAAAATCATAAACAAGAGTAGAAAGGTTCGCTGAGATGACAAACAACTACCTCACAAATCTCCACAGAAAGCCTCGGAAACGAAGAGAATGGAAGATATCACGAAGATCCGGGCTCATGACCTACAAAAATTTGTAGAAGCAAGGGGGTGAGTATCAAACCACACGGTACCCAATAAGCAAACCTCTAAACACAAGCTAAGGGGACAAAATACGGGTACTCCTTACACACTATCCGAACCTCCACACTACAACCTGCATAAAACCAGCCCAACCTAACAGTTCACAATTTACAAAGCACACAACTCAACAACAACACTAACAGATTACATATTCTCAATAACAACTCAATATTCAACAGTCACAAGTTTCACAGAAAAGCACTCACAAGTTCAAGTTCATCAATGATAAAAATATGCAATGCCATAAAATGCAATGTCAAGTATAGTGATGCATGTCTGCCCTAATGATACACACCCGCTGTCTCTCAGTCTGGGACCCATGGGGAACATATCTGTCCATGCATCTGTCGCGGCGTGCGATACGACCCTCGATATATAGTATCCATCGCAGCGCGCGATACGTCCCTCGAAATATAGTATCCATCGCAGCGCGCGATACGTCCCTCGAAATGGTACATCCTCTTATCACATAACACTTATCATAACCATGTCTCTGAACCAATGCATATGACATGTTCAAACAAATAATGAGGAGATAACATTTTCATAACAAGGCACAATTCACAACAATGCAACCGTGATACAACATCAACAAATAAGCAATAAGCCTTCAAATCATTCTCAAACATCACACACCAACAATTAATCGCATTACTTTTTTATTACTCTTTTTCCATCATTAGAATTATTCAACATAGACAAGTTAACTCATCACCAATTCCCATTAAGCTCAAACACATACCACAAGGAAATACACGAATTTCATACACTTAACAAGGATTTAGAAATTCACTTGCCTCAAATAACCGAAACAATCTCTCTGAGACTTGAGCCTTCCCTTTTCGTTGAGCTTCCAAATCAATGCAATCTATTCAAGTACATATTCACAATAAGATTTCGAAACTAACAACACTCACATTACTATAGGTTTAGCCTAGATCCAAAAACTCACCCAAATTCATAATCAAGTTTCTAAGTTTCAAGCCAAGGGTTAAGCTTCAACTTCTCCAATATCATAAGTCTAATGATATTTATACAATTCGGTAACCCAATATTTAATTACCCATCTCAATATATTAAATATATAATTTATAATATGATACTTAAAATAAGAACAACTAACTATGAAATCTAACCGGTCACGCAAATTCATGGCAGAACCATGAAAAACTCACGAAATCCCGATAAATTATCCATTTCTATCAATGATTGAATAATGCCATTAATAACAATCACACCCACTATATTTTCACTTCAAATTTCCCTTCTGTTAAACCCCAACAACGTACTGACAACTATTCAATTCTCACCCTTTTGATTTATTTATTTAATTTATGTTAACCCAATTAACAAAACTATACTACAGGTTCCATTCCATTTCAATCCCACTATAGAATATAAAAACCTAAATTGTAATGTAACAATAAGAAAGAAAATAAAGAAGAATCTGGAATCGGTAATTTACGAAAAAGAAAATAAAAAAAATAATTTGCAGACCTACTAGTCTGCATCCAAATTTTCTAATGTATATTGGATCATATCCCCAGGCAATTATTGCCCATGATTAGATTTTTACAGCAACCAAATAATTATAAAATAACTAATAATCCTAAAGTAGGTAAATCAATTAATTTCATGACTTTAAATCAATTCCTCTTTCTCTTTCTACCCATCATATACTAACATTCCTACATATCTATTTATAATATTGAGTGTTCGTGCAGGTAATCAATCAACAATTTTTCATTTATCTTTAACTCATAATTAAATATTCTTTAAAGTTTTTATTTGATTAGTTAACTTCATTTTTTATATTTTGTTATTGTTGTATGGTTAATTAACTTATTTTGTTTTCATGGCTAGATATTTGGAAAAAAAAAGCTGAAAAGAAAGTCAACACATACATGTATGCTACTTAATAAAGCATGTATATATAATTTTGTAGTCATGTAAATCAACTTTTAATAATTGTTATGATAGAACATGAGAATATAAAGTTAATTCATAATTTTTAAAATTTTGTATAATTTATAAAAAGATGTTTATTGATATGGAACTTTGTAGTCTTCATATTTTTAGTTTTTTATTATTATTATTAATATTAGAAATTCTCAAGTTTTGAGATTTTCAGAGATCACTGTTACAATCTGTTTGGTCAAAAATTGAAATACAAAAGTATTTGTTTAGGATAAAAATAATTTACTAAAGTTGTTCTCTCAATCTATTTTTTTTACCAACATACGAATTATCTAGATATAAAAGAAGAAAAGTGATGTAGCACATCTCTTTGGCCAAGAATCTTATTTATCTTCTTATTTCTCATTTTTTTGACAATTTTTCTATTTATTTATTTCTTATTATTGTACAAAAATGAATATATCAGTTACTACTCCTTCATTGATTCATATTTTTTAATATAAAAGCTTAAGTATCTTTATTTTTCATACTTTAATGACTTTTGATGATCGTAACTCCTAAATCTATATATCTATATATAAAACTAAATGTAAGCTAGCTGATGTAGCATCTCTCTATGATCAACAATTGCATTTATCTTTTTTCTCCTTCATTTGACATTTTTCTCAATTTTAATTTCATTTTTAATGGGAAATCGTCTATTAACCTATTAATTAATAAATGTCTCATAATAAATATAGCACTCGAGCAATCTCTGCAATAAAGCCCATGTAACAGTTTTTGTATTATCCAAAAATTGACATTTGTTTGCTAAATAAATTCCAACTACCCTTAATTATCTGTACAAAAAACTTTCATATTTCTAACGGTAAATCATTAATAAATATTAATGTGCAAATAAGACTTGTAAAATTCCACATTCTTATTCCATTAATCCTCTATTAATTCAACAATTGTAACGTTAATATAACTGCATCATTAACAACAACAAAAAAACAGTATCCTTATAAATATTACTAAATTAGCTATAGATTTCAAAGACATTAAAATAATGTGTCATTCTTGTTTGATGAGTTATCACTCTCATCTCCTTATTCAGGTCATAATCTAATTTATTTATCAAAATTTATTTAGACATGTAGGATTATAATATATATTGGAATAATAAATTAAAGTAGAAATTTTTTCTTTTTTGTGATAAAGAAGAAATACGTGTGTAATGTGATGCTTGGTGATGCTACGATATTGATGAATAATTCTTTTGTTCAAGTAAGTGCCACACAGAATTAATCTTAGTCTATACTCTATACTAATTAGTCTTTTCAATTAGTGTAGGTAGAAGGTTTAATCTCATATCCTTCAATTCTTAGTTAGAGTTTTTGGATTAGAGTTTTGAAAGTAAAGTTATCAATAATAAAAATTTATTTTGTAGATTAAAGTTTATAAAAACTCTCTCTCTCACACTCACACATATTACCCTTTTATATAAGCCAACAAGCTTAAGACGAACTCTGCGTTGTATTATTGTATTAAAAGAAACATTAGTTGTACAAAATTATTACAAAATCTAAGAAAAAATATAAAAGGAGCTCAACATACCAAAAATCGATAATGAATTTGTGAATCTCAAAAATGACGGCCACTACAAAGTATCAATTCTTTCTTTCTACCATTTTGATTTACAAACAATGAGGACTATTGGTTATTAAATGATATGGAGAGTTATTTAGAAAAAAATATATGAATTTATAATTATTATTTTCAAAAGTAAAGAGTAAATTTAGTGTGATAATTGGAGTAAAATAAGGAGATAGAGATGGCAAATTACAAAATAAAAGGAGGAAAATATTAAATTAAGTAGAAAGAATAAAAAGAAAAAAGTAAGAGAAAGAAAAATCTAAAAATAGTAAATAAATAATAAACATTAAAAGGTAAGAAAATAAATATAGAATATTAAGTTACGTTGTTTTTTATTTTATTTAAAGTAACTTAAATAAAAACTTTATGTTACACTTCCGTTTCCTTAATTGCTTCTTTTCAATTTATTAATTTATCAATTATATTTTTGTTATATTTTCTTTTATTTTTTAATTAAAAGATCAAAAGAATAACAAAAGTATTTTTTTTATTCTCAATCTATTTGGCTTTTTACTGATTTTTATTAATATTTTGTCTTTTTTTGTTAATTTCTTTTGTGTTGTACTCGCCTTTTGGTTACTAAATTAATATAACGTTCTCTCATTATTATTTTGAATAATGAAAGAAACAGTAATGGTTGATATACCGTACTATATTCACCTCCTAATCTTAAATATCTTTTTTCTTTCATTCCGTTTAGAGTCGGCTCATACAAAATTGCAGGGCCATTGAATTATATTATTATATGCATATATGTGTGAGTTTTATTTTTTGAATCAAAGAATAAAGTGCACTTTGTATAATTATTTAAATTAATTTTATACATGAAACTAGAATTAAAAAAAATTCGTAAATATGTTAGTTACTTGTAATTTTATTTAATTCAAATATTTATTATATAGAAATTCTCTTTTTTATTTATTCCATTGCTTTAAAATTATCTTAAATATATTTAGTTTAGATGTAGTTTTGTTTGGGTAGGATTTTCATTATAGAAAATGTTTGATTTTTTTAATATCACAACGAGTGTAAATGTAGTATAGATGACCCATTTAAAGTGAAATGGAGGATATAAGAAAATAACAATTAACTTTGAGACTATCAATTAATTGGAGAATATAAAAAAGATATAAAAATTAATCAAGGAGTTTTCATAGTATAATTAAAATAACTAATAGTGTTACAGGTAGATAATAAAATGAATATAAGATTGATTGAAGTAAATTAATTCTTTAATAATCGCGTGAAGCGCGGTCAAGTACCCTGTATATATAAAGCAGAAACATAGATCTGCTGATGTGACATCTCTCTTTGATCAAGATTTGCATAATATATGTATGTTTGTAAGAATATCCAACCAATAATCAAACAACACATACAAGCCAAATATTTGGTTTTATGAAACGGTAAAATTGACGAGTTATTGATTTTCCATTTCATTTCTAACCGTTCATTTAATTAATTTTAATCACTCTACATAATGCCTAAACAATGAATTTTGTTTAACAAAGACTTTTACTAACGTGACAAATTAAACTTGATAGTTTTTCAATTAATTTTAATCCTTTAAGTACACCAAATGAATTATGGCTATTGAATTCAAAACAAACTTCTTATATTCACATTAGCGTTGAATAAATAAACATTTGAGGTTTCTAATGTTTAGAGGATTATATTGCTACCTATCTTAAAAAATGAAAAGTATATGTAAGCATAATTTTTAAGGTCATATACAAAAATCTTCTTTCAAGTGACTTATATTGAATTGAAATTTGACTTGATCTTGATTATATTATAATTTATAAGTTCATTCATGTTTTTATAACCATATTCACTAGTTACAAATATATAGAAGAAAATATAGCAAGTTATAAGATAACAGTGCAAAGTCTAATAGAAGGGAATATCAACTAAATAATGCAATAATCAAAAGACAATAAACAACATACTAGGATAGATTGTTAAAAACAATAATAAATAATGATGGATATAAAAAAAACAAACTATAGTAATATAACTAGTACAACGGCAAACACCAACCACCTTAAGCAAGACAACACTCCACTATCTACTAACTTAATATATGTCTTCCACACCTTCCTATCGCCCTCAATCTTATCAAACTCCTCACCCCTACATTTTTCTTTCAATCTTCCTCTGCCTCTCTCAGTAACCTTTATAACCAATCTCTGGCATCTCTTCACTAGTGCATACACACATCTTCTTTTTACATGTCTAAACCATCTCCGTCCATACTTCACCCATAAAACAATGTCGATCTAACCACCATGGTATAGAACTTAAAAAAAAATCAAATTAAATATTCAAAAAGTTGAGTTGGTTAGGACTATAGCCACTCATACATGCAATGCAACAAATTAACAGAGGAGATATGTGTGTTTAATTGTTCAATTTAATATAAGTGTTATTTGTGCATACTTAAAATTGAAGAATTGATATCAACTCAAACCAAGTTAAAAAATACATTTACGTGTATTATTCCTAACAAAAATAAGCTATTAACTATTTCATTTATAGTTTATTACAGAAAAAAAACTCAAATATACCATTGAACTTTGAGAAAAGATTCATCAATATAATCCATTTAAAATTTGATTTATCTATGTCATTTTCGTTTGAGACTAGACTCATCCGTGCCATTATTTCTTAACTAAAAATAATTATGTTTTATAGAATCATTTTCTACACATGGTCAATTATAATTTAGCAACGTCATCAAATTTTGAAAAAAAAACCTATACATCAAACATCTCTTAAAGTTTTGACTCATTTATATCATTTCAGTTAACAAATAACGTTGAACTATTTCTCAATCATGACATATAAACTAAACTTTTAAAAAACGAATAAATAAACCTTTTATTGAAGTTCGATATTTGACCTTTCTTTTGTTATATTTTGTTGTTTTCTCTATAGGCTCGTTACAACGTACAACTTAAGAAACAGCACACTCTACTCTCTCTCTCTCTCGATCTTGCAGATCTGGGTATAGACCAAATTCTTGTTCCTACAACCGAATTTCTCCTCTGAAGATTCAATCTGATCCAACATTTGCTGGATTTGATTTGGTGAGTATGTTCTTGTTTAATTTCTTCTACTGTTTAATCAGTTTTCTCTTCTGTGCGCCATTGATTTTCGTCCTTAGTTGCGTTTGTTGCTCGATTTCTCTATCTGGGTCAACTTGTATCTGTGATTTGCGTATTGGGTTGGCGTTAAACTTTAGGAATTTGATGGTTTAGGGCTAAATGTCTTGGTTCAGTTATGCTAGTTTGATCGATTTAGATTTCTGTGTACAGCTAATTTTCGTCCTAGTTCTGTTCGTTGCTCGATTTCTCTATCTGGGTCATCTTGTATCTGTGATTTGCGTATTGAATTGGCGTTAAAATTTAAGAATTTGATGGTTTAGGGCTAAATGTCTCGGTTCAGCTATCGATTTCGATCGATTTCTCTTATATGTACAACTGTTTTTTTTTTTTTATAGTAGTTGTGTTATTTGTTTGATTTCTCTATCTGGGTCATCTTGTATCTGTGCTCTGCCTTTTAGATTAACCTCAAATTTTAAATTTTTCGTTCTAGGACTGTTTGTTGCACTATTTCTGTATCTGGGTCATCTTGTATCTGTGCTTTGCTTGTTGGGTTGACATCAAATTTTACTTTTTTGTCCTAGTTCTGTTTGTTGCACGATTTCTCTATCTGGGTCATCTTGTATCTGTGATTTGCTTAATGGGTTGACGTCGAACTTTAGGAATTTGATGGTTTAGGGCTAAATGTGTCGTTCAGTTATGCTAGTTTGATCGGTTTTATATTATGTGTACAACTGATTTTCATCCTAGTTGTGTTATTTGTTTGATTTCTCTATATGGGCACCCTTGTATCCGTGGTTTGCTTGTTGGGTTGACATCAAACTTTAATTTTTGTCCTAGTTCTGTTCTTTGCCCTATTTCTCTATCTGGGTCATCTTGTATCTGTGATTTGCATATTGGGTTGGTGTTGAACTTTAGGAATTTGATGGCGTAGGGCTAAATGTCTAATTCAGTTATGCTAGTTTGATCGAATTATATTATGTGTACAACTGATTTTCGTCCTATTTGTGTTGATTATTCGATTCTCTATATGGGTAGCCTTGTATCTGTGGTTCGCTTGTTGGTTTGACGTCACTTTAATTTTTGTCCTAGTTCTGTTTTTTGTATTATTTCTAAACTTTAGGAATTTGATGGCTTAGGGCTAAATGGCTCGTTCAGTCATGCTAGTTTGATCGATTTATAGTATGTGTACAACTGATTTTTAGTCGTAGTTGTGTTATTTGCTCGATTTCTCTGTATGGGTACCCTTGTATCTGTGGTGTGCTTGTTGGGTTGACATCAAACTTATTTTTTGTTCTACTTCTGTTCTTTGCTCGATTTCTCTATTTGGGTCATCTTGTATCCATGCTTGCTTACTGGGTTGACCCCAAACATTAAAATTTTCATCCTAGTTCTGCTCTTTGCTCGACTTCTCTATCTGGTCCTCTTGTATCTGTGCTTTGCTTATTGGGTTGTCACCACACATTAAAAAAAATTTCCCAGTCTGCTCTTTTCTCAATTTCTTTACCTGGGTCATCTTGTATCTGTGCTGTGCGTATTGGGTTGGTGTCTAACTTAAGATATTTGATGGTTTAAGGTTAGATGTCTTGTTCATTGTGCTATTTTGATCAATTTGTGGATCTAAATTTGGTGGTTGAATCAGATATGCAGTGTGTTTCTTCCGGCTTGTTTGGGAGGTTGTTACCTATGCTGTTGTATTATGTTGTTAGTTTAAATATAATGCTTATTTTGATTGTTACTTAAGTTTTATTGTATCGTATCGTTAAATTTACTGTTAGGTAACAAAGAAAAGTCCCATTTTGTGTAACGAGTGATTTGGTGTGATTGCGTCATTATATTCTTCTTCTTTTTTTCATTTTGTTTTTACTTGTTATTTAATAATCCTATTTTATCGTTTACTTTATCTTTTTTATAGTAGCTCTACCCCGTACCCTACTTTTCTCATAGGTTTATCGGTCAAATTGTTGATGTGCACCATTATGTATCAACAAAAACTCAGTAATTTTTAAATTTCAATATCACATTTTTGTTGTGTTCTCCACTTCAATAATGTAATTTAGTATTGATCTGGATTCTGGCTTGTAATAAGATTGAATCTGGTATTAGGGTGTTCGTTCCTTATATTGCTGAAGAATCAAACGAGCATCACTAAGGGGTCGTTTGGTTGGGAATAAGTTATCCCATGATTATTTATCCCGGGATAAGTTTTCCCACCATGTATATGGGATAACTTATCCCATTACTATGGTAAAAATGGTGGGATAAGTTATCCCTAACTTGGCAACCAAACAAGACACTATCCCTAGACTATTTTTTTTTATCCCAGGACTATTTATTTTTATCCCTCACACCAAATGACCCCTAAGAGTTTAATTATCTTGCAGTTCATTTCGTGCTTTTTTCCCAGTCTTTCAGAGGTATTGTGATTTTTGATCTCCTTGTAAATGCATTCACAGAGTTGATGTAGCATTGTTGTTTGCATAGAACATCGATTGTAGTAATTTAACTGGCGCAATAGAAGAAAACTAGGACTCCTTTTCTTGATCCTTATGACTTTATTCCTTCTTTTGTAACTTTAAATATTGTCAGGTTGAAATTTATGAGAAGATACATTAATTTCAGGTAAGGTGACTAGAATAAAATGGAGAAGTCCTGCTCATTGCTGATACATTTTGATAAGGGTACACCCGCTCTTGCCAATGAGATCAAAGAAGCGCTTGAAGGAAATGATATCCCCGCCAAGATTGAAGCTATGAAGAAAGCCGTTATGCTTTTATTGAATGGAGAAACCCTACCTCAGCTCTTTATCACTATTATTAGATATGTATTGCCTTCTGAGGATCACACAATTCAAAAACTGTTACTTTTGTATTTGGAGATCATTGAGAAAACAGATTCTAAGGGGCGTGTGCTGCCCGAAATGATCCTAATCTGCCAGAACTTGAGGAATAATTTGCAGCATCCCAATGAGTACCTTCGTGGAGCTACGTTGAGATTTCTTTGCAGGCTGAATGAGGTTGAGATAATTGAACCTCTAATTCCATCAATTATGAACAACTTGGAGCACCGACATCCATATGTGAGGAGGAATGCAATTCTTGCTGTGATGTCCGTTTACAAGCTCCCACATGGTGAGCAGCTCCTGGTAGATGCACCAGAGAAGATTGAGAATGTCCTAACCACTGAGCAGGATCCATCGGCTAAGAGGAATGCGTTTCTGATGCTCTTCCAATGTGCTCAGGAGCGTGCCATCAATTACCTCTTGACTCATGTTGATAGAGTCTCTGATTGGGGCGAGTTACTTCAGATGGTTGTATTGGATTTGATTCGAAAAGTTTGCAGGACAAACAAAGCGGAGAAAGGGAAGTATATCAAAATTATTATATCATTGTTAACTTCCCCTTCTGCTGCTGTTACATATGAATGTGCTGGAACTCTTGTTTCTTTATCTTCTGCCCCAAGTGCTATAAGAGCTGCTGCCAACACCTATTGTCAACTTCTTCAATCTCAAAGTGACAACAATGTTAAGCTTATTGTGCTTGATCGACTGAATGAATTGAAATCTTCGCATAAAGATGTCATGGTTGATATGATAATGGATGTCCTTAGAGCACTTTCCAGCCCGAACCTTGATATCCGTAGAAAAACACTTGACATTGTTCTTGAATTGATCACTCCCAGGAATATCAATGAGGTTGTTCTCACACTGAAGAAAGAAGTTGTGAAAACTCAAAGTGGTGAGCTTGAGAAAAATGGTGAGTATCGCCAAATGCTCATCCAAGCCATTCATTCATGTGCCATAAAGTTCCCAGAAGTGGCAAGCACTGTGGTCCATCTATTGATGGACTTCTTGGGCGACAGCAACGTTGCTTCAGCAATTGATGTGGTCGTTTTTGTCCGGGAGATTATTGAAACAAACCCAAAATTAAGGGTTTCCATTGTGACAAGGTTACTAGACACTTTCTACCAAATTCGAGCAGCACGTGTTTGTTCCTGTGCCCTTTGGATCATTGGAGAGTATTGTCTTTCTCTCTCTGAAGTTGAGAGTGGCATCACAACTATCAAGCAGTGCCTCGGAGACCTACCATTTTACTCAGTTTCTGAGGAAAGTGAAGCTGCTGATTCTTCAAAAAAGACTCAGCAAGCAAACTCCATTACTACTTTGTCATCTAGAAGACCAGCTGTACTTGCTGATGGGACATATGCTACTCAAAGTGCTGCATCTGAAACTGCTTTCTCTCCCCCGACAGTTGTTCAAGGATCTTTAACCACTGGAAACTTGAGATCCCTTCTTCTCACTGGTGATTTCTTCCTGGGAGCAGTTGTTGCTTGTACACTGACTAAGCTCATTCTGAGGCTGGAAGAAGTTCAACCATCAAAACTTGAAGTGAACAAAGCAACAACAAATGCATTACTGATCATGGTCTCAATGATACAGCTAGGGCAGTCTCATGTTCTTCCTC
The DNA here is from genome assembly GCF_000226075.1 of Solanum tuberosum. Lineage (NCBI taxonomy): Eukaryota > Viridiplantae > Streptophyta > Magnoliopsida > Solanales > Solanaceae > Solanum > Solanum tuberosum. The sequence goes on along the minus strand of NW_006239026.1, from coordinate 790,443 downwards.
ACCCAATGGACAATGATTCTCATGACAGAATAGTTCTTTGTATAAGATTGCTCTGTAATACGGGCAACGAGGTTAGGAAGATCTGGTTGAGCTCTTGTCGCGAGAGTTTTGTTAATATGCTTTCTGATAAACAACTACGAGAGACAGAGGAGATCAAAGCAAAGGCACAAATTTCTCACTCCCAGCCAGATGACCTCATTGATTTCTACCATTTGAAGAGTAGGAGGGTAAGAAACTTCTATCTGAAACATGATGTGTTTGGAGGATACGGGAGGTTCTCTTTTCTAGTTCCTGCTTATACTTCACTTGCTATCTACTGAAAATGTTAATTAGTAAACCTGTTGTTAACTGACCAGCATATCAAACAGTCTGATCTTGCATTCATAATCCTTACTCTGTTTTCGTTCAGGCCCTACATGGGTCATTCTCATCTTGTCTTATTTTTCCATCTTGCCGAACCACATACCCATCTGGGATCTTGGGTGTTATTTCTGCCCATCGAGGAAAAGAAAAGTAGTTTATTTCTGGTGTTTCTCAGTGTTTTCATGGCTTAGTTTTTGACTTTTATCTCCATGATAGTATTTCAATCAAATAATTAGAGTTATACATGTGTGTTTTGGTGAGTCTCTTTTAAGCATGGGGAGTAAAAAAAATGATTAAGTTATTCTTAAAAAAGAATGTATTAGGTGTGATGCGTCTTTATAATTTAACAATAGAGTAAATTGGATATCTTTCCCTAATTTATATGTGGTGCAAAAATTGGACTTTCTAATACTGACAGCACTTTCTGGAGTATAACTTAACTTGCCTTGCACCTGACCTGTCTATAGAAAGTAAGAAAAATTGAGCATTCACGCTAACTCTAATTTCTGAGTTTTTTGTTTTAGATTTTGCTAATCGACTACATTTGGCATTTCTTTCAAAATTGTTCTGGAAAACAGTTTTCTTGAGTCCAGGGTCTATCAGAAACAACCTCTTTACCCCTCAAAGATAGGGGTAAGGGTTGTGTACACCCTCCCTCCCCCAGACCCTACTTGTGGGACTATATTGGGTATGTTGTTGTAATTGACTACATTTCACTTTAAATGCATGACTGTAAGATCTCATTGGCAATTGATACCGTATCATTTTTCTTTCTTTCTAGCACCATTAAAATGGAGAAAGTTTCATAACGAAACAGATTCCTTTTGTTGTTTCTCGAGTCTTATTCAATTTAAAATGAAATAGTTTTGTTTTCCAGCTAATTCAATAATATTTTCATTCTATGTAACAAATTAAAAAGAAAATAAATGTCATAAATATGGTTGTATAGACAAATAACTCTTATTACTATATTACAGTCTTAAATCTGTCTACATATTAGAGGTTTGGGGTGGTTTGGTGCCAATTGGGTTTTGTTTCTCCAAAAATTGTGAATGAATGAAAATGGACTTTGAGCCCCAAAAAGGTTGATAATTAGGTCATGTGGATTGTGGAAAGCACGAGCTTTTCCATCCACAATGATGGTGTTAAGACTTAAAGAGAAGGTCGTATGGTTGCACATGTTCCTAAGGTTATTGTATTACGTGTGCAGCTAAAACGTGTAGGACAAAATTACTTTTTGTTGCTATAAAAAAAAGGGGTAGGATACAAAATGTAGGCTCTTTATAAATTAATATACCGAAGACACAATTTGCTCTAGTCCCCACTATGCAATCCCTATCACCTTCTCCATTTGTCCTCCCACTAAAGAATGTTTGACTGTAACTTAATTACACCTTATTCCTCCATCCCAAACAAGTTACAGTCGGCTATATGAATCTTCACTATCCATGCCTCGTCTTAATTGAAAAGAACCTATGTTACTTTAAGGCTCAAGTTATTTTTATCATTCTCCTTATTTAACTAATTTGTGCAGTAGTTTCTAAATCATGCGAGGGTTTGTCTAGTTAATTCATTTTTTTCTCCCTTAGTGCTTAGAATCAATGCAATAGTTGCTTCTCCATGTCCTAACTAAATATATGTATGCTAGGGAATGAGCCAACTGGAGTTGGAAGATGAAGTCCAGGATGATTTGAAACGTGCCACTGGAGAATTCGTCAAGGACGAGAATGATGCTAATAAGCTAAGCCGGGTACTGCAGCTTACAGGATTTAGTGATCCTGTTTATGCTGAAGCATATGTAACAGTTCATCACTATGACATTGTCCTAGATGTTACCGTAATAAATCGAACCAAAGAGACACTTCAGAATTTGTGTTTGGAACTGGCAACAATGGGTGATCTTAAGCTCGTTGAGCGTCCACAGAATTATACTTTAGCTACTGAGTCAAGCAAGCAGATAAAAGCTAATATCAAGGTGTCTTCTACCGAGACTGGAGTGATTTTTGGTAACATTGTCTATGAGTCTTCAAATGTGCTTGAGCGAACTGTTGTTGTGCTCAATGATATCCATATTGACATCATGGATTACATCTCTCCTGCTGTTTGCAGTGAGGCTGCTTTTAGAACTATGTGGGCTGAATTTGAGTGGGAAAACAAGGTAGAATGCCCTTCTTTATTTTTTCACAATCATTTGATAGTTCTTTTTTTGCTGCTTCTAATTCTCTAAGCCTTTTGATGTCATAAAAGATCTGTTCCTTTGAGTTGGAGAAATTGAGACAAAGTCTTCCTCTTTTGTTTTGATGAATTATGTCACATGATTTCTGGGTTTTTTTGGGTGCCTTCAAAATTCGGGTTACAAGTGGGTTTTACCAAAAAAATTTTAGGAAATTAGTGGTCCGAAGGTGATATAATTCTCTAGAAAATATGTTTCTTTGATGTGTGTTCTTGAATCTTTATCTTTTAATGAAGTTGTTTGATTTAATAAGTACATCATTTGAGTCTATTAGACTCTCGTGTGGACTGTTCTGTGTCTTACTGTGAAAATAACAGAGCAACAGACACATGAATTATAATTTTATGCACTGATGAATAGCCCAGACTGAAGTGGTCTGATCAAAACCATGAGCACCTCAGGCTAATATTATACTTTGCAGGTTGCTGTCAACACTGTCATTCAAGATGAAAAAGGATTTCTTGACCATATTATCAAATCAACCAACATGAAGTGCCTGACTGCACCGTGAGTTCTCTGGTCACTTGTTATGTGCTATATTATGGAAATTGCTGTTTGATTTTTTTTTAATTTGCATTTTCTTATTTCTTGTTTTGTTTTTATTGATATCAAATACAATCTACATTGTAGAGTGTGTATATATTCTTCATAGACAACATTTGTTTAACTGTATGGCGATGCTGCACAAACTGTTGGAACAAGCCTTGTTTTTTTACTTCCGTAGAATTTTTTTAACTTCATCTACAAGAATCATATTGTGTTGACCAAGAAATGAGATTCTTTTTTCCAAATTACATTTGTCTAGTACTCTTCTAATTGAGGGTTACTATTTAGTTTCTTTTTCTATCATCTCGAGATCAGTTTCTTTATTGTAACAGTTTTTCATCTACACTTGTTGAATGTAAATTAATTGCACCAAATTTAGAAGATATTCAAATGGATGTTTCAGGTTCACAATTACTTTAAGGTTAGTTTTTGTTTTTCACCCGCTGCATATGTCAGGCAGTATTTAGTATACATCTCTACATATATATATATATGTGCACATGTGTAATTGTGTGTCGAAATATATTTATAAGTTCCTTGTATCATGTTGGAGTTACCTGTGAGTTGATTTATCAAGAGAAAGAAGTAACATGCTTCTTGTTTGTTGCTTAAGTCATTTAAGTCCTGTTTCCTTGTGGTGCATGGCTGTTGATCAATGTATAACTTTTCTGGTATTTGCTTTCTTACATAATTCCAGATCTGCTCTGGAAAATGAATGTGGATTCCTTGCTGCTAATCTTTATGCAAAAAGTGTGTTTGGAGAGGATGCTTTGGTGAATTTGAGCATTGAAAAGCAATCAGATGGCAAGCTGAGTGGTTATATTAGGATAAGAAGCAAAACACAAGGAATTGCTCTTAGCTTGGGAGACAAAATAACACTCAAGCAGAAGGGAGGCAATTGATCTTATCGTGTTGTTATGGTCCTCTCCTAGACAGCAACGGTATCCTACTTCATCTTTAAAGACATTTTACAACTTAATTGTCTTTGCCTCGTATGTTTCATTGAATTGTTAGTTTAGGTGGGGTTTGCTTTTCTGCAGTTTCTGGAAACCACACGGAAACGTATACAAAATACCTATATATTAGAAGTGTGTTTTAGATATCACTCCCTGGGTACCATTTTTTTTTTTTTTGCACTCGGTAACTTTACTCCCTGGGTACCATTTTAATGTGACACAGATCAGAGTTGTTAATTGTATCAGTCTCAGTCGAAGTAATTGGTTAACAATTTGTTGAACAAGGTTGTTTGACTAGGAACTCATCGCATTGTTTACTAACATAAGTGTCGTTTTCTAGGTGGATGGCTTCTATGAGTACCCTCTAATCGGTTTTCCCTGTTTGCAGGTTATTAAAACATGAATCTGAGACTCCTTCACATCTCCCATTTGTAGCTTGGAGGAGTGCTGGGGTTATTGAGTAAACCTGTAGAAATTGTATTACTGCACTTTTAGATTCGGATACGCCAAATTCGAGCATTTTACTCTTATTTGAGGACATTTTTTTTGTAGAGAAATTGCACGAGAGTAGTGCTGTTTTATCTGTGTTGTAATTTAAATGAATTTGGTACAAGTCACTCTTTGCCTGTTACTTTCTGTAACTTCCAATTCCTGATTTCCATTTTTGTGTAAACAAAGTCAACTCAGTTTCCAGTGCCATATTATATATTGAAATTTTAGTTAGTTTCCTAGTTTCACATTCTCTTGCTCTATTCCATGTTTGTGTATATGTCCATGATTTTTTATTTATTTTTTACGATTTTGGGGTCACGAAATAGGAATTTAAGGTTATCTCCACTTTTCATATGTATTAGTCCATGATATTTTTGGAATATTGTTGTACCAAGCTCATATTTTATGGATCCATCCGTGAAGACCTACTTATTAGGAATTTTGGGGCCACAAATAGGTATTCAAGATTATCTCGACTTTTCGTGTGTATATTATTAGTCCATGAATTTTTTTAGAGTATTGCTAACACAACTTTCTTGACCTAAATTTTTTTGGGTCCATCCGAGACGACCAGTTGCCAATTGAATCAGAATAGTGGCGTTGAGTTTCTCGATTCCCATGCTTATTCAGGATCCATGCCACTTTTTCTTTTTGAATTTTGGAGCCATAAAATATGAATTCAAAATTATCTTTACTTTTCGTGTGTATTAGTTTATGAATTTATTAGAGTATAGTTAACCCAAACTTTTTAACCTTAAATTTTATGGGTCCATCCGTGACGACCTATTGAACGATTCTCATTGCCTATTCATGATCCACACCACTATTTTTTGAAATTTTGGAGCCAAAAAATAGGAATTCAAGATTATATGTATTTTTCGTGTATATTAAGCTATTAGTTTTTTAGAGTATTGCCAACCCATACTATGTGACCTCAAATTTTATGGGTCCATCCATCTATGACGATATATGGAATGTTACATCACTTCTTTTTTTTTTTGGAATTTTGGAGCCAAAAAATAGAAGTTCAAAATTATCTCAACTTTTCGTATGTATTAGACCATAATTTTTATGTTGTATTGCTGAACCATACTTTTTCGCTCAAATTTTATGGGTCCATCCATGACGATCTTTTTTAGAGTTTTGGGGCCACAAAATAAGAATTCAATATTATTTTAACTTTTTGTGTGTATTAGTCCATTGATCTGGCGCTCGAAGAAATCGATTTTTTTTTTCAAAATACTTTATGAGAACCTCCGTAATGAGTTGAAGAACCTTCATGTATACTCACATGGTTTTTTTAACACGCATTTTCGCATTTACAAACCCTTTCTTTAACAATCGCCCAAATTTCTTGATTTTTCGTGTGTATTATTAGCCCATGGATCTAGCGCAGGAACACCCAATTTTTTATCTCAAAATTTTTTATGAGGACCTCCGTAATAAGTTGGGAAACCTTCATATATACTCGCACCATTTTTAATGCACATTTCCGTATTTACAATCCCTTTTTAAACAACCGCCCAAATTCCCCGATTTTTCGTGTGTAATGCCCATGGATCTAGCGCCCGGAGCATCCAAATTATTTTTCAAAAAAAAACTTTATGAAGACCTCCGTAATGAGTTAGGGAACCTTCACATATACTCATACCATTTTTTTAACGCTCATTTCCGCATTTACAAGCCTTTATTAATAATCGCCAAAATTCCCCGATTTTTTGTGTGTATTAGCCCATTGATCTGGCGCCTAATGCTACCCAAAAGTTTTTTCTCAAATTTTTTTATGAGGACCTCCGTAATGAGTTGAGGAACCATCCCGTCTACTCACACCATTTTTAACGCTCATTTCCGTATTTACAAGCCCTTTTCTAAGAATCTCCCAAATTTTCCAATTTTTCGTGTGTATATTAGCCCATGGATCTGGCGCCCAGAGCACCCAAAAAAATTTTCTTAAAAAACTTTATGAGGACCTCCGTAATGAATTGGGGAACCTTCACGTATACTCACACCATTTTTTTAACGCTCATTTCCGCATTTATTAGCCTTTTATTAAGAATAGCCCAAATTCCCCAATTTTTCGTGTGTATTAGCCCATTGATCTGGCGCCTGAATCACCCAAAAAAAATATTCTCAAAAAAATTATGAGGGCTCCGTAATGAGTTGGGGAACCTTCGTATACTCACACCATTTTTTTATGCTCATTTCCGCATTTATTAGTCATTTTTTAAGAATCACCCAAATTTCCTTATTTTACGTGCGTATTAGCCCATGGATCTAACGCCTAAATCACCCAAAAAAAATTCTCGAAAAAATTAAGAGGACCTTCGTAATGATATGGGGAACCTTCACGTATACTCACACCTTTTTTTAACGTCCATTTTCGCATTTACAATCCCTTTTTTAAGAATCACCTTATTTCTACTATTTTTCGTGTGTATTAGCCCATGTATCTGGCGCCCGGAGCACCAAATTTTTTTTCTCAAAAAATATTATTAGGACCTCTATAAAGAGTTGGGAACCTTCACGTATACTCACACCATTTTTTTAATGTCCATTTCTGCATTTATTAGCCCTTTTTTCAGAATCACCCAAATTTCCCAATTTTTCGTGTGTATTAGCCCATGGATTTGGTGCCCGAATCACCCAAAAAATATTTTTCAAAAAAATTATGAGGACCACCGTAAAGAGTTGGGAAACTTTTACGTATACTCACACCATTTTTTTAATGCTAATTTTTGCATTTATTAGCCTTTTTTAAGAATCGCCCAAATTCCCCAATTTTTCATGTGTACTAAAGCCCATGGATTTGGCTCCCGAATCACCAAAGAAAAAATTCTCAAAAAAATTATGAGGACCTCCTTAATGAGTTGGGAACCTTCACGTATACTCACACCATTTTTTTAACGCCTATTTCCGCATTTACAAGCCCTTTTTAAGAATCGCCCAAATTCTCCGATTTTTCGTGTGTATTAGCCCATGGATCTGGCGTTCGAAGTACCAATTTTTTTTCTCAAAAGACTTTATGAGGACCTTCATAATGAGCTGGGGAACCTTCACGTATACTCACACCATTTTTTTAACGCTCATTTCCACATTTATTAGCCATTTTTGAAAAATCGCTCAAATTCCCTAATTTTTCATGTTTATTAGCCCATAGATCTGGCGCTCGAATCACCTAAAAAAATTTCTTAAAAAACTTAATGAGGACCTCCGTAATGAATAGGGAAACCTTCACATATACTCATACCATTTTTTAATGCCCATTTCCGCATTTCCAAGCCTTGTTTTAGGAATCGCCCAAATTCTTTAATTTTTTGTGTGTATTATCCAATGAATCTGGCGTCCGGAACACCAATTTTTTAATCTCAAAAAACTTTACGAGGACTCCGTAATGAGTTGGGGAACCTTCACGTATACTCACACCATTTTTTTAACACCCATTTCCGCATTTACAATCTCTTTTTTAAAAATAGCCTAATTTTTTTTTATTTTTCGCGTGTATTAGACCATGGATCTGGCACCCGCAGCACAAAAAAAAATTCTCAAAAAACTTTAGGAGGACCACCGTAGTGAGTTGGGGAACCTTCACGTATACTCACACCATTTTTTTAACATCCATTTCCGCATTTATTAGCTCGTTTTTAAGAATCACTCAAAATTCTCAATTTTTCGTGTGTATTAGCCCATAGATCTGGCGCCCGAATCACCCAAAAGTATTTTCGCAAAAAAATTATGAGAACCTCCGTAATGAGTTGAAGAATCTTCACGTATACTCACACCATATTTTTAATGCTCAGTTCTGCATTTACCAGTCCTTTTTTAAGAATCACTTAAATGATTCTTAAATTCCCTGATTTTTCGTGTGTATTAGCCCATTGATCTGGCACCCGAATAACCCAATTTTTTTTCTTTCAAAAAACTTTATGAGGACCTCCGTAATGAGTTGGGGAACCTTCACATATACTCACACTATTTTTTTAACTTCTATTTCCGCATTTACAAGCCCTTTTTTAAGAATCCTCCAAATTCTCTGATTTTTCGTGTGTTAATAATTAGCCCATAGATCTTGCGTCCGGAGCACCAAATTTTTTTTATGAGAATTTCCGTAATGAGTTGGGGAACCTTCACGTATACTCACACCATTTTTGTAACACCCATTTCCACATTTAGAAGCCCTTTTTTAAGAATTGCCCAAATTTCTCGATTTTTCGTGTGTATTAGCCCATGGATCTGGCGCACAAGCACCCAAAATTGTTTTCTCAAAATACTTTATGAGGACCGCCGTAATGAGTTGGGGAACCTTCACGATACTCACACCATTTTTAACGCTCATTTCCGCATTTACAAACCCTTTTCTAAGAATTACCCAAATACCACAATTTTTCGTGTGTATTAGCCCACAGATCTTGCATCCAGAGCATCCAAATTTTTTTCTAAAAAAAAACTCTAAGAGGAGCTCTGTAATGAGTTTGAGAACCTTCACTATACTCACACCATTTTTAACACTCATTTCCGCATTTACAATCCCTTTTTGAAGAATCGCCCAAATTTCCCAATTTTTCGTTTGTTAAAGCCCATGGATTTAGCGCCCAGAGCACCCAATTTTTTTTTATTCAAAAAACTTTATGAGGACCTCCGTAATGAGTTGGGAACCTTCACGTATACTCACACCATTTTTTTAACCCACATTTCCGCATTTACAAGCCCCTTTTAAAGAATCGCTCAAATTTATCGATTTTTCGTGTGTATTAGCCCATGGATCTGGCGCTCTGAGCACCAAAATTTTTTATCTCAAAAAACTTTATGTGGACCTCCGTAATGAGATGGGGAACAATCACGTATACTCACACCATTTTTTTAACGCTCATTTCCGCATTTACATGCCCTTTTGTAAGAATCGCCCAAATTTCCAAATTTTTCGTGTGTATAAGCCCATGAATCTGGAGCCCAAAGTACCCAAAAAAAAATCTCAAAAATCTTTATGAGGACCTCCGTAATGAGTTGGGACACCTTCACATATACTCACACTATTTTTAACTTTCATGTGTATTAGACCATGGATCTGGAGCCCAGAGCCCAAAATTGTGTTCTCAAAAAACTTTGTGAGGAGGACCTCCGTAATGAGTTGGGGAACTTTCACGTATACACCTGCCATTTTTTTAACGCCCATTTCCACATTTACAAGTCATTTTTTAAGAATCGCCCAAATTTTCCAATTTTTCGTGTGAATGCCCATGGATTTGGCCCCCGAAGCACCCGAAAAGTTTTTCTCAAAAAAATTTATGAGGACCTTTGTAATGAGTTGGGAACCTTCACGTATACTCACATCATTTTTAACGCTCATTTCCGCATTTACAAGTCCTTTTTAAGAATCGCCCAAATTCCCCGATTTTTCGTGTGTATCATCCCATGGATCGAGCGCCAGAGCATCCAAAAAATTTTGAGAATTTTTTTTATGAGGACCTCCGTAATGAGTTGGACAACCTTAACGTGTACTCATACAATTTCTTTAATGCCCATTTCCGCATTTACAAGCCCTTTTTTAAGAATCTGTGAAATTTCTCAATTTTTCGTGTGTATTAATCCATGGATCTGGTGCCCAGAGCACCCAAATATATTTTTTCTTCAAAAAACTTTATGAGGACCTCTGTAATGAGTTGGTGAGCCGTCATGTATACTCACACCATTTTTTATTGTCATTTCCACATTCACAAGCCCTTTTTAAGAATCGCCCAAATTTAGCCCATGGGTTTGGCACCCAGAGCACACAAATTTTTTTTCTCAAAAAATTATATGAGGACCTCCGTAATGAGTTGGGGAACCTTCACGTATACTCACACCATTTTTTAACGCCAATTTCTCCATTTACACACCTTTTTTAAAAATCCCCCAAATTCCATGATTTTTCCCATTGATCTAGCGCCCGGAGCACTCCAAATTTTTCTCAAAAAACTTTATGAGGACCTCTGTAATGAGATGTGGAACCTTCACATATACTCACAACATTTTTAACGTCAATTTCCGCATTTACAAGTAATTTTTTAAGAATCCCCCAAATTTTCCAATTTTTCGTGTGTATTAGCCCATGGATTTGGCGGTCGAAGCACCCAAATTTTTTTCTTAAAAAACATTATGAGGACCTCTGTAATGAGTTAAGGAATCTTCACGTATACACACATCATTTTTTAACGCACATTATCACATTTACAAACCATTTTTTAAGAATCGCCTAAATTCCTCGATTTTTCATGTGTATTAGCCCATGAGTCTGGCGTCCGGAGCACCCAAAACTGCTTTCTCAAAATACTTTATGAGGACCTGCGTAATGAGTTGGGGAACATTCACGTATACTGACACTATTTTTTTAACGCCAATTTCTTTATTTACAAGCCCTTTTTTAAGAATCACCCAAATTTCTCAATTTTTTGTGTATATTAGCCCATGGATCTGGCGCCCGGAGGACCCAAAAGTTTTTTCTCAAATTTTTTTAAGAGAACCTCCGTAATGAGTTAGGGAACTTTCACGTATACTCACACCATTTTTAACTCTCATTTTCTGCATTAACAAGCCCTTTTTTAGGAATCGACCAAACTCCCTGATTTTTCGTGTGTATTAGCCCATGGATTTGGAGCCCAGAGCACCCAAATTTTTTTCTCAAAATTTATTATAAGGACCTCCGTAATGAGTTACGGAACCTTCATGTATACTCACACCATTATTTTAACGCTCATTTTCGCATTTACAAGCCTTTTTTTATGAATCGCCCAAATTCCCCGATTTTTCGTGTGTTAAATTAGCCCATCGATTTGGCGCCCGGTGCACCCAATTATTTTTTCTCAAAAAACCTTATGAGGACCTCATTAATGGGTTGGGGAACCTTCACGTATACTCACACCATTTTTTAACTCTCATTTCCGCATTTACAAGTCCTTTTTTAAGAATCACCCGAATTAGCCCATGAATCTATCACCCGGAGCACCCAAAAAAAAATTCTCAAAAAATTTTATGAGGACCTTCGTAATGAGCTGTGGAACCTTCACGTATACTCACACTATTTTTTTAACGTCATTTTCGCATTTACTAGCCCTTTTTATGAATCACTCAAATTTCTCGATTTTTGGTGTATTAGCCTATAAATCTGGCGTCCGGAGCACCCAAAAAAAAATTCTCAAAAAACTTTATGAGGACCTCCGTAATGAGTTGGGGAACCTTCACGTATACTCACATTATTTTTTCAACTCCATTTCCGCATTTACAAGCCATTTTTTAAGAATCGCCCAAATTCCTCAATTTTTCGTGTGTCCATGGATTTGGCGCCCGGAGCACCCAAAATTATGAAGACCTCCGTAATGAGTTGGGGAACCTTTACGTATACTCACAATTAGTCCATGATTTTTTTGGATTTTATCAACCTAAACTTTTTGACCTAAAATTTTACGAGTCCATCTGTGACAACCTATTGAATGATTCCCATAACATATTCATGATCCACAGGACTTTTTCTGAATATTAGAGCCACAAAATAGAAATTCAAGATTATCTCAAGTTTTCGTGTGTTAATATTTGTCAATGAATTTTATATAGTATTGCCAACTAACACATTTTTACAGGATCTACACCTCCAAATGTCCAATACATGTACATTATTGAACCTTTTGAATAACAACCATAGATCTTATGAAAAATGAACATTTTCATAGCAAAGATACAAAATACTTCAAAAATATTTCATAATCGACGTACTTCTTCACATAAAAAAAACATATTGAGACATGGCAAATTACATCTTGTTGCGTTACATCTAAAGAAGACACTTTTCACTAGAACGTTTACTAGTATAATTCATCGCGAACAGCCAGAAGAAGAGCTCGTAGCTTAATTTTCTCTTCTTCTCGTTATAGCTAAAATACAAACTCAAAAATGTCAATACAAAATGTAGGGTGGTGACTACAACAGGAAATCCGTATCAGATGTAATCTTGAGTGTAGTTGGTATGTATATGTCGGGGAAAACCAAAATCGCCAAATAGTATACGTATCATCACATCACTCGAGTTGAGGTTGGATAGAGTCCAAGACAACACACAGCTTACACTGTGACTTAGCAGCGCTTGAGATGTTCACCACTGGCAGAGATATCTCTTGAGTTCTTGCAGCAAAACAGACTTGACACTTTCGGAAGAATGCTATTGGATTTCTTATAGCATACTGCATTCTGTTTGTCAAACTGCCAAAGGCGTCCCATAGTTTTTCTGCATTCTCAAATCAACGATATATCCAAGGGAATACAGCTTAAAGAATGTCCCAGCAGACGAATTAGTCTCAATATGAGATGTTTTTCTTATGACATATTGTAATTATGTCATGTACAACATACCATTGCCTTGGCAAATTTAGGCATTTATATGAAAATTGATATGGATTCAAGACATGTCCTTATGTTTGATTGAGAAATGCCTTCAGAACAAAAGTCCTACTTACCCGCTCAATTAGTGAACATTAGCTTTTAGATGTCATCAAAGATAATTGGATGACGATTGCATTGTCGATCTCTTTCTTTACCATGAACTGCATAGAGTCTGCAGATGGTAAAATGTCAATGAATGATCATTGAGAGTGAAACATTCATCCTGTACTGCAAATTGTATCACTTCATAAAGCACAAAACATCCCTAAATTATAAGTCAAACGTGGAAAAGCATTATAACGGTTTTACCAAACATACTTAAAGACTTCTGATTCATCCAAGACAAATTTTCTGTTCGTGTAATCTATGCTGTTAACGTCCTTCTCAAGAACAAAACAGATTGTACAAGCACACATACTATGTAGCAGATAAGCAGACTTGCCTCGGATACACTATTCCAGGTTAGTCGTATTCCAATGTGCTAACGGCTGCAGTCAATATGTCATAAGCACTTCGAATTTTATGTCTTTCTTCAATTGTCATTGTAATATCCTCAGAAGACTGCAAACACAAAATTGATTACATGTAAATACACGTCCAAATGAAGCCCAATACTAGAAACATAGAACCAGCGAAGTAGTCCCCCATCGCTTGTATTTTCCCCTTTTCACTGAACAAACCAATACACAGTTTCGTTCAACAATCTTAATGGAACTGTTTCTTAGCAAGTGTCATTGCACAAATGCACAAGGTAAATGATCCTTTCTTCATATTAGACCTGAAAGAGAAACTTCTTACTCTTGAAAGCTTGAAAGTTCGTAATAAATGACTTCCTTTCTAAAACTTTCACTCATTTATCAATTTAAATGGTTCAGAAGGGACAAGCTAGCAGCACTTGAAATTATTACGCATCCTAACCAATATTTATAATTCCACGACTCTTGACAAATTAGAACATAGGAACAATAACCTTATTGTATACATTACAAATACCTCGTATTATATGCAAAGGTTACTTGGGAAACTGGAAGCTTGAGCTCAGAGTTTGATGTCATACCTCAAGTGTGTGCATGCTTTCTAATATATTTCTAATCGCTGTCTTGCATGATAGAAGAAGTTTCTGCATTTTAATATCTCCAAGCACAAGTAAGAGAACAGAGACTACAGAAAGAATTCTGCTTGAATGATCCTTCGCCAAGGCACCTTTCTGATGAGGCAAACGTGACGAAGCATTTCCCCTGATAAATGATTCCATCACTTCCAATATCTGATTTAACAGCATATTGCTCCTATCAAATAGGAAAAAACACGGAAGGAGGTAATAATCCCTTGTCTGTCGAATCATAAATTTAGTAGACTCGTCATCTTCCTCCGGAATGTTCTACATCAAAGTTAAAACAATTGAAAAGCCATGAGTTGAAGGTATTACAAGCAAATGATATTAAGAAAAAAATTCCACGAACCATGCAAATCAAAGCTCTGAGAGGATGGGCTTTCATTTTTTGTGCTTTATGGGCCTCTATATATTCGAGTTACAAGTTGGAATTCTTCTAAATACAAGTTAGTGGCAGAGACATAATCTTAACATCATGAAAGATCAGGCGACAAGCAATCAACAAAACTTTGAACATATGTATAAAGAACAGTACATAAGGTTACAGGAAATTAACCAGTGATAAATGAAGGAGACTTAAAAAATACTTACATTCACAACATCTAAGAAGTACTCTGGAAGGACCTCGCTTAGTCTATTGATAGTTTGTTCAGAAAGTCTAGTAGGTTTTGAGTCTAGTGTGATAAGCAATCTTATAAAACCATAAATGTTGTCTACTGGTCGTTTGTGAGACTGCAGAACAAATAAAACCAAGAGTTAAGTGACTGGAGAAATATCATGATCATCTATCCCAAAACAAAAACACCTTATCAATACAGCATCTACTGATTAACTCACTATCTCATCAAGAACAATTTTCTCCAGCATCTGCAAAACGAGCACATCATCCCCTATCTGCGACAACCAAGAACAAACAGCCCTAACAACTGCTTTGAAGGTTCCACGATTTGACTTCCCTTCGTGCTTCTCAGTAGGATCAATTTTCTCTGCAGAAAAGCATCCAGGTTCCAGATTTAATATTTATAAACTATAGGTCACAGCAAAAGAACAAGTAACAAGGTGTCTGAAACAGAAAGTACTTTTACAGCCAAAAAGGAAATAAAAAATAAAATGCAGAATATTTAAGGACGAGTTCCTTGCAAGGGACTCTTATTTCTTAGTCAGACTCAAATCTCAATACCTGCCAAATTTTTTGCAGTAATCTTTCTATCGGTTTCTCTTCTTTATTGATTGTTTAATGGCTAATCAATAAACTAGGGAATAATTATGTCTTTTAGTCCAATATATCTGAGGTAACACACTGACTATAACATTTGGGTCAGCTTGTGCACACCTTGACTATTCCACTTGCTAGTTGCTACCTAGCACCAACACAAGTACATGTAACTTTGTCCACCAACGCTTAGGCAGATGAGAGAAATCACCTCTGGGATTTAAATCCTTGTCTCCATTAAATACCAATTTATTGATTACTAGGCTACACATTTATAGTTTTCCAATTCTTAAAAGTACTGAGGAAACACCAAAAAGCCTGATTCAGAAAGTACCAGGATAAACTTGAAAGCGTGAAAGCAAAGTGATGAAGAAGCTAATGCAATCTGCAATCTGGATATGGCCAGCCTTGTAGGCTGAGTGTAGAACTTCCATGATTCGGAAAAGGATAAATGGTTCCAACTCGTGACCTACATTAAGACAACCATAGATGAAATAGTATTGTGAGGATGACTGCTCATACTCATACAAGAGAGTAGCACCAAAAGTATATGTTTGCGCTTCTTCTATTAAATTTTGACTGAATCATCTTTTGTAACAATACATGTAGATGCTAACCAAAGAGAATTTCCCTTTATTTAAGTATAACATTTTCTCCCGATACAAGAGAAGAACATTTATTTAAATATGCTTGAACCTATAAAGTCATCATTTCTCCTGAGACATGAGAAGAACGTTTATTTAAAATATTTTAGAACCAATTCAAACAATAAGAAGGTCATTCACTGGAACCGTCATGGCGTGAAAGAACATACATCAACTTCTATCAAAATCCCATCCAATTTTACAGTAAACACACACAAACATACACACGCAAAAAAAAAAGTTTAAGGAACACTGACGTATTGGTGACACTCATGATTCATGAACATCAAATATATATATATATATATATAAAAGAGAACCCTAGACCCGCCTACGTGGCGCTACCACAAACCAGGATTCCCTTTTAATTTATTTTATTTCCAAAACTAGCCTTCTCCTTTTATGAAAAGTTGCGACTTTTATGAAGAGTTGCGACTTTTATGAAGAGTTACGACTTTTATGAAAAGTTGTGACTTTTATGAAAAATTGTGACTTTTATGAAAGGTTGTGACCTTTCTAATAAGACACAATAAGCATTTGTTTACACTACCTTTTGTTGTTTATAAATAGAGGAATTTCCTCTCATTTTAAAACAACGAAAATTTTGAACTTCTTCTTCTTTTGTCTGGACAATTGAATAATTGTGTACTTTGCTCCTGTTGAATGACTCACTGACACCATTTTTTTGTATCAATACACTGGTGAATAGAATCGTTCTTTCCTGAGAGGATCTATTCCTTTAAATCTCGGGTACTAAGGGGGAATAATTTCCTTAAGGGGACACTGTGTATTCAGTGGGCTCGTATTTTTTCCTATTATGTTTCATTCTATTGTTACAGAGTACAGTCATTAATTTATGCTTATATTATTAATTGTTATTTTTGAGTACATGCTTTAAATTATTTTTTTATGTTTCTACAATATTATTGTTATAAGTATTTGTTAGTACATATTAAATAACCAACATTAATTGAGTATTCAAGCAAGTTTTCTCTACTGGAATTGTTGAAGGTACGATAAAAAAAACCTTACAAATCTCTAATTTGTTCATTAACAACGTCATTTCTTCACATACAAAGATGAGATTTTGTGTTCTTTAGAAAATCCTCTGAGAGTTAATAACTTAATATGCCCATATTTTTTGTTTTTATGTTGTTGTTATCTATTTTTACTAAATTTTATCACTGGATATTATTAATACTCTAAGGATTGAAAGTTGATTGAAGTGTTAGTCAATTTTCTGAGGTATGTTATTTTAAAACATGAGAACTTTTCTGGTTAGAATGATTGGCTATCATCATTGGATATCTCATAGTTTACTCCCTTTAATATATGTTTTTTCTAGCTGTTTTGTTGTCTCCTTAAAATTGTATTGATTATTTTTCGTTTGCTACGTATATGATCTCACTTGGACAAAGCTTTCGTCCTTTTAATGTTTTCTTTTTTTCCTTCTCATTCAGCTCTACTAAATATTTTTTGTGTGAGTTAGACTATTTTCAGCAAGCTTAATTTGAAGAATATGAAACAAAATCTACTCTAAATAAAAGTAATATCTTAAGCTACAAAACATATGTCTATTAACATAAATTTGTTGTCCTTCATGTCCCAAGTCATTGCTGAGCATTTGAGTTATCTAGGTTAGACTCATTTTTAATTGTTTAATGTTCAAGAATATTTCTTTAACATGAGTCTAGAATTCAACATTTTTATCCTCTTGTACTTTCATAATGTAACAACTATACATACATATTTCTGAAAAAATCGTAAAGTTGCATTGATGAAGCATCTAGACAGGCCTTCAAAGCAGCAGTTTAATGAAGAATGAATTTCTAAAAGGGTCAACAATATTATTTTGCTGTTGTTTCAAATTTATTTTTCTCCTTCTATAAATTTTGTTAGAGTAACAATGTAACAATAACGAAAAGTGATGAACGTTTGTCCTCATACAAGTAGATTGTCTCAAAAAAATTATTTATGTTGTTGTGGTGTGCATTTTTAATGGTCTTAACTTATTTATAACTAATATTGATTATCGAAAACTTTATATAATTTGTTTTTAACAAGGAGTTATTCTAACCATAAAATTATCAGTTCTATATTTTTCATGTACAAAAAATAGAAAAAAAGTTGTTTAATCACTACATAAAAACATCACTCAGTTTTAACAAGAAAATTATATCATCAAACATATATTATGATAAATTATGTAAAAGATAAAAATGATTAGATATCAAGATATTTTTAATCATTCATTATATATTTAAAATTCTTGAGATATGTGATAATGTCAAATCATTTAATTTCTATTGAAACGTTCTTAAAACCTACTAAATTTTTTTTTTCTAATAACAGTCGATTATTGGAAAGGCTGTTCAAAAGTTTCGAAAGATTATTTATGTCCGCACGAAGTGCGGGTAAATTACCTAGTATAATATTAAGAGAACATCAATGAAAACCTTAAAAGAGAATGATCCTCTGGTTCAATGCAGTAAACATGCTCCATACAAGCTACAAATTAATGGGCATATGCTGGAGGAAGAAGATGATAGTTACGATGATATAATATATTATTATTATCAACACTTGTGATGAGAACATTGATTGGAGACAACAATTTGTTGGAAATATTTTGATATGTGACGAATTAGTACGACTGAAAAGGAATTGCTTGAGAATCCATTTGAGATAGGTGGAAAAAACGTAAAGAATTATTAAAGGAATTGCGACCTGATGATTTCAATCCAACATGCTCTGAGCATTGCAGGAATGTGATGAAAATTGATGTTATGGACACACTTGCACTCTCTGTAACTCAAAAAGAATAGGGCATGCCTTCATGGTAGTCCAACTGTCTAGGAGCAAAAACATTATTGATGCTAGAGATGGGTTTTTTTTTTTTTTTAATAACCGAGAAATCCGTCTGTGACCCGCCCTTTGGACCAATCACAGCCTTCTAAACTCGGTGGATAATGGGGCCGCCCCTCTACCCTTCTCCACTTAAATACCGGGCTTCGCTTTGCATGGTGTGGGGCTTGAACCTGTGACCTAAGCCACAAATCCTCCACCTTTTGCCACTTGAGCTAGGCCTTGGGGGCATGCTAGAGATGGTTTTATTCAGGTTGTCAGTGACATTGTTGAAACCAGATCAATAGGCACACCTTACCCCCACGGAGTTGGAGGACATGGGAGTGTCAAGTAACTCATTTGGCAAGTACCCTTAGAATCCAAGTCATGTGGTTTATCTTTATAAGAGTTTTCAAAGATATTTCAGGTACAATCACACAAACATTTTTACTCAACCAGTAATCCAGCCCTTCTTCTGCTCTATCAATTTCTCTCCATTTTGCTACTCCTAGCTTTGCGCCTTCAATTTTCCTAGCCTCTTTTCTATTTTCTTGTTTAATTAATGGGATTCACTCACAAAACAGCTATAACACTTGTTGAAGATATAATTAAATAAATAGAAGTATGTTCTCAAACAACTTAAACTTTTGGATGAGATGGCCACACACTTCAATATTACCTCAAAGCAAGTGGAGGTCTTCGGTTCGACTCTCATCGCACCCATTATTAAAAAGACTTTCCACGTGCTTGGCCAATGAAAAAAACAAGCTCGCAGTCAAGGGAGCATGTTGAAGATATTAAATAAATAGAAGTGTATCCCTCCAACAAACTTTTATATAAGATGGTCACACACATAAATAACAATATCCCCACCAATCCCTGAACAACTAGGCAAATCATGCAACATTTGTATTGAAAACATAATAAAGTATAAAAATGGGCTCTCTCTAACCGATTAAACTTTTAGATGAGATGCTCAGACACAAACAGTTCAAGATAGTATCAAAGCCTCTACGATCTTGGTAGAGATCCAAATAGATTCTGCTACCGGCAGGTGGTATCGGCCTAATGTTTTCTTTGTTTGCTCTAACATTTGGTAACTGTCTCCCCCTTCCATCCATCTTTCTTTGCCCAAAACCAATGTAATTACCATTTCATCATTGTCCCCTCTCTCTATATTATACATTTGAAAGTGTCATACATGAGGTATGTATTTGTGTAATGTGTGTATTACCACATTCCTTTTTTTCTTGATATCCTCCTTTTTATTACCACATTCCTCTCTCTATATTATACATTTGAAAGTGTCATACATGAGGAATGTATTTGTGTAGTGTGTGTATTACCACATTCCTTTTTCTCTTGATATCCTCCTTTTTATTCCCACCCCCAACCCACTTGCCATGTTCTTATATCCCTGAAACTTAACTCAATCTCCATAATTTGATTGTTCTCTTGAATTCCTGATTTTTTTATTCTATAAATCAAATTTCCATTTGGTTTTTAAGATTTTTTAGTGCAACTTTGGACATATTGCAGTAGGAATTTGAGATGGTTGATCTTAATCTTAGTTTCCAGATATTCCAGTGGAATCCGTTTCCGTACAAGGGAAAATAGCACCGAAAAAAGCTCAACGAACTGTCACCCAAATGGAGAATTCTAGGACCTCCAATTCCTCCATTGTTTACATTGAAATGTCTAGTACTGTCGGTGATGATTAGTATCATGTCCAGATATTCGCTGCAATGGTTATGCATTTGATATACTGAAAACACATAGGAAAGGGGATGACTACGAAGAGACTAGGAATCATGAAGATCAAGTGAGTTATTTCTATTGGTAAGTGCAGAGGCTGAGTTGCCGCAACAGTGGTGGTTGGATCTTTTGGCCAATTACGATGCTTCAAATGAGCAGGAAATTGCTACGTCTCTGTAGCAGAGATTATAAGTGAGGAAGAGTAGGAGAGGACCCAAGTCTCAGAGTTCTCGAAATCATTTAGTTATATTCTGTTGAAAGATTTTAGCATTAGTGATTATAAAGAAGGTATGAAGTAGAACTTCATCAAAGAAGAATGTTATGAGAGGACTAAAGTCTCGGGGGTCACTCTGCACAAATGTGGATGATGGGAAGCACACATGGGGCAGGAAGTATATCTATTTAGGACTATTTGACAGTGAGAAAGAAGCTGCAAGGGCATACGATTAGACTGTTATAAAATGCAATGGAAGAGACATAGTCATCAATTTTGAGCTACGCACGTGAGGAAAGGTTTTAAGATGTGAGGCTAATTTTGGAGGGGCAAGTCATAATCTTGATCTAAAATTAGGCATATTTCCCTCTTCCTATGTCGATTGCTGATAATCAAGATGGAAACACTAGCCAAATGGGAAACTCTCGATGCCAACATGGGTTAAACGGTTTCCTAAACATAGAAAGGTCAATGAGAAATTTATTAGTATTATTTTAACATGGTATGAGCAGGTATAGGTCATGGGTTCAAGTTTCACCGCCATCCATTATCAAAAAGGATTTACACATTTTGGCCCATGAAAAATGAATCAGGCCCGCACATGAGGAGGCGTGCCGAAGACATATTTAAGTATATAAAAGTGTGTTCTTTCTAACAGCTCAAGCTTTTAGATCAGATGATCACACACATCAAGCAATTCAACAATTTGAACACCAATTAGTTTTGTAAAGGGCATTGATATTGCCATCTAGTTAAGGAGATTAAAATCATTGATGGCAAGGAGTTATACTTACATATGCAGCATGAGGCTAAAGACTGGAGTAGCACCTTGTCCAAGAAAGGGAAGTAATACAGGCAGCATACAGAGAGCTCCTGAATATCTCTAGGAAGCCTCATGAATGGACCATAGCTTACTGTTCCTACAGTGCAAGAAAAAGGGAAAACATGTGAGGAATTAATAATGTGAGATTCAGAATTATGAAAGAAATAAAAGTTAGAACTAGATGAAGATGAATCTTAAGTACCATTGGAGTAAGTGCAGTAGAAAGCTCTTATAAAGTACTGCATATTGTCATATTCTTTTGCCGGTGTCATGTTCAAATTAGCAGTTTGTCCAACACGAAGCTGAAGACGTAACACAGCCTACAAGAGGCAATTATTGTGGAGGCAAAAGATGAAGTTCAGCTCAATGTGAAAACTTGAAGAACAAATGGCTATGCATATAGCATAAAATTCATCCCAAGAAAGACCAGTATGGTGGTAGCTAAGTAGGTACCTTTGCATGTAATGGGTGTTTATCACCTAAGAGGACTAACAGCTTTGGAAGCTCCCCTATCCATGTACTATGATTTAATATTTCAAGATCTTTGGGATCCAGATAAAGGCAATTCTGCTCCTACAATCACCCAAAGTTTGATATTAGATTCAACGAAGAAAGCATATAGGGACATCAACCTTGTGCTGATTGTTTAGCAACAAGAGATAATCCAAGTTACACATCCAATTGATAACAGCAACCAGACAAAAGGAGTCTTCCCTTCGATTAAGACAAGGAGTTATCACAAATTAAAAATGTAAACACTCGAAAGATACGCTAGGAATATGAAAAATGTGCTCTTTTGATAGATAATCTTACAGGAAGTAGCATTTCCTCAACAACAGAAAGGCAAGCCAATTTCATTGAGGACTCTGGACTGCAATTCTCAAAAACCGTCGTAAAAGCCTGCAATAGATTGAAATTTTTTACTATTTAACACTGGCAGCGCAGAGCACATGAAAAACAAATCAAAAGGGGATCATAATCCTAGGGTCTAAATACAGTTGAAAATTTGAGGGCATGCTAAAGACTAAGGAATAAGGACATAATCAACGTCAAACTTTTTTTTTTCAATTCCTCCAATATGTGATATTAAAACTGAAAATTATAGTTCTTCGAACTGCTTGACAAGACTGAACCATAGATCAAGAAAACAAAATGATGAAGTTACTAGAGAGACACTTGACTTAAAAGTATAGGTTTTTCAGTTTGATGTGCAAACCTGAAGGATACGTGACTTCCAAGCAACAGACACTTGCATAATGAGTTTTGGGATAAAAGCAACCAGTGAAATTAAATGCTTCTCATGATGTACTTTACCAGCCTCTCTGCCATTGTGAATCTGCAGGATATAGGTATTCTATTATAGCATACCATCAGGACTAAGACACAGATACTCATCTTGAGAGACAACTTAAACACAATTAGAGAGATGAAACAGGAAAAAAAGCAAAGCAAAAATTTTCAAAGGTCTGAATTTTTTTGGGGAAAACACGCAACTACGAAGAATCTAGCTTTGAGCTGAATAAATAAGCAGTAATGATGCCTAACATTTAGATTTTTATCTCAAGCTCTGCCCGTTGTGCATTAATTTTATTGCCAAAGCTAATTTACTTATTCTTTTCTTTTGTGAAAGGTTACAGGCAGAGGATTTTCCGGGATTACATTACCAAAATGTTAGAAAATTATGACTTAAATATCATTCTTCAATGTGAACATTTTACTTTTTTCTTTGTTGAGAGAGAAAGCCAAGTAAAACCAGCTCACTGATTTAAGAAATGAAGGATACAGAGAGCAGAAATTTTTTCACCAGTCAGGCAGTATGCTGCAGAGACCTAGTGAACATTGAGAAAACAATGAAATTAACTGAAGACTACTGGGGGGCATTTTTTGTCTTTAGTTAGTTCCATATAACATGCTCTTAATAGGAATTGCTTCTAAGCTTGTTACGTTTTTCCTGAAAGACCTCTAAAATTATGCTTGTTAACCTTGAAGCAAGATTTCTATCTATGGTTCTCTGCATATAGAGAAAGGGCTTTACTAATACGTGTAACAACTCCTATTAGTCTTTAGGAGCCAAAGAGCCAAACCACCCAGATCCTGATTGAGGATTAAAAGAGCCACCATGCTCAACAAGATAGAAGGCTTCGCTGTTTTCTTATGGTAAAATCGTAAAAGGTATATGTATCCCCTCAGATTTGTCCCCCCCCCCCCACACACACACATACACACTTTCGAAGTGGATTAAATACCATCCTAAAACAGGATGACCAAATATTTGGGGCATGGTGAAATATACACTAGCTGGTAAGTTCAGCAATGACATTCTCATTCCTAAGTTGCTTTTTCAATGGAAAAATTCTTAAACTTTTACAGGTTCACAGCTTTCAATTGCTATTTAGAGTTCATAAAAAATCCCACACTTGGCCTACCTGAACCTAATTTAAGTGCAACAGCAACAACTAAATCTTAATCCCCACTAGTTGGTCACTTTCTCATTGTCTATTTGCTTCCAATGTTCTTTTAATGCTAAATTCACATTGATTCCTGGAGATTATAGGCTTCTTGCTATGTAATCTGTCGGTCTTGATTCCCTTATCCCTGCTCATCTTCCCTGTCTCTGGATTCTATGAGCTATCCAAACTCTAACGAATCCCAAAACACCATTATCGTTCAGAATATATCAAACATTAACCTCACACCAACAGTATTGTCCTTTAGCTCTCTAATTTAACTCCCAAGTTTCTTTTTCTCTAAACTAAGTAAATGAAGGGCTTACTTCTCATTCATAGGGATAAAAATTAAAATCAGCTGAATTTTCATAAATTCAGTATCACAAACCTTTTCAGATAGAGAACTCTCAATGAACTCCAGAAATCTTTCCAGCAATGCAGGTGACAATTTAGACCCATGACTTAGATGCAGAAATATTTCTGTAATTACAATATTCAGCATGAAATATCGGTCGCCGTCCTGCAATATTTTTTTAAAAAATAAGATAGAAAAATTACTTTCAATGAAAAAGGACAAAATGAAAAGAAAAACAGAAAGAAAAAGAGAAGTTATTGCATCCATGACCCAATAACGTATAAGCATTTTAACAATAAATTTGTAAGAACATCAACAAGGTAACTCATGGTCTACTTTTATTCTAGCAAAGATGTCTTGTTTGGAATGATTGCCAAGATTGATGACAATATTTTTGAGATGCAAGATAGGAAGGACTAGCATTCTTGTTTCAAACCTTTAGTTGCTGATAAAACCGTATTGTTTCTTTGAAGTCTAAAACTAGTTTAAGAATGTTTGAACCACGGCTCAAACTTTAAATGCATGTGGCATTAAATTAACATGCTAATTACTACGTGAAGAACATTTTGAACAGAGATATTCAGTTTACTTAGACTGGCGTATTTAACAAGTTCAAGCATTCAAGACCTATTTTTAAAGATGTAGATATTAAAATATAGGTGGTCCCACAAGAAAATCATTACTTTCCTCTTCCTTTCGTCTTTCTCTTGAAAACTAACAACTGAGGGGAAAAAATACATTTCCCTACCTGTGTCTTCCCTTCCCTGGTTTCCAAGCATAGGGGAAGCGGGGGAGGTGGGGAGGAAGAAAAGTTAAGTTAAGGAGACAAGAAAACAAACACTAAATATAAATAGAGAGCGACATG
The DNA here is from genome assembly GCF_000226075.1 of Solanum tuberosum. Taxonomy (NCBI): domain Eukaryota; kingdom Viridiplantae; phylum Streptophyta; class Magnoliopsida; order Solanales; family Solanaceae; genus Solanum; species Solanum tuberosum. The sequence continues at coordinate 765,173 of NW_006239026.1, read as the reverse complement.
GATGAAGAAAAATAATATCAATAAGGAAATTATACCTTCTCTGACAAGCAATGATTCGGACTTAAAGGAAACTCATCCCATAACTTTTTTAAAGTCACTGCTGATATACTTTGGTCACATATACTAAGGTTGTTTTTCTTGTAAGCAGGTGCCAGATTTTGGAAGTCGTGTTGATTATTGCCAGACGCATGAACAAAGAACCTGACCACAAGATCAATGCTTTGAAGTAAAAACGACATACAATCGAAGGATTGCACATCGACATGGGACATGGAGTGGATTAATGGACTAAAGTCCTGGAAGCAACTAACTAGAACGGGTAAGAGATCTGTCAATTTGTTGACAACACCAGAAAGATCTGCAAAACAAATGACATCTAGATTCAGTTTCAGCAACTCTCGAAAGAAAAAAGACCATTTGAAAGTCACAATGCATGCAGCTAGGAGCTATATCCCAATAGATCATCACTGGACTGTAAGCAACCCCAAGCTTCAGCAGAAACTTTTCTGGTGCCGGCGAGGCAACCGGAGTTATTCAGAGACCTTGGACAAAACTCAAAATATTGTTAAAGATGTCGCTTTCAACCTCTTCATGGTGCGTTATTTTTTGCTTAGAGCATAGGTAATGTGAGTTTTTCTACTAACCGATATATCCCCCAATATCAACTAGCACATAGTGCAATGGGTCAGGCTCTATCCTTCTCCACTTAAATACCATGTTTTGAACAGGGTTCAAACTCGCGAAGTGCGCCTAACCCACACATCATGCTCAACACTCTTACCACTAGACAGATTCCCTAGGGACTATGTAGTGGAGTTAATAATTGGATAATGTTTTGGTATTTTGGCCAATGGAAGAACAATAGTCCACAAGTGATACCATGTTTATTAGATGTTTAACACAATCAAGGAGATCATCTAAGCTTTTGTGGACCAGATATCATGTGATTGTACATTGTGTATCTAGAGGATAAAAAATGTTACCAACACCCTAATGGTTGGTATAAGTAGTCAAAGGTTTCATCTAAGTATCAGTTGCATTTAAGTATACGAGGGGTGTGTTTATATCCATTACAAGGATTTATCATAAGCAACCTTGGTCTTTGAAATGAAAGGAGAACTGGAAGTTCAAATAAACAGAGTCTTACCAGTAGATTTATCAGAGAGATCAAGGTCAAAAGCATGCAAGCTAGCCCGAGTTGCATCCTGTACAAATGAAATAGTAATCATCTTACAGGGAAGTATTTGCAAGCACACTACAGAACAACTTTGGCAGTAATTAAAGGGTAAATTGCGGCACATCTACCACTAGCTGACAGAACTATCTCACCCCTAATAAACAAGGAAATACCAACATAAAAAAGGTAACATGCACATCAAAGAAAGTTAAATTACAATTGTCCACTTTAGCAATGCCACTAGGAAAGGAGAAACTTACTCCATATGCAGGAGGATTTTCTGAATTTGCAAGGATAAATAAAGAGAATAGGCCAGTCATCAATCTTATATTGTGTACCATGATGGCAACTTAGAACATGCATTCCAAATTTTACAGTTAGCATGGCTACATTCCATTCTATTCAACATCAAGTCCCCCCACCCCTTTTACCGTACAAAAATATTTGGAGGCTAAAACTAGACGTTATCTAGCAGTATCTTATATTGGCTAAGCTTTTCGATGAGATTATGGTGATTAGGAGCTCTACTGAATACAAGTATCCGCACATCACTGTACAAGTAGGCAAGCTTGGTGCTCACTAGTCACTACATTTCTTACCTATAAAACTGAAAACAAAGACGGTAAGTTTTCGCCTCTTCTCGGTTGTCAAGATTTAACCTACAGATTATTATTCAAAGGAGCATCAAGTTATTGACTTGGACGATTAGCTAAAACCTCCATAACACTTACTCATGGATCCTAACAGAATAACAAAACATGCTTTTGTCGGATCATAGAAGATAAAACTTCATAGAACCTGAATAGGAGATAAGACAGAATAAGTATGTGGAGTAGTGCCCATAAGAGCCAGAAACATCAACTAGTCTGATTTGATGCAAAATTAAACATTGCACACTTTCTTGACTACCAAAACAAATTATTTCCTCTGATCAGAATACAAAAATAATTTACTATAACTAACACAGAACCATAAACCTTCAAAAAAGAATGCACTTGAGTATGCTGATGGTACAATTAACGAGATAGTACATTGTAACTTAAGGAGTCGCCTTCTCCTTGATTACTACACGGTAACAGAGACAAGCAGCGAACCAACCCAGCAAGGGCATTCTTTAGCCTGCCCTTGTCTTGCAAGTAAAATTTGTTCTTCTGCAGAATGTCCTCGTAGTTCTGGAGAATCTGTAAAAAGAAGAAGCTTATTGAGAGAAAAACTCCATCATGGCATTTAAGACAATAAACCCTAACAGAATAAATGAAAATGAAATACAATAGAATGCTACATAAAGATCTTACATCAGACAAAATGGTGCATGAAGAAGTTTAGAAAGACATAGCAAAAGAATAGTCATGAAACACCACTATACAGCAAGAGCAGTTTCATCAATTTAAAGACAATGGGATGAGAAAAACAGAAGCAAGAGTGCAAGACTCTTCTTCTCTGATAAGTAACCTAAATATGATTATATTTAAGCACATTATCAAAGTTTACATCCCACATCTGAACTGGAATTTTCTAGAATGTATTAGTCAAAGAAAATATAGAAAAGGTTTTTTTTTTAAATCAAGATATAGATAGAGAATTACCATCAACAACTAAAACAGTGCCAAAATAAACATCAAGTTGGAATTTGGAGCAATATTAAAACTTCCCACAAAGAAAAACCTATGTATCTACCTTTTCAGCATACAGCAAAAAGCAAGATGGAAAATACTGGATCAAGAGGTCAAAAAATTTGAAAGCCATCAACCGCACTTCAATAGCCATGTGTGTCATTGCATTAAATATATATGTCATCATCAAGGAATTAATTGGCCCCTTATTATCCTGCAACACAAACAAATAGTGTCAGCCCCGTCTTTTATAGGTGAAACATAATACGAAGTCCTGTAGAATTCAAACAAACAACATCCATAATCACAGCAAAAAGAAAATACAGCTATCTGCACTTCAATACTAAGAGAATATAAGCAGATACAGCAAAACCACAAGCAGAAACAGGGGATTCATGGGAAGGTTTAACATAATCTGAAAACCTCAAGACGAACAAGCAGAAATGGAACTAACAGTAAACATTGAAGGCAATAGAAGCAAACTCTAGCTCTTCTTAAAATTTCACCCATGGAAATCAAATTAACAGCAGAGGAAACACACATTTTGTATTGCTTCAATGATAATGTGAATGCTTCATTCAGTATCATCATCATCCCCAAAAGGGAGGGAGTTAGGAGCACAAAGGACTATAAACCTATTAGTTTAGTGGGAAGCTGTTAAAGAAGTCCCACATCGGTAGAGGGATGGGAAATTGGTCTCCTTAAATGGACTTGGACAAACCTCCCCTCATGAGCTAGCTTTTGGGGTTGAGTTAGGCCTAGGTGTCATATCTTTCCAGAAGCATCTATAAGATAATCTCTAAGGTGCTTTCTATTAGACTTGAGAAAGTGTTAGACCAGACGAGACTGTCTCTACTTCGCAAAATGTTTTTGTGAAGGGTAGACATATTCTAGATGCAGGGGTGGCAAACAAAGTGGTGGACTCAAGGATAAAGCAAGGAGTGTTGTTCAAACTTGATCTTGAAAAGGCCTATGATCATGTGAACTGGAATTCCTAGATTCCATTATGCTCGAAATAGGATTTGGGGAGAAGTGGACGAAATTGATTTATTTTTGCATCTCTTCGATTATCTTATAGATGCTTCACTAGACATTTTCTAGATGCAGGGGTGGTAAACAAAGTGGTGGATTGAGGATAAAGCAAGGAGTGTTGTGCAAACTTGATCTTGAAAAGGCATATGCTCATGCGAACTGGAAATTCCTAGATTCCATTATGCTTGAAATGGAATTTGGGGTGAAGTGGAGGAAATTGATTTATTTTTGCATCTCTTCAGTGAGATTTTGTGTTGGTGGATGTTAACCCGTGTGGGTTTTTTGGAAGTTCGAGTGGTCTGAGATAAGAGGATCCTCTATCACTAATTTTGTTCATTCCAGTTATGGAAGCTCTAAGCAGGATAGAGAGAGCTATCTTGGGGAGGATTGCTTGAAGGATTTCGATGTTGCGGTTGGGGGTGTAGGGACAGAATCAAATTCTCATTTATTGTTTACAAATGATACCCTGTTTTTTTTTTTTTTTTTGAACTTAGTAACTTGGTATTATATCACAACCAGTACATGGGTTGTACTGAAACTTTATATACATATGTACTGCAAATTTCACTGTCCTGAACCTAAATTGAGTCTAGAACATCAACTATAGAGACAGTTTCATTTGAGTATATCTGGTTACACCAAAAACATAACAACATAATGCAGTTTAGTTTAACCTTCTGCAAACTATTCTCTATGCTCTCAAAACACCTAGAATTCCTCTCTTTCCAGGTTGACCACCATATAGCAGCAGGGATAATTCTCCATCTATCTCTGTTTTTAGCATGTAATCCTGCTTCCTCCCAGCTCTTCAGCGCCTCTGAGACTTTCCTGGGGATGGTCCAGGAGATGCCTTTGAGACTTAGAAATATTCTCCTCAGCTTAAGGGTGTAAGTGCAGTGTAGAAACAGATGGTTCACCGTCTCATATGTTTCCTTACAAAGAAAACATCTTGAGCATAAGGTTATCCCTTTCTTCATCACATTGTCCTGAGTCAAAGCTGCTTCTTTGGCTAATAACTAGATGAAACAGGATATTTTGTAAGGTATCCTATTTTTCCAAATTTGCTTCCATGGCCAGTTTAGATTATGATTACTAGGTTGGTCCACCATCCTGTAAGCTTCGTTAACTTTGAATACCCCTTTGTTGTTACCACTCCACCATAATTTATCCTCCCCAATCTGAAGCCCATTGAAGGTGTCCACTGTGTTAAGGAATTCAGCAACTCTCATAATTTCCCAGTCATTTAGATGCCTCCTAAAGGCAAAGTTTCACCTCTGTGGCATCCATAACTCTGCTATGGATCTCTGTTGGAACAAAGCTAGATTGAAAATATCTGGAAACAAAGCTTCCAAGTTGCCTTTTTCATGAATTGCTTCTTGAATATGTAGAACTGTTAAAGAAGGAAGAAATATCTTGGAGGCAAAAGTCAAGAGCTCTTTGGTTGAAGGAAGGGGACAAGAATACAAAGTTCTTTCACAAGATGGCTAATGCTCACAGAAGGTATAACAACATAGACCAGCTCATGATTCACTATGCCTAAACCAGCTCATGATTCACTGATACCCTGTTTTTTAGTGATGCAGTTGAGACTCAATTCGATTATTTAGGCATAGTTCTCACTTGGTTTCAGGTGGTCAGGATGAGGGAAGCGAGGATACGATGGTTTGGGCATGGGAAGAGGAGAAGTATAGATAAACCCAATAAAGAGGTGTGAGAAGTTGGCAACGGAAAACCAAAAAGCACAAAAAAGCTCTTGAGTTTTGTTGGGATTTTAAGAGCAAAGCACAAATAAAGTATGAGCTTTTAATGAAAAAAGACGCAAAGGAGAAAAAATATAAATATATATGTTTAGTCCTAGACTAACAATTATAAGCATGAATGACATTTATATGAACCTTACTAATAGAAAGGGGATGCGCCAACGCCGCCAAGCATGCGAAGAAAGCTCGAAGAGCTTCTCTTATATTATAGAAAGGTTTGTAGAAAGGGGATTCTTCACAAAGAAACTGAATATACAATAAAGTAAAATATCAATTGTTTAGCGTCGCCTCTTCAGAAGAGGCTCATTGGCAAGGAAAAGTATGCCTTGGAACCTTTTATAACACCAATTAAACGCACACTAAGCGAGGTGAAGCGCAAAACACATTTTGAGCCACGCTTCAGGGCTAAAGCACACCTTTGACAGCATTATTTGGAGGCCGCAAATTAAGGTAGAAATTTAATTGGTAGTTGAGCATTCTCTCACTTCCTGCGGGATAGGCATGGTGGTCGTACTTAGACCTTCTTTCTTACTAGTGGTATTAGCACTATTCTCGTAGTTTCTTATTCTTCGGATTTGGTTATCGCCTTTATTTTTTGAACTTCGACTATTGCATTATTTTGCTGTCACTACTGTTCTTTCCTCTCTATGTTGTGTACTGCTCTCCATTTCACATTGTTTCGTTGTTGTTACTACTCTCGTTTCTGTTCCCTTTTTAAACTGCTTGAATATGCTTTATTTAAGCCGAGGGTCTTATCAAAATAGCCTCTCTATCTCTGGCGGGGTAGGAGAAGGTCTGCGTACGCTATATCCTTCCCTAACCCCACTCGTGGGATTACTGGGTATGTTGTTGTTGTTGTTGAAGTACAACAAAAAAAACGATGGTCACTTAAGTGGGATTGTAATGCATGGAAACTACTACACGTGATGAATAAATTCTCTAGGAAGTGTTGAAGAAAGAGGCTTACAAGTGTAAAAGTAGTACGCATACCAAATGCACTCTCACTCCTAGAAACTATGTCAGGTGATGAAGAGAGGACTGGAAGAAAAAGGTTTAAGAACCTACCTCTTTGCAGCCCGGAAAAATAACAGATTTGAGAAGTTGATATAGTGCTTCACGGACCAACTTATCATCATCACTGATACGTTCCCGCAGTTTCTCAATAACAGCAAGCTTATGCAGTTTCAACTCAGCTGGGAATTTAAGAAGAACGTCTCTAATTCCGATTAATGCATCTGAAATTTAACAGAGATTGAACATGGGTAACGACCACATTATACCATAACTACAAAGACAAGAAATAAGGCATAAAAGCAAACAATATGGATAGAACATGTTTTGCAATCTCAAATACTTGCCTTACTCAATATAGGATGTTCACCAGACACCTAATCTTTTTCTAACCAAAGGAACAAAAATGACTTAAAAAGAAACACAAAGTGAACTTTAAAGCAGTGAAAGGCTAGCTCTAGAAGAGTGACATAAGTTCGTCTTTTATAATCATTATACTGCCACTTGAAAGCTTCTTTTCCAAATAGAAACCAAAAGGAAAACAGAATACCAAAAGAGAAAAAGCAAAAAAAAGAACAGAAGGAGAATGCAAGTGCCAAAGGGCACACATAACGTGTAAGTAGCAAACAGATACAACATTGCATGATGCGGAGTTTTTTGAAATTTCTGGAATAATCTTCTCATAGCTTTTATCACTTCACCTCGGGAGCCACCCGAAAGGAGAATTGATTAAATGCAGCAACTTTGCTTGATTAGATCATATGCCATGTAAATCAATTGATTGATTTGTTCTTCTTTCTCTCTTCTGTTTTTTTTTTTTTGAAACACAATGAAAAATCAGAAAGGTAAAGTGTAACAATTCTGTTTTTTCACTTTTCTACTCTTTACTGTGTAGCAAACTGCATGATATTCAGATCGTTGTCCCCGACAAGCAATAATCTTAACAAGTTTGTACCTTTACGAACTTTCGCATTGTGATGACTTGTTTGCTGAAGAAGCTCTTTCAAGGTTAAACCTTTCTTGCTCACAGCTAAACCAGCCTTCTCTGAAGCTATACTTTGCTCAGGTAGAATAATTGCTGCAATTAAGGCATCAATAAAGCACTTTAATTCGTCAGTTCTCCTCTACCGCAGATAAGAGTGTTATACTTTTGGGGAAGAAATTAAAAGAGAAGATAGGGTGTTATACTTCGTTCTGAAAGATCTTTTTCTTTTCTTTTTTTCTTGAAAATAAAACTGCAATACTTGTATTGCTTCTGTAAACAATCGTACTTTATGTAATAAAAGTAGTATTCGTTTCTGGTTTGTATCAGTAGCTGCTGAACTGGATTTAACAAATGAACCGGCAGTAAAGGTGTTGAACATGAACCAGTGGCCAATAGTGGCAGAGGAAGCCGAAAAAGGGACGGACCTCTCGACTGTCTACGATTCGATTGCGTATGCTCGGGGTAGAAGTTTCGTATAAAAATGTATCACCATGCTATTAAGTATTTTTACTTGCGTTCTTTTCTTTCTAAGAGGTGGAATGGAACACAATGGTATGTCCCATAATAGGTCTCATTCTCCTACTCTTTCCCAGAAGTCAATGACTATTCACAGTTATTACCTTGACACTCAAAGAAGAGTTCAACCCAATTCTATATTTCTCTCCTAGTTGATCCTGATTAGACATTAGAAGTATATTGCTAAAGGTTCTACCTTTTCTAGTGTGTTCGGAAAGATCATTAATCGTGAAAAGAGATCACTTTGACCTGAATTCACATAACTAATTGGAACCCATTAACCCAAACTGGTTAAAGCACCAACTTTAATTCAAAAAAATGGATGAAACTATCCAAACATACAATTACAGAAAAAGGGGTTATCCAATTTACCACTATTTTTAACCTATTCCAACAATAGAAACCATATATACACAACACAAACACAATACATATGGAAAATACAGCTAAACAAATTCAGCATTTTTTTTTACCTTTTGATTTGATTTCAGTGTTGGTGGCATTCTGGGCTGGAGGCAATTTTCTCCCAATCTTCCTTCTTATTTTCTGCAACCAAAAAAAATATGAAAATCCCAGTTCAATAAAAACAAGAATCGATTTTTATAACAATTTCAAGATTCTATTGAATTTTTTTTACTTTGAAATCGACACCACGCTTTTGCTGCTTCTTGGATTGAGCTTTGTTCTTGACCATTGTTAATGGCGGATGAAAGTCACTATAATTTTTTTTTTCAGCAATTTGAATTAGGGTTTATCAGTAGGGTTTTAGCTTTAGCAGGCACATGGAAGGAAGAAGACAAAAATTTATAATTCACTTATTTTATTATTTAATTTATTTTGATTCTTTTAATTTATTAATTCATATAAAAACTCAATTGATACGTAATTTAAATTCACCAATAAGTAAATTTGTTTTACAATTTTTTAAAAGAAAATTTAAATAGTAAAGTATTTATTAAACTTGCTTTAATTGTCTTGAGTTGATTTAAAGGTTAAAATCATATATTTATATAAAAGAGAATCTTATGCCCGCATACGTGGCGCCATTATAAACCAGAATTCCCTTTTAATTTATTTATTTTCAAAACTAGTCTTCCTTTTTTATGAAAAGTTGTGACTTTTATGAAGTGTTGCGACTTTAATAAAGAGTTGCAACTTTTATGAAAAGTTGTGACTTTTATGAAGAGTCTTGACTTTAATGAAGAGTTGCGATTTTTATAAAAGTTGTGACTTTTATGAAGAGTTTTGACTTTAATGAAGAGTTGCGACTTTTATGAAAAGTTATGGCTTTTATGAATATGAAAAGTTGCAACTTTAATGAAGAGTTGCGACTTTTATGAAAAGTTGTGACTTTTATGAAAGGTTGTAACCTTTCTAAAAGGTTGCAACTTTTCCAAATAGTTGTAACATTTTCGATAAGGCACAATAAACATTTGTTCACACTACCCTTTGTTGTCTCTAAATAGAGAGATTTCTTCTCATTTTAAAACAACGAAAATTTTGAACCTCCTCTTCTTCTTCACAATTAAATATTTGTGTACTTTGCTCATGTTGAGTGGCTTACTAACACCATTGCTTATGTTACATATCATGGTATGTATTTTTACAGTCATTAATTTATGCTTATGTTATTAAGAATAAATGATAAGATGTAATAATTTTCATTTTCATTTTCATTATTAATATTTGCTACTACGTAATCTTGTATGTAAGATAATATAGTGTTTTAGTTTTAATGACGGGTAGGTTTTAAGTATTATTTTATAAATTCCATGATATTAAATTTCCGCGCGAAGTGTGGGTAATTTTACTAGTCATAAAATATAATACAGCTCACGAATTTTAGTTAAGGTTATATTCTTTTTTTTCTTGTTTGATTACAATGTGGGAAATCAAACGCTCACCAATAAGATGAAATTGACGTAGTCAACCAATTGAGCTACTAAAATTCTCGTGTGTAAATTTTCTCCAACCCTTTTACATTAATGGGTTCGTGACGTATAAGAAAGGAATTTGCTAGCTAATTGTTTTATAAATATATTTATAGATACTTGAAGTTTACATAAATCATATTAAGTTATTACGATTAAGTATAAACTAATATAAAAATAGGTATTAACTAACTATGATTTAGTGATTAAAAAATCATGTAATAAATACGTCAAATATATTGTAAACATTAAATACGAATAATTATTTGATTCATTATTTTAACTTTAAACTTAAAAAGAAAATATTTTTGGTAGGAGTTTATGTTTTTACTCATAAAACTTAGAATTATATATTCATATCCAAACATAATTTCAACTTTCAAATATATTTATTCAAATTAATTTCAAAAACTATTTCCTTTTTTTAAATTAAGAAAATCTCAATCAAATCATATTCAAATGCCTAAAATGATTTAACTTTTAAAGCTCCTATTTTATTTTATTTAAAAAATAAATAAATTGTTATGACAATAAAAAATTACGTCTCAAATTTAAGTTAGTTAGAAATTTGTCCGAAACTATTATAAATTAACTAACTTTTACCTACTAACGTTAATTTACTTCTTTTAATATTGATGATGTGTCCACCAAACATTAATTAGGTTCGAGTCTTAAAAATTAAATCGTCATTAATAGAGATTAGGAAGCACTATACCTTTCAACTAAATTTTTTCTGCATGAATTTAAATTAGTCGAGCCTCATAATAAATATTGAATGCAATCCAAGTCAAAATAAAAAAGACGACATCTCAAAAAAACCAGAACCAACTTAAAATTTACCATCCTTGAAAATTATCCACTTATTTTTATATAAGCAAAGTTGCTCTCTAGATCGTATTTGTAAGTTGAAGTTAAAGGGCAAAATTTTGTCAACATCATGCAAAATTACATCACAAACAACTATTAGAGTCATTGAATATCTTCACATTCTTAATCATAAGTTTTAAAATAAGATATTTCGTTTGAAACTGCTTTATCCTTTAATGAATCCTACGCAATATAAATTCAGATTAATCAAAAGGATACCAACCATGAAATGATTTTTTTATTATTATTTTTAAAAAGTTAGGAGAGTCACAAGATTGTGATTTTTTTAGTTGATATTTTGGTTAGGAAACCTATGAAAAGTGATAAGGACTAGCACCAAATATGTGGACCAAATATAAAGTGACTCATGCATGAATGATGGTAATAAAATCTACATCCCCTTGAATTATACTAATTATATTAATTAGTGTACAAATTATAGTCTTAATTCCATGTCAATCAAGTAATCTAATCTGTTGGTTAGTTTAAAGACCATTTTTTGATACTTGAAAATGACAATCCTTCTGCTCACCTAGATTTTGACAATGTCAACTGTTTCTGTTGGAAATTTGTGCTTTTTTTGAATGGCAGTTTCAACCTTAAATTAGTGATAGTGCTAATCTTATTCTACAATTCAAACTCGTGATTTATAGATCACACGGTGACAATTGTACTGTGACTTAAAGGTCACATGGAGACAATTGTACGGTTGCTCCAATGCAACTTAACTGTGACCTATAGATCACAAGGAGACAACTATAATGTTGCTCCAAGCAACTGTACCGTACCGTGAACTGTAGGTCATATGAAAATAATAGTACCATCGTTTCAAGGCTTCCCCTTCAAGAAAACTTAAATTATTGTATTAATGGTGTTTGAGGACTCACTGAGGGACTATATATGTGTTGCTCGGATTCTTCAAATATGTCGATGGTTCGTGCGGCAATATTTTTAGAGAGTCAGAACAATATAACTGAGGATTACTAGAAGCCATGCCTTTTTAAGTGCTAAAAGATCAAAGGTAAAGAACATATTAACTTCAAAATTAAAATGTGATCAACAAAATGAGATATCTAATACTATGCTCGAACCCTCTAAAAAATGATGTTGCACTCGTGTTGGATACTCTAAATAATGCATAGCTTTCGAAGGATCTATCACACACTCGACAATATTTTTGAAGAATCTGAGCAACATATGTTATACTTTTTCTCAAAACAGCAGTGATGAGGGAAGCATAAAGGTTAACTTTCTCCAAGTGTTGCCATATTTGAGCAGAAGGAAGAAGCCATATGGTTAGATTCATCGAATCAAGCGACATATTCTATTACAAGGCTATCTCAACATCAGTATGTTTCTCAACACAGAACTTCTGAAGCAGCAAACTAGACGACGAAAATAAGCAAAGTTGTAAGAAATGCTCTTAAATCTCACAATAGTATATAGAAGATGAAAATAGTGACTGAGCGAGGAGTTTAACCGATGTATAGTTCTCCTTCATCACTATTTTGTATCTACAGAAGGAACTGAGGCTACACATAGTTTGAATATCTAATACATTCACATTGAAGGGGGAGAAATGAACGAAGGCACGTGGAAAATACGATCAAAATCTCACACAATACAAAGAAAATTGATATCTACATCTACTACATAGAAGTACCTCCATTATCTACCATCAGCTGATGTAAATGAATCTGCAAATCCAGTTGGTCTTGCAGGGATACTACCCTTACTGTCCTCGAGGTCCACGTAACTTAAGTCTTTTCCTTCCGATTCTTGCCAGCCCTTGACCATTTGATTGAGGGGAAGACTGTAGTCGATACCACAATAGTCCTCTGGATCATCCTCAAGAGGCTTCCATTTCTCAACAAGTGGGGAGAGCACGTTTACAGCGTGGCCCATATCTGGCCGTTGACCAGGTTCTCTTGCAGTGCAATGACCAGCAAGTTCAGCTAAGGTGGAAATGCTCTTGGTTATCTCATCTTTCACGTCTAGAGCTGGATCAATGACTGTCATAAGCTTCTCTTTAGAGGATTTGGCATTCCAGAACCACGAAACCAAGTACTGGCTTTCCTCAGGTCTATCCTCATCTAGTGCCATCATCCCAGTTAACAACTCCATTAGCACAACACCAAAGCTAAAGACATCAGCTTTCGTGGTGATTTTACCCGTAACTGGATCAAATAAACATCTCATGTTAGTTCGGAAAACAGTACATTGGTATGCAAAAAAATAAAATGCTATACATCAGAATTGAGTTGAGCAAACTCTAGGTGTCTGCAAAAGTAAAAATTGTCATATAAACATGCATTTTAAAAAATCATCTTTTCTCTTTGACAAAGTAAGCAAAAAATTGCTTACCAGCATATTCAGGTGCCAGATATCCAAAAGTTCCGGCCAGCCTGGTGACCACAGATTTCTCTTTATCAGGAGCAAGTTTCACGAGTCCAAAGTCGGATACTTTTGCTCGGAAATCATCACCCAGCAAGATATTTGAGGATTTGAGATCTCTATGAATGAAACTCTGATGTGCTAGTGTGTGTAGATACTCCACACCTCTAGCAACATCTAAGGCAATATTAAGCCTTTTCTTCCAAGAGAGAGGCTCCAACTTGAACTTTTTCCAGCGGAAAAGATGTCTACTAAGTGCACCTTGTGGCATGTACTCATAAACCAGAATTCTTTCACTACCTTCAACAGAGTATCCCAGTAGAGACACTAAATGTCGATGCCGTACTTTTGAGAGAACATCAATTTCAGATCGAAATTCATCCAAAGCTTTGTTGCTAACAATACCAGCCTCCATTCTTTTGACAGCTATTTGTGTCCCATCATCTAATTCTCCCTTATAAACCACACCAAAACCACCACGCCCAAGTTCATTTTCCGGAGAAAAATTCTTAGTCACATTCCGAAGTACTTGAACCGATATGAGCAAATTCCCAGCTTCAATCATATGGGATTCACCACTGTGTATGCTAGCAGAACCACTTGCATTTACTGTGGAAAGACTTCTATTAGTCTGATTGGCGATCGCAATCTTGACCACATTATCCGAATCAGATGGATCTCTAGGATGAACCACAAGAGCAGTTGGAGCTTGATGGTTATCTTTACTCCTCTTACAGACATAAATGTACAGTGGAATAGCAAGAAAAATCAAAAGTAGAAAACCAGCAATAGGAACCACAACTATGGCTATCTTTGACTTTGAGTCCTTTTTTTCGGGTGACTGTTCACCGGGTTTAAAGATCACAGAGCTTGAACTGTTGGGTCGTGAAGATGGTACAGACGACGCAGGTGATGCTGCAGGCGTTGTGTTGTTGTTTGGTGAAGGATTTGCTCCAGGAGGACTAGAAGTCAGCTTTGGATTTCCATTTAGAACAAGTTTCAAAGGGGTGGTAAATTTAGGTAGAGGTGGAGAAATATTGTTATTACTCAAATCAAGAATAGACAGAGATTTCAAACTAGTCCAACTAGATGGAACAAAACCAGAAAGATTATTTGATTCAAGATAAATGCGAGTAACGGATTCAAGGTTCGCGATTGAAGGACTCAAGGTCCCGGAAAGATTAGACTTAGGCAAGTTTATGACACTAACTTTTTGGTTATCGTCACAGCTTATTCCCCACCAACGTCCATCGCAAGGGTTGTTTCCAGACCATGATTCAACAAGCCTAGAAGGATAATTCACACCATCAAGAAACTCTAAAAGTGCCATAACCTCAGGGGCACATACTGCTCCTTGTTTGGTTTGACAAAAAGAATTGGACATAAAACTAACAATAGTAGCCTTGAACTTAGGAACTGGTCCCATAAAATGATTATTATTCAAATCAAGATTGTCTAATGGCATATTTGCTAAACTTTCAGGGATTAATCCAACAAGGTTATTTGTATTCACATTGAGATCCTTCAGATTTGTTAGATTACCAATCTCTACTGGGATTTTACCTGAAAATTGGTTCCCATGAAGCCAAAGATGTGTAAGTGACACCATTGTTGCAACAACATCTATTGAACCACTCATACCATCACCCGACTGATCGTTCAACCAAAGCATCTTCAGCACTGCATCCTTGAAAGTACCTGGAATAGGCCCTGAAAGCCTATTTGTAGACAACAACAAAACCTCTAAAGAAGACATAGTTCCAAGAAATTCAGGCAAAGGACCAGCTAAATTGCAGTTTATCATTGTTAAATTGATCAACTGAGCTGAATCTTGAAGCCCATTTGGCAATGACCAACCACTAGTGGCATTTAGAGGATTTTCATCCAAAGCCAAAACTTGTAGATTCACAAGTCCATCAAAGAAATCTAATGGGATTGTGTCAAACTGATTGAAATCCAAGTAAGCAAAGCTCAATTCAGACAAACCACTAAAAGATGGCAACTTTCCACTAAATTGATTCTTTTGCAACCCCAAATGTGTCAACCTAGACAACTTATTCAAGTTTTGAGGTAAAGGGCCTTTTAACCCTAACCCCATAACTTGAATCTGTTGAATTCTACTACCACTACACACAATATGTGGCCAAACTGGAGAACCACAAGGGTCTCCACCATTTTCAGGCCATTTCAAGACCTCAGGATTTTCCAACCCTTTTCTAAACTCATTGATAACAGACAAGTCATTAGGGTCAGTGACAGTGAAAACAAGTGAAGCAAAAGCAAGAAACAGAGCTACAACAAACCATATGTGGTGAAAAAAAACCTCCATAGATGATCCACAAAGCAACAACATTTGAGCATTTGCATTAACATTCAACAAAGAAAAACCCCACTACAACAAAAATCAAGAAAGCTACAATCTTTGCCACCTAATGAGGTTGATTCTTGAAGACCCCCATGTCAAATCTTGAGACAATAAGAGGTGGAAAACATGGGGTTCAGATCACTAAACCCCAAAACAAAAAAGGAGAAAGAGAGTGATAATTGGAGTGAGAAAAAGCACAATGCTTGCTAGTTGCTACTACTATGGTGTTGTTCTTGCTGACAACACAGTAGTTTTTACAGAGTAATCCAAAAAATTTAATCTTTTTTTTTATAAGTGAAGATTTAGTAGCAAGAAATGACCATAAAGAGTGGATTTTTCATATGAGGAATGCTAATCCAAGAAAGTGAGAAACTATACCATATAATAATGGTATGTTTAGAGGGAAAATTTGTCTTGAAGACAAGAACTTGTAGGGGTATTATGGTCTTTTTCATAAGCATGTATCTGTATGTATTTAATTGGAGTAACTTTTTTTTTTTTTTGGGTTCATGTTTTTCATCCAGTCACATTCAAGATGGACCTGGTAGGGTTGGTTGTGGAAGTAATACAAAGTGATCGAACGGTGGAGTGGTAAGTGTTTATTCATTCTTAATTAGAGGTTTTGGGTTTAAGTTCTCTAGATACAAAGTTGTTTTTGTTAGAGAATGTTTACTCTAATGTGGGACTTTTCCGACGTAAATCTGAATTTAGTCGGACTTCTATACAGATACTAAACACTGAATGAGTATAACCCCTCTCCCCATCGCAAAATATGAAGTGATGAATATAACATTGGCGAAAAAATGAAATTTTGAACTCTTTATAAAGTTTGGACAATCTCCTTCATTTTGGGTTAGTTTTGGATTTTTAGTAAGGTTCAAGATCCAATTTGACATAATATCATAGTTAGGTTCAATACGAGGCCCTAAGAAATCGGGCAATTGTGGGAGGTGAAAATACATGTCTCTATATTGAAGGAGTGATGAATGAAATATCTCACATCGTGAATAAATAGAATTTTAAGCTCTTATAAGACGTGGACAATAATCCTCATCCTCTAAGCTAGTTTTTCAAATATGTGAGTTATATATATCCAAAATTTAATTTAAAATCTCTTTTTTTTTGGATAAAAAGTCTTTTATTTCAATTTTATTAAAAAAAAGATAAACCGCATCAGAAATCTCATGTTTAGACATGAAAAATATATCATGAACTAAAATTGATCGAACATTTAAAACGAATATCGAATATCGGACGGAAACAAATGAAGAAAGGGAATAACTCCACAAAAGTTATTGAATTTTAATTGTTATTAGTCTATACTATCAAAATTCAAAAGTAAGTACTACTCCTCCCATCCCAAAATGTGTGGTTTACTTTATAGCAGGTTCAATATTAATTTTATCATACTTTTGACTAGCTTTATTTTTATTTTTATATAGAAATATTTTACAAAAGTAATTTGTAAACTACTTTATAACAGGTTCAATATTAATTATTTAATGCATGCCTAACAAGAAAACATGATTATTAATGCACATGAATGTAAATTGTACCAATGAAGTTTAAGTAGTTGCATATTTGTTAGTAAAAGTTAAAATTTTGATATTCCTACATTATTAGTAGGTAGAGTTTTTAATGATTAAAACTATGTAAATTTGAATATTTGATTTTCCATATATATTTTTTGGAAGTTAATGATTTTCCATATATAATGACATATATGTTGTTGTTTCTTACGTTTGAAGACTTTGATTCCCAGCCAAGAAAACAAAAAACAAACAAAATATAATTTTAAATCACTGTTTTATTTGGCATACATACATTATTTATTGAACTTAATAGGATATCTCCAGAAAAAAGTAAAAAAATAAGTAAATAATCAATGGATGATTAATGCACAAATTGGATCAATCATTCTCCTCATAGAACATTACAAATATAATGGGACAATTTTATTTATAGAATTTTTCTATTCTTAAATCTTAATTATAGGTATCAAGTTTGAGTCTGGAATAAAAAATAAAAATTATGATACAAAGTGTTTTTCTGTGCAAATTTAAACCAATCAAACCCACAATAATATATCAAACACCGAGTGACTAAATAAAAAATAAATAAATATATAATATAGGCCAATTGATATTTTTATTACCTTGTATTTATTTGAACTCTTAATATCTTCTTCTTCTTCTTTTTTAATTAGAATTATTAAATATTTAAGAAGCACATAACAATATGGCCTAGTAATCAACAAAGTGGAGTGACCTATACAATTTCGAATTCAAATTTTAACAAAAATATTTGGTGATATGTTTCTGGTATTTTAATTTTGATATACAAAAATATTTGATATCATGCTAGTGAATATAAAAAGTACTGAATGAAATAACACATCTTACTCTAGCTGATAGTCTACTGTGACTCTTTTTTTTTTTTACTCAAACTTAAATCGATAATGTGAAGAAGCTCACATGAACAGAGTTGAACACCACCGTCATTAAAAAAATAATTAATATTATTATTTAAGTGTGTCATTATCTTGGTGGGGCATGCTTTGCAAAGCAAGCCTAACCACAAAGGTGGAGACAAAATGAGGTCCCATTTGTGGGGACTTAAGTTAAAATAGGTCAAAAAGTTGGGGCCATAATAACACTTTTATAATTTACTTTTTGTTTTGCCTTAATTAAAAAAACATGCTAATGCTAATTATTATTTAATTAAAAGAAAGTATTTTTGTCTTTGAATTGACAAAGATCTTATGTTTTATCTAAAGTTTATTTAGGGACTATTAGGTCGGTGTTGGAATTACCATTCTATGTGCTACAAATTTCATAAATGCCATTTAAAGATTAGTATTATTAATCACATTTAAACCCTAATTATTGAAGAAAATATAAGTAGTAATAAATAAATCAATAAGAAGTGAGTGGTAATTCAATATCACAACCATTTAAGTTGCATTTTAGAGGTGTAAAGTACAAAAAAAAATGTGAATTTTCGATTAATTTTTTTGTCAGAATATTATCAAATAAAATGAGATTTTAAAATTGTCATAAATACTATACTAATGAGTCAATTTCTACCGAATATTATTATATTTTTCACTCAACATCACTCTTGTATTCTAGAAATGAATAGAATTCGATTATCAAATTATATTGTCCTTTTTTTTGTGTTGTTCAATCTAGACTTTCTTACTTTTAGATTTAGTTAAATAATTTTCTTTTAACGACAATAAGGTAGATTAGATCAATTTGTCGACCCAAGAAAAAATAAAATCTAATTTTGATGCTAAGCACACATGTACCTATCAATTTCTATCAACATATAATAATAAATATACATCAAAGAAAAATTTAAAAGTCAATCTTTTTGAAATTTGAGCAAAAATATTGAATGGTCTATTTTGTTTTAAGGAAAAACTATGGTTCTTTCATTGAACATCAGAAATATTACTCTAACTACCAAGAGGATAATTTATGACTTTCTTACATGGGTATATGACTTAGTTTTAAAATTATATTATTTTTTTTGAAATAATAACATTTTTAGTTCCTTAATTATTGATAAATGTTGATATTGAACCTTGTGATATTTGGTAAAACATATATAACATTTAATAAGTTAAGAAATGTGTTTTTTTGAATTTCTTTATGAAGGAAATATGTTATATTACTATTAAAGACTGAATATCAAAACAAATTTAACATAACACATAGGTAGTTAGCTAGGTTGGCTATATGAATCCTCACTTTCAGTGAGGAAGTCACATATAGCTGAGGGGTATCAATCGATATCCCTTCGTCAAAAAATTACATTGTGTAGATAAAATAAAAATATATTTTGTATGTATATATAGTAGTACATATTGACCCTCTTTTTTATATTTTGATACTCCTTAGTTGAAATTCTAGGTCCGTCACTGCTCACTTCTTTTCACAATATGGAGGACATAAGGAAGATGAGGATTGTGCAAAGTTCGACGACCAACGTAAAACTTGTCAATTCATTATGAATCCTAATAAACGAAAATATAAAATTGAATAAAATAAAAATACATATATTTTTAATTATTATCTTGCTTTATGAGATGATACCTATAGACAAAGTGGGTCTGGTCAATATTTGGAGTAGAATTTGTGGGAATATTTTATAACAAAAGGCAAAAGCAATTGTCTGCTAAATCTAAATAAATAAATGCCTTCTGTCTTCAAATACATTGCTTGTAACAAGTACCAAAATCTAGAGTTGATATTAATATTAATGTTAACATAAGGAAAAAATTTACAAATAATTATTTTACATCTCTCGTAATTGAAAAATAGATATTATTATGAAATTTCAAATTTTCGATTCTAGTAACTGGAAAATCGATATCGTCATGAAATTTTAATTCTTATCAGATAAAATTTGATGATAATGACTATTTTAAAAAAAATTAATGTCATCTGAGATTGATTCGATTTTTTAACGCATTTTCCGGGTATGCTAGTCCTTCCATCTTTAGGATTTTTTTTAAAAGTGCATATGAATTTTATAAAGCTTCATAAAATTTTCATAATTTAGTCGAGCTAATTATAATTTAATTAACTTTAATGTATGTGTGGGCCCACATAAAAGTAGAAAAAAGTATTTAATATATTATAACATGGTGCATTTTATGTGCAAGTTGGAAGTGATTTGGATTAATGATAGTGACCAAAAGGTGAAAATAATGCAAAAGAAATGAGGAAAGGAGATTTAATATCTATTATATAAATTGAGTCTCGCAACGCACGACACATATATAGAAAGGAAAGTTTAGTTAAAGACACATATACTGAATTGGGAGAGAGATACATAATTTTTTCTATAAACATTTGGAGAATTTTCTACCTTATTATTTGCTTCGTTCATGTTTATTTCTTCATATTTAAATTTAACACATCTTTAAAAAATAATAAATAAATTAGTAATTTTACTATATCAACATAATTATTAGTATATATATGCTAAGAAATGAATAGATTTGATTTTAGTACTTAACAATAAAAAATAAATAAATATTAAATAATAAATTATCTCTTATTTTTCTAAACTAGACAAATACAAATGGACATTTATTGTTAGTATCGGAATAGCCTATGACCTATCGAAAACAAGCTATTTATCTCTATGAGATAGAATTAAGGTCTAAGTATATTCTACTCTCCTCATATTTTATTTGTGGTAGTACACTGAATACGCTATTACTATTATTATTATATAATGAATAAGTAAATGTGAACAATCTTTTCATTTTTCAAGTCGATCCGATCGATTCGTTTGTTATTTCTACATATAAAAAAATCAGCCACTCTCTGAATTTTCCAACCCCACTATTAAGAAAAAGAAGAAGATTTGTTTGGACCAATAGCTATACATTGTTGAAATATATTAAGAATTCTTATCCACACAAGTGTGAAAAAATTGTTTGGTCCAATTTCTACATTATTCAATCTATTTGGTCCACGTTACAATCAATAATTGGTTAGTCTGCTACAATAATTTTCAATATTAAGAAAAAAAAAACAAAATATTCACGTCGTTAACGATGGTGGTGGAGTGATAATTTTATTTTATTTTTAAATTAAAGGTCAACTGTCGAATTTGAGTTTTGAGAATGCAGGTGATCGTCTTTGCTATGAAAGGCTTAGTATTTGTCAAAGTGAAACTATTTCACTCGAATTTAAATTAGTCGAATCGCAAAATAGATATTAGACTTCGGATAGTAAATTAAAAGGGAGTTCATAGTTGACCTTTTATTGTATTACTCAATCACATTTTAACAGATCAACTTAGATGACTCACTAGCAAATAAACAATGAAATCTTATAAATCAAGTAACTAAAAGATGAAAATAACGTTATATATGTCTGACCGTAAAACTAATTATATTTAGGCTATACAATCAAATCTTATTATAACGGTCATTCATTGTAATAATATTTTATTATGACAACTTGATTTTCTTCAAAATCATTTTTTATACTATATTTACTTTTCTATTACAACATTCTACCCATAACAACAAGAGTTTTAACGCCAAAAGGGAAACTATTTTGACACAACGTACCAAAACATACCCTATCTGAAAACTAATATTTGGATACATTCTATTCTTTCAAACCTCACTTTGTGATATTACATGTGTATATATACACATAATTTTTAGTTGAGCAACTTTCACATATAGCAAACACAAAATTCATATTTGTATGTTATAGCAAAGTTTGCATAATTGTGCTCTATAGCAAACATATATATGTATAATTCGCTATACATATACAAAAAAAACAGTTGTATAATTCGTTATACATATACAAAGAAGGCAGTTGTATAATTTGCTATACATATACAAAAGAAAGCAATTGTATACAAAAGATCAATTGTATAATCTGTGTATGTATAAAACGAGAAAGAGAGAAAGACCAAAAAAAACTGGGCAGAAAAATATTTGTATTGTATAATTGTAAGTGTATAGGACAAAGATATATGTAATTGCATGTGTATATACAATTTTCTCTCGCTTTATACAAACAGAAGCGCAATTTATACATTTCGTTTCTGTTTGTATAGCGAGAGAGGCGAGGGTGGCGAGCGAGATCTGAGAAAGGTGAACGAAAATATATGTATATATACAATTTCCTTTCGCTTTATACAAACACAAACACATTTTATACTTTTGTGTTTGTATAAAAGCGAGAGAGGCGAGCGAGACTGCCACCAAACGAGAGTGGCAAGCGAGATTCCACCAGGGAGAGTGGCGAAAATAGCAATAGTTTGCTATAGGGTACAATTAAATCAAAGTATATTTATAGCATTTAATTTGAATTAATAGTTTGATATTATATACAATTTTCCCTTTTTAGTTTAAACAATTGATTCAATGTCTATTTAGATTAATTTTTTCAAATATTTTTTGTGAGTGCTGTTTAAGCCCATTGGGCTTTTCCACTCTCAAGTTGGTGTCTAAGTCCACTGGGTATTGTTGG
The DNA here is from genome assembly GCF_000226075.1 of Solanum tuberosum. Classification (NCBI taxonomy): domain Eukaryota; kingdom Viridiplantae; phylum Streptophyta; class Magnoliopsida; order Solanales; family Solanaceae; genus Solanum; species Solanum tuberosum. The sequence continues at coordinate 742,506 of NW_006239026.1, read as the reverse complement.
GTCAAAATCGAAAAAATTGAAGCCCATCCAAATATTATGTATTTCAATTTTATTTTTTCGATCAATTTAAACTTGTATAATTAAAATTATCAATTTATCGAATTAATGCCAATTTTAAAAATTTAGAAGTTTTGATTAATCATATAATCAAATTTTTCAATACTGTTATAAAAAATGTGGTGCATCGGATAAAGTTTGTTCTTTCCTTAACCAGAAATTCTGATTTCAAACTTTGAGTTAGAAAAATCCTTAGTAGGGAGAACATTTTCCCATACACGACAAATTCGAATTAGTCGAATTTCAATATGATACCATATTACGAATGAATTTCCTTTCCCCCTAAAAAAAAGGAAGAAGAATTTTTTAATGCAAGTATCGTCCGATGCGGAAGACTATATATAACCACTTATAGCTTGTTTGGTCAAAATCAACTTATTATTGTTAAATATTTTTGTATCAAAAATATTCTCCGAACAAGTATTTTAGTAGGGGTGTGCAAAAATCAAACCGATCGATAAACCGAACCGATAAAAGTGTTATTGGTTTATTGTTATTGGGTTAATAGTTTTTAATGGTTTTATAAAAAAAATTATTGGGTTATCGGTTCGGTATTGATTTTTAATATTGGGTTAATCGATAACCCATTAAGACAAGTAATTTACTACTTTTACTTGTACATAAATATCATACATACATATATATAAAAGAGAACATTAGGCCCGCCTACATGGCGCCACCACAAACCATAATTCCCTGTTAATTTATTTATTTCCAAAATAAGTCTTCTCCTTTCATGAAGAGTTGCGACTTTTATGAAAAGTTGTGACTTTTATAAAATGTTGTGACCTTTCCAAAGGGTTGCAACTTTTTCAAATAGTTGTAACCTTTCTGATAGAAATCTCATTTTAAAATAACGAAAATTCTGAACCTCTTCTTCTTCTTCTTCACAATTAAATATTTGGGTACTTTGCTCCTGTTGAGTGGCTTACTGACATCATTGCTTATGTTACAGATCCTGATATGTATTTTTACAATAATTAATTTATGCTTATGTTATCAATCAAGGATAAATGATAAGATGTAATAATTTTCATTTTGTTTTACATTATTAATGTTTGTTACTACGTAATCTTGTGTGTAAGATAATATAGTGTTTAGTTTTAATGCCCGATAGGTTTTAAGTATTATTTTATAAATTCCGTGACATTAAATTTCCGCGTGAAGCATGGGTAATTTTACTAGTTATATATTAATCTCAATACCTTAGTAGTTATTATCTTTATCCTTTAGCCTTTAATTCACACTTCACAGTGACTTTGAGTCACAATTTTACATTATAAAAAGCGTTAAAATCTAAAATAAGAACCCTATCCTCTTAATTTCTCTTTGTGTTACGCTTGTATAGATGTTTGTTATTGTTGTTTCTATTTTATGAGCACTTGTAAAGTTACATTATTGTGTTTCACATCAAATTTATTAGAAAAGTTATATATTTGTTTTATAAGTATTTTTTCTTATTGGTTAAATCGAAAATCGAACCGTTAAGGATCAAAATCGATAAAATGAAAATGGATAAAAAATTATCTCGTTGGTTTGGTTATTGGTTTAACATATTTAAAAACCGAAAATCGATAAATTGAACCGATAATACATAAAATTGAACCGAACCGACTGATGGACACCCCTATATTTTAGGAGGGTAATACTTTGTATTTGTAGTTTATATTTGAACAATATATATATTTTTAAAAAAATACTTTTACACATCAAATTCCAAAAAATAAAATTGTACCTAATTTTTTTAATTTGATAAATATAAATTTTACCTAGCATTTTCGAATCAAAATTGGGTGGAAAATAAAATAATTTTTTTTTAAAATTATAATTTTTCTTTTTTTGAAAAATATTTTTTTAGGGATTCAGCTAGGTTTGTTTAGAACTCTTTCTCCTTCACTAGCTCAAGCCTTCAAACTTTCGGTTAATTTTCTTCAGCAACTCAGTTTTTCTCTTCTTGAAGTTTCAATCTTTCTTTACTAATCTTCCATTAACAAGTAAGTATTGTATTAATTCTATCAATTAAGTTTTTTTTTAAGAAACCCAATTGTTTAGTTTAGTATATTGTTGTGTTTGGGGGACAGTTGTTGTTGTGTATAGAACAGGAATAAAAATCAAAGATTCAATGATTTCTGTGCTCTATTTGATATGGGGTTTCGACCCATTACATGTTTCTTGTTTATCTTTTGTAAAGTTATGATCTTTTTTAGGTTCAGATGTTTTGGTGTTCAAGATAGCAGCCGTTAGCTAGTGTAATTGGTTCCTTTTATCTTCTCTCTGTCTGCCCTAAAACTAACTTTGTATAGTAGTTCTTAGAGCTGATTATAATCCTCAAACTTCTCAGTATTTTGTCTAAATTACTGAATCTTTGGTGGGTTTTTGTATAAAGGTATTAGCAATCATTAACAGTAACAACAGAGGCAAAGATGAAGTTGGATGTTAACGTTTTGAGATACCTTTCGAAAGATGATTTCAGGGTCCTTACTGCTGTTGAGATGGGAATGCGCAATGTCTGTAAAATCTTACACACTTTTCAACTTTGATTTGTTTTCTTTTCAATTTATGATGGTTCTTGTTTTGTTGTTTTCAGCATGAGATTGTACCTTGTGAGCTCATTGACCGGATTGCTCGCCTCAAGTTAGTCGATTTTTCTGAATTGAAATACATTAGCTGTTGTGTTGTTTTGTTAAATTTTTTGTGTTTTTATAGTTATGTTCAATTGTTTTTAGGCATGGAGGCACATATAAAGTGTTGAAGAATTTGCTAAAGCACAAATTAGTGCATCATGACTCTTCTAAATGTGAGTGTTTTGATTGTTTTTGTTTTGTTAAAATTTTGAAAACTATAGTATTCTGGCTACCTTTTTATTCTGAATTTTATTTCTTAACATTGCTGTGTAGATGATGGATTTCGACTCACCTATCTTGGTTATGATTTCCTTGCGATAAAGACTTTGGTTAATCGTGGGATATTTAATGGAGTGGGTCGTCAAATTGGTGTTGGAAAAGAGTCTGGTAACCTTTTATCAATATTCTTGTGTTTAATTATGCTTTTGTTACTTTATAATTTACACTTCCATGTATCCAATTTTTATAGATATTTTTGAGGTTGTAAAGGAAGATGGCACAGTTCTTGCAATGAAGTTGCACAGGCTTGGTAGGGTTTCTTTTAGGGCAGTAAAAGCAAAACGTGACTATTTGAGGCATCGTAGTAGCTTCAATTGGCTGTACTTATCGCGGCTTGCTGCCTTGAAAGAGTTTGCTTTTATGAAGGTAAGTGCAGCTCTCTAATTTGCCGTATCGTCTTTGAATTTGGAGATTTGTTTGATCTTAAACACTTGTGTAAACAGGCACTAGAAGAACATGGATTTCCTGTTCCTCAGGCTGTGGATTGCAATCGACATTGTGTGATTATGTCACTTGTCCCAGGCTATCCACTGTAAGTACTGCACAAATATAGTAATGATGGAGATTATCTGTTAAACTTGATTTTCCTAATATCTCTAAACTTCTGTAAACTTGGTGTTATTTACTTATTTACGTACCAGTACATATGCAACATTTTAGTCTATACCTAGCTTTATAATATTAGTCATAAGGATGCAAGAAGAGTTGCTTATTTCTAATCACCATCATAACCGGAAAAATATAGTTTTTGTGGTATTTGAGGTTTAGTATAACCGTAATTTTTCAGTAATTGCGGTTTTGGTATAGTAGTAATTGGATTCTGCATAGCTTGCTTCATAGCAGCTCTCCTATCATGTTCTGTGGTTTTCCTTTCTTTAAGTATGTTAGCTTCATGTACCTTCATATGATCAAATTATGTGGCTAAACTGACCTTTGACCTTAACTAAGTTGGTAATTTTAACTTTTCTTCCCAAAATACTATTTAGCAATTCTCGCTCCTGCATAAACCTTATAACCTTAACTAATATATTTTGTACTTATAGCAACAACTCCTTGTAAGATACATGGAATGCTTGGATACTCTATTTAATAGCATTATGAGAATAATGTTAATCTGTAAAAGAAATTGTTATCTATGAACTTAACCTTAGAAAAAACATATTCTTGATCTTCGGCTATGTGTGCATTATTGTTGTATTTTTGGTTTCTTCCTAGAAATAGTGACTGTAGAACTTATAAAAATGGTCATAATAGTGTGCAGGTTAGGGAGCTGCAAAACCCAGACGTGGTTTTTGAAACAATCATTGCTGCTGTTATTCGTTTGGCAGAACACGGGCTTATTCACTGTGACTTTAATGAATTTAACATAATGGTATCTTATGTTCCTTCTTTGATTTATTTATAGTTATCATTATATTTAACTGCTATAACTTTTTGTTTCTTGTGAGCTTCGTTCGCTCAGTGTGCGACTGGAATATGTTGTTCCATTTTTCATTTCTTTGCCCATTTCAATTGCTCTGAATTTCATTGTATAGGCTTATATTAGACCTGTTCATCAGTTCGCTAATAATCCTTATGTAACTTGTTGGATTACAGATTGATGATGATGAAAAGGTCACCATCATTGATTTCCCACAAATGGTGTCAGTCTCTCATCCTAACGCTCAGATGTAAGATATTTTCCCATCTTATTCCGTCTAAACAGTCTTTCAGAATTCTGTTTTTCTTGTTAGTTTCCCCCCTTCATCTGGACCACTGTGTGCTATAGATTGTGCTCTTAGCAAAATTGCTGTTCCTGATACAAGTTTCTACATTTTAGGTACTTTGATCGTGATGTGGAGTGCATCTATAAGTTCTTTGCAAAGCGGTTAGTGAATTACTCCTTTCTGTTTAATTGGAGAAGTTCATCTGTTTGACCAAGACGCTACTGTGAAGACTTCTTCCACTTTATGATGTATTTTTGGGACTCATCTTATGGAGTCACTTTTTTATCCCGATAACTATTTTGCTGCTACATATGAATTTGAGATGTTGAATTTTCCTTTGAAGTGTGAGCTCATAGTTTACCTCTCTTACCTATGTTTAGGTACAATATGTCCTTTGAAGAAAATGAAAATGATTCTGATGGTTTGGAGGTTGAGATAGACGAAGTTGGTCGCCCCCAATTTTCTGAAATAAACAAGAACAGCGGTTTCTTGGACAAAGAACTTGCTGCCAGTGGTTTTACGAGAAAGGATCAAGATGAGCTTGAAAAGGTACAGTCAAGTAGCTCAATTGCAACTACAATTTGTGAACCTTACTAGAAGAAGAAGAAACTTTCTGGATAGCTTTATTCCAGTAAGAAGGGAAACAAATAAAGAAAACTGTGTTTAGATTGAATGACTTCTTTTGGAACCCCAATGAAGCTGACTGTTGTATTATTCAGGAAACTTAACTTCGAATATTGCAACTGTGAAAAATGTGATGGTATTTGTTGCTGAGTAACTTAGATATTCATATTCTATTGCCGTTGAAGGAAATAGACAGGCAACAAAAGAGAACGGGAAAAAAGTTTTTGTCTTTTAAGCTGGCAGCTTGATTTTGTTGGGAACAAGTATTTTCTTTTCCTTTTATGGTATGCTGTTCCTGTCATGGTTATCATTACACAGTCATGGGGATTTCTGATTCTACTTTCCCATGCAGCCCCACGACTTTACTTATTTTAACCAAAATCTTTGGGGCTAGGTCACTTATCTTTGAAGGAGGTAAGCTTACTTAAAGGCATGAAGTTGCCGGCTTTTGATTTTTCCTTTCTGAAAACCTGGGGGACTGGTTTTGTGGGATGTGCTGGAATGCTGTGAAGACACTTGTTCTGGCCCTGGCACATGATTATCTCGACATTGTCTTTCGTCTTGTGTCAAATATAGCACCATTTACTCTTTTGTACATGTATAAGAAAAACTTATTGCAGCTTTGTGATATCCTACCATTTTGAACTTGAATCGCTTGTTGTACTTGACTTTGTAGTTATTCTTTACTTTGTTTGCAGTTGATTGAGGGAGAACTTGAAAAGCAGTCAGATTCTGACGATGAAGGAACTGCTGATGAAGAAGATGAAGAAGACATTAACAACACAAACGTCAAGCAGCTGGAGTCCTTGGACTTGTCGAAGGTAATTCCTCTTTCTCCACTAAGAAGGAAAGAGAGAAGAGACAGACTTGTAGTGATCTCAGATTAAAGTCATAAGTTGAAATGTTTCTGGTTCTTTTCGTTGATAAGGGGATTTAGGACCTAATTCTCCACACTATTCTTTATTACTTGAACACAGTAATGTGCGATTATATCAAACTTGGAGCCTAAAACTTTAATATGAATTTCACCACAAATATGGAACATAAGATGATCCTCAAACAGTTCTCGTATAAATCAAAATAAAAAAAGAGATGACGACCAATGAACCACTTTTGTAAATACTAAGCTTTGCTGTAAAGCAAAAGAGAACATTTCCTGTGGCATTTACTAAAGATATTCTCTTGCAGGAGGACGTTAATCATCGAGCTGGGGATGATAAGCACGACGATAATCATCAAGTTGGGGATGAGCATGATCCTGAGGAAGAGGAAGAGGAAGAGGCCGAGTCTGAAGATGATCCTGAACTAGAGAAAAGCCTGAGCAAGCAGAGGAGGAAGGCTATCCAAGCTGCCCATCGGGGCAAGAGGAACTTTGCCTCGAGGAATACATACAAGGACAAAGGTGGGAAATCCTCACAGAATTCAAAGGTCCATAGGCAATTGAGTGGCTGGTGAAGTTCATGAATCCAGACGACTCTACACACTGTTAAAGAATATGCTATTCAATGTCTTTTGAAGACCAATCCATGAAATTTCTTTGGCGCGAAGGTGTTCAAGGGAAATATTATTATATTGAGGAGCTATCACTAAGTTGCTGAATGATCCAGTTTTGACTTGGATATACTTTGTCCCAACAGTCTGTCTTGTATATTCAAAATTTTGGTAGCATGTTTGACAGAACATGAAGGCTTTAAGATTGTTAATGTACTTGTTATTTACTAAAGATTATAAACCAGAAACAGTTATGTAGGTGTGAAGAACTACTTAGATATTCTATTTTTGGTCATACTTTTGCTATTTGGATTGGTGACAAAAAACTTGTGCTATTCCTAATCCATGGTGACAATTAGTGGATATATTTCTAAAAGTAATAGTACATAAATTCTTACATATCTTATCCTAGTGTGAATATTTATGTTCCTTCATCTAGTTTCTTGATCATCTGACTAAAACATATTTTTGGGGGTCTTTCGGTAGTAGTAAGATCTGCGTAGATTCTATCCTCTTCAAACTCCACCCGTAAAATACACTAGTTTTGTTGCTGTTGTTCTCTAAACTATAGTTGCAAGTTGCATGTATGAGTATGACTACACAAAGGTAAACTGCAAACTTTACAAAACTGAAAAAGAAACATATCCCTACCTAAATAAAGAGGAAGGGAAAATGAAATTAAACATCACAAATTCACAATCACAATAGTCACATTACAACAACTTTTGGAGGCAAAACAACACGTAATAAGGTGCAACAGATACAGAGCCTCAGGACATAAAGCAAAAGGCTCCCATGTATTATAAAAAAAAACTCACTTTCCGATTCTATAGTGCGTTATTACATATCGAGAAATGATACTAGCTAACAGTAGGTGGCAAAACTGCGAGGCTAGGTTCAACAACCTGCAACAAACCAGTTGTTAGCCTTGTTGTTAGATCTTCCGCACATACTTTCATCACATCCCTCCGCATGCCAATATCAGCTGCATAGCGACTAGCACAATAGACCCCAACAGCTGTTGCTACCATCCCATACACATTGGTGGTGACGAGACGTAGTGGTGTTGACATAACAGCTGCAAGTGGTCCACCGATTATAGACACTGCTTGTCCACTTTGTCCCATTGTACTATCATCTACCACGAGCAGTCCTGTCTTACAGTAGATGGCGAAGTCCTCACAGTTGTTCTTGAACACATTGTACAATCCAAAGCCATTAGTAAGGAGGTAGTTTGCTCGATGAACCACAATGTCATCTGGGTCCGAGACTGCAAGAGTGCATGTTCCTCCACGTGCTTTTGCGAGGAAGATAGCAGGAGTTACAGCATATTCAAAGCGATAGAGGATACCTCCAGCAAGAAAGCAGTCCAAACATGACGAGACTACTCCATGACCATCTGATGGTGGGGTGCAAACAGTACAAGGAACAATAGATCGATTTGGAATTGAGCTTACCAAGATATGATCCAAAACGGTCCCAGTTCCTACTTCTTGACCACGTCTTGTGAAGTGAATGACTTTATTGTCCCCAACATAGATACCTGTTATTTAGGCATATCCAATATGATTAGAAAATAATCTTTGTATTCCATAGTTTATTAATCAAGGTATTCAGGAAACTAGATGGTAGAAGTGATTCAGAAGCATAAGCAAGATCAAAATTAAAATAGCATGGGGAGCGCAAACACTTGGATAACATTAGCTATGCACTTCAAATCTTCTCTAGACTAATGTGAATACTGGCAACGAGCCAATTGCCTTGAACATACAGAAAGACCGATAACCCTTCCCTGTGGCAAACAAATTACTAAAGGATTTTTTTTTGAGAAGGTAAATTACTAAAGGATTTTACCAATAACATCATTGGATCATCTTCAATTCTATAATTAACTGCTTTATTAAACGAATGAGCTCCACCCCATTTTGGCAGTGCCTTCTAAGGTCTATGACTAAGCACATAGTCCAGAAAAAAGTAACCCTTGAGAATTACTCGATCAGAGAGATGGATCACTCAGATAATGCATTTTGTTCCTAATTGCTTATGATAACCGTGGTGTCCATGCCAACGAGCGCACACCTCGACTAATTTCACGAGGTACCTACTACCTCCCACTGACACATGTACCACACAACTCTATCCACCAAGGCTTAGTTAGACAAATGAAAAGAACAGATTCCAAGTTTTCGTACTTGACCAAAGTTTTTATCAATTTAACTGGTTATAGTCTAAAAACATAGAAACAACAGCAACTTAGCAAAATCCAAATACTCAGAGACACAATTCAAAAAGAAAACACAATCTTCGTGAAAATTCAATGCCATCGATAAATCTTGAACAACCCCATGTATTATCTCATTTCCATAATTCGCCGAGATACCTCATACCTGCCCCCTCCCATCAACAACAGGTTACAAATAGGTGAAAAAATCATTTGCAATTTGAACCAGACACCTCATGGTTCCACACCAATAGGTACATACCCAAGTAAACATTATTTACCATAAAGAACAAGTTTTTTTTACTACATCAACCTTAAATGCTATCAATAAATCTAGGACAACCCTATGTAGTATCTCATTTCCATAATTCCACGGATACCTGCCACCTCCCACCCACCACCAACAAGTTAACATATAAGAAAAAATCACTTGGAATTTGAACCCGAGACCTCTGGGTACATATCCAATTAAACATTATTTACCATAAAGAAAAAGTTTTTATTTTTCTACCTTAACATTAAGATATCAGATTAAAGCAGAAAATTCAGATTCTAACCATGATGGGCATAAATATAAGCAGTGCGCCAAGAATAAATATGATCTCCAGGTTTGAGGCTGCTTCTATCAATTCTGTCATCATTTCACCAAAATCAACAAAACAAAAAAGATAAATCAGTAAAAACTTCAAAACCCCACCAAAAAAATTGAAAAAAATTGGGAAAAAATCAGATTACCTATTAGAAAGCAACCCCATTTCTTAATTTTCGGATAAACAGAAGGATATGATGAATCTTTTGTGCTGAAAATTTGATCAAGAACAACCGTTTTTGCCTTTTAAGCAAATGATAGACACAGAAGACGCGTATCCTTCGTGTTTTTTTTGTGTCTGCTTTACGGCACGGATTTCAATGGAGTTTGAAGCTAGTGAAATGACGAAATTACCCTTTAAAATTATGCAAGCTTCGTTATTAAGCAAACATGTGGCCTATGGAGGTGGGGTTATATATTCTTTCGAGGAAAAAGATAATAATCTCCGTTCGCCTGTCATTAATTACTTATCCATTTTGATAAATTAAGAAAGAACAATTTTTTTATATACAATCTCCGTTCACTTTTATTTGTCATAATTTTTCCTTTTAGAGTCAAACGATAATAATTTTGACGAACATTTTACAATGTGTTTTTTTATTATATTGATATGCAAAAAATTGAAATCTATAGTACTTTTCGTATAATTTTTGAATATCTTAAATTTTTTGTTTAAAATATCAAATTAATGTAATCCAATTTAACTTTGAAAAGTAGTCAAATTGACTTTCAAAAAACGCAACATGACAATTTAAAGTGACAGAGGGAGTTATACCTCCAATTAATTTTAAAAAGATAAAACTTCTTGAAAATCTTAAATTTTTTATTTATCTACTTCATAATTAATACGGGTAAAATGGTAAACTCACTATGTCAATCATTATTTTCTTAATAGATGTGTTAATTCAAAAGTAGACATGTAAATATGGATCGAGGGAACATAATATTGACGTATATTTAGCTTAGTGATGACATCACCTTAACACCTTGTTTGGATGGTTGTTACCTGTTCTATTGTATTGTATGTATTGTTAGCTTAAATACAATGTTTTGTTTTTATTGTTGCTTAAATTTTATTGTATCGTATCGTTCAAATTCATCGTTGGATAACAACGAAAAAGATCCATTTTGTGTGATGGTCGATTTGGTGTGGTCGCATCGTTAACTTAATATTTTCGCTTATTTTGTCTTTATTTATTATTTAATAATTTTATTTTATCATTTACCCTACCTTATCATAGTAGCTCTACTCGCACCCTAGTTTTCTTGTATGTTTATCATTCAAATTATGGATAATGATATTATGTAACGACGGAGAATGATATAATCTATCTAACTATTGTATTTATTAAAACAATATAGTACCATACAATACAACACAATATAGTACGATACGATACATTATGAAACCATCCAAATAAAGTGTTACACGTTTACACAAACAATATAAGAGTTAGTTGACGATTGAACGTTTTCACATTTTCATGCAGATGGGTTTGATCATTGATGTGGTCGCACTTGGATCTTTTTTCTTTCAGTAATATTAGCATAATTTTTATAATTTAAATTTGTTGGAAATACTTTATTTAAATTAAGGATCTATCGAAAATAAACTCTTTCTATATATATCATATAAAATTTGTGATTTTACGTATATTTTATCCTTCTCAAATATCACGTATAAGATTACTTCAGGTGTGGTTATTGTTGTGATATTAATTATGTGTCAGTAATTCATATTTATTTTGTATGTACTGACAAGATTTTTTTGTTCAAATTTTCCATATGGTGTTTGATACTTGATTTCAGTCCGACTTATTTAAATTTGCTTGGGTAGGACCTATTCGGGGATAGCACTCCCTATTAACATTTTTTTATACCTAAAACTCAAATTCGAGACCTATGATTAACAGAAAAGCAACTGCATTCACTACGACGCACCTATTGATAGTAGCGAAATTTACTTATCCTTTAGCAAAAATAAAAAAAATAAGAATAAGAGTAATTTAATAAATTGGAAAAATTATCTAAATACACAACATATTTTATCATATTCTTTAAAAATTCCTATCATTTGAAAAAATTACAAAAGTCCTTACTCTATCCTATTCTCGGATACATCACTCTTACGTGATGTATCGCGATATGTGTGTCTTGTATCAAAACAAAGGAAATATATCAGGACATGTGTGTCTTGTATCAACAAAGGTAATGTATCGAGATGTGATGTATCAGATGCTGAGTGATATATCTAAAATCATGACACGATGTATCAAGAAATTAAGTGATGTATCTGAAATCGAGACGCGACATACCGAGGCGTTGAGTGATGTATCCGAAAACATTAAATTTTAAGAAATTTTGTAATTTAAAAAAGAATAGGAATAAAATGCAATTAACTCTTAATACTACGAGATTTGTGTAAAATATAGGGAAAATTGTACATAATGACAAACTATTAATTCAAATTAAATGGTATAATCACACTTTGATTTAATTGTGTCCTGTAGCAAACTGTTTGCCAGCGCCTCTCTCCCTCAAACTCTCGCTCGCCACTCTCCTCTCTCGCTCACTCTCTCTGTTCTTGCCTCTCTCGCTTTATACACATAAGTGTATAAATTGCGTTTCTGTTTGTATAAAGCGAGAGAAAATTGTATATACACATGCAAATACATATATATTTGTCCTATACACTTATAATTATACAATAAATAAATTTCCCTGCCCAGTTTTATGCTTGTATAATGTATAATTTATGTTTGTCAATGATTTATACAAATGAGAGGCTAACAACAATTTATACAAATGGCCTGCCAGCGAAATTATACAATTCTGAAGAGGAGCCAACGAATTATACAATTGCTTCTTTTTGTATATATGTATAGCGAATTATACATATATATGTTTGCTATGGAGCGCAATTATGCAAACTTTGCTATAACATACAAATATGATTTTTTTGTTTGCTATACGTGAAAGTTTCTCTAAAATATACTAAAAGTAGCTACACACAATCCACAAATTCTTGTTAAACTCTGTTCACATACCAACAAGGCCCAATCTATTCACAGTCCGGGCCCAATCACATCGTAAAATCCACGTCATCGAATTCCATCCATCCACGTCATCTCCCGGGAATCTAGCCACTACACGTGTCATCCTACGTGTCATTCCACCATTGTTAAAGCATCAATTTCAACCACCCATTCTTCTTCTTCTCCAAATTTTCAGGAAAAAAAAACAGAGCAATTGCTAAAACCCTAGAAAAAAATGATGAATTTCAAGCCGCCGGAGACCAAAACGACGTCGTCGTCGTCTACGGCGGAGAAAGCGTTTTCATTGATATCTAAGGGATGGAAAGAGGTTCGTTCTTCCGCCGACGCGGATCTACAACTCATCAGAAACAGAGCTAAGGAACTAGAGAATTTCCTTAACTCAGTACCAACAATTACGGCTACTGCAACTACTACTATCACTCCGGGAGAGATAGACTTTGTTAAGAAGCTCCGTCCGAAATTATCGGAAATACGTAGGGTTTATTCGTCGCCGGACTTTAATTGGGCACCGAAAGGGAAGCTTCGAATTGATTTGTCAGGAATTAAGAATGCAATTGTGACGGAAACGGAAATGGAAAATGAGAAATTGGGGAAATGGAGAAGAGAGAGGTTTAAGGATGAAAGGCAATTTGGGGAATTGAGTAATTGGGAACCAATTAGGGCTTTTAGGAATCGGTTAAGGGAGATGGAGGTTGAGATTAGGAGTCCGAATTCGTCGTCTCCGGTGGAGATTTTTGAAGGGATTAAGAATAGTGAATTTATGGAGAAAGTAAAATCGAGCTTCGTAAGTTTGTTATCACTTGTTTGTGCTTCAATTATTGTATTATTTCGTTGTTGTTACTATTAATGCTCTCATTTAACTGCCTAGGTAGGGGTAAGGTTGCATACACACTACCCTCCCAAATCGCACTTGTGAGATTATACTGAGTATGTTGTTGTTGTTAATACTTCCCATTTTGCATTATTTTGTTGTTGTTACGACTCTCATTTGTGTATTCCCTTTTCAAATTGTTTGGAAATGCTTCATTTAGGTCGAGAGTCTATCAGAAACAACCTTTTTATCTCTACAAGATAGAGTAAAGTCTGCGTACTTGTAGGATTATACTGAGTATGTTGTTGTTGTTAATGCTCTCCGTTTTGCATTATTTTGTTGTTGTTACTGCTCTCATTTATGTATTCCGTTTTTCAAATTGTTTGGAAATGCTTTATTTAAGTAGAGTGTATGCCGGAAACAACCTCTCTATCTCTACAAGATAGGAATAAGGTCTGCGTACACTCTACCCTTCGCAGACTGTACTTGTGAGATTACACTGGGTATGTCGTCGTTGTTGATTGTAACAAAAGAGAAAAAAGTTATGTTTTTTTTTTGGCAAAAAACCCAGAAAGCTACTACCTTTTTCTTTTTTGTCAAAACTTAAGTTTTGAACTTTTTGAGCCAATGCTACAATGTTAATTTTATGCTTATTTGCTAGGAAGTTGAATTATTAAAAAAATAAGGTTAACGAGTAGCGGGCATTTGCTTCACGGACTAGCTATGGAGGAATTATAGCACAAAGATTATTGTGCATTTGTGTGTGAATTGTGATTAATATATATAGTTTCTCACGCAGTCAATAATTTATGTAAGTACTAGTTATACAAGTTTTACACTAGAAGTCAAAGTTCTACTAGTAACGTAGAGTTGTATGCCGATTTTTTTAGAAGAGAGTTTGATATGAAACGTTGTATTAAAATTGATCTGACTTGCTTCTTATCATGGCTTTCCTTTTCACATCATAAATTGATCTGATTTCACATGATTAATCTGCTGTTTTTGTGTTTTGTCTAATGATTTTCCAGAAATCAATTTGCAAGGAACCAGAAGAGTCGAAGGTTAGTGTCTTACTTTTACATTTCGTGAAGTTGTAATTGCAAGGTTTTAGATGTGTTTGAACTTTTCAACGTATTATGTAAATAATGCTTTGCTTAGTCGGTTAAGGTAGGGAAGTTTGAAATGACGATTTTGATTGAAGAACAGCGAAGGAAACACAACTTTATAAACTGACCATTATAACCTTTAATTGTAAATTAGGATAGCCAGGTCAATACACAAATTGGAGTAGCGATGACATGTCAAGTGGAGCTGTCTTTGGATCTACATCTTTTTTGAAAAGTGGACATATTAATGTTTAACTAGAAATTGACTGAGGTTGAAGCTATTGGTTCCTTTACATGATCTTCGTCTATGCAGGGAGTTCCGCCACTGGACGTGCCAGAGTTGTTAGCTTATTTGGTTAGACAGTCAAGCCCATTTTTGGATCAAATTGGCATAAGAAGAGGTAATAGTCTGTCAAACGGTTTGTGGTTTTTGTAAACTTGTAGGTTTGATCTGAGTTTGTGTTTCTCTGGATTATTCTACTTGCAATATTCTCTCTTTTCATTTGCTACGATCATATTAATTCATGACGACCTGCTAGATTTATCCAATCTGGTTTTTGATCTGTTGAAGTAGACATGCTTCTAGAACAAAATGTGATTATTGGAGGTCTCTGTCTCTGTGATGTAGATGCTATTGATAATTCTGGTTTGAGATTCATGTGCTTCGTTTTTGCGTAATTTGCTTCGTTTTATTCATTTTATATTTAATTGGACCATGTGCATTTTGTTGATTGTAGCCACTAAAATTGATTTGATACTATTTAACCTCAATATTATTTTGTCTACTAAAACCATATGCTATTTCCTCTGGGTCTTTGATTTCACTATAGATATCTCCGATAAGATCGTAGAGAGTTTATGCGGCAAACGGCGGAACAAACTTTTATTACGTGCTTTACCTGAAGGAGATTCTTCCCTGATCGAAGGCGATAATATGAATGATGAACTAGAACTACGAATTGCCAGTGTGCTACAAAGTACTGGTCATCATTATGAAGGTGGGTTTTGGAGCAATTCTACAAAGCAAAACATATCAGATGGTAAAAGACATGTAGCCATAGTCACAACTGCTAGCCTACCTTGGATGACTGGAACAGCTGTCAATCCTCTCTTCCGAGCGGCTTATTTGGCCAAGTCTGAAAGGCAGAATGTTACACTCTTGGTTCCATGGCTATGTAAATCGGACCAAGAACTAGTTTATCCAAACAATCTTACATTTAGTTCACCAGAAGAGCAGGAGCTCTACATACGGAATTGGCTTGAGGAAAGAGTCGGTTTCAAGACTGATTTCAAGATTTCGTTTTATCCTGGAAAGGTATTCCTGGCAAACTAATTGCATATTATTCAGTAAACAAAAAGACGCTACTGAAATGCTGTGATTATTTGACACTTTGTTTTCCTCTCCAGTTCTCCAAGGAAAGGCGAAGTATACTACCAGCTGGAGATACTACTCAGTTTATCCCATCAAGGGATGCTGATATTGCAATCTTAGAGGAGCCAGAACATCTAAATTGGTACCATCATGGCAAACGCTGGACTGATAAGTTTAACCATGTCGTTGGTATTGTTCACACAAATTATTTGGAGTATATCAAAAGAGAGAAGAATGGGGCTCTTCAAGCTTTCCTTGTGAAACACGTAAATAATTGGGTCACAAGAGCGCATTGTGACAAGGTAAATTTTTACAGATTGATTGAGTTCTCCAAGACGGGAGTAGGAAAATTTGTTGATTAAATTCTTTACAGACCAAAAGACGCGTTAGCACTTGGACATGTGTTTATCATGTCTAATTATTTTATTTATCCTGGTTCTGATGGAAATGCTAATTTTCTTGTTTAGGTGCTTCGCCTTTCTGCTGCTACACAGGATTTACCCAGGTCTGTGGTCTGCAATGTTCATGGTGTAAATCCGAAGTTTCTAAAAATTGGAGAAAAAATGGCTGCCGAAAGACAAAGCGGTCAGCAAGTTTTCTCTAAAGGTGCATACTTCTTAGGGAAAATGGTTTGGGCAAAGGGTTACAGGGAGTTAATAGACCTTTTAGCGAAGCACAAAAGTGACCTTGATGGTTTTAATATGGATGTGTTTGGCAACGGGGAAGATGCTCATGAAGTGCAGACAACAGCTAGGACGTTAAATTTGAATGTCAACTTCATGAAAGGCAGAGACCACGCGGATGATTCTCTTCATAGGTATAAAGCTGCTTTAAAACTTCGAAGTTTAGATAGAACATAGGTGCTACCTATACTTTACACACGCATACATAGACTTTCTTTGACTTGAAAGCATATTTTTTGGTTCTTTAATGGATTTGAAAGGCGACTGTTAGTTACTTGCGTAAAAATGTACTTCCATCTCGTACTTCATGGTTCACCTTTCCTGATCGATAAATTTTTGCTTGCAGTTATAAAGTCTTCATAAATCCTAGTATCAGTGATGTACTCTGTACAGCTACAGCTGAGGCACTCGCTATGGGGAAATTTGTAGTTTGTGCAGATCATCCGTCTAATGAGTTCTTCCAGGCATTTCCTAACTGCTTGACTTATAAGACATCAGAAGACTTTGTAGAAAAGGTTAAAGAGGCAATGACCGGTGAGCCTCAGCCTCTCACTCCCGAGGAACAATATAAGCTTTCGTGGGAAGCTGCAACACAGAGATTCATCGAATATTCTGATCTCGATAAGGTTTTGACTAGTGAAAAAGGCGGTGACAGGAGAAAAAGCAGGATCAAGGGCATAGGAAAATCAGTTTCCATGCCAAATCTCGGAGGGATGGTTGATGGAAGTCTGGCATTTGCACAATATTGTCTCACAGGGAACGAGTTCGTGAGGTGGTGTTCAGGTGCAACACCGGGAACACGAGATTATGACAAGCAGCATTGTGAAGATCTCCATCTCTTACCTCCCCAGGTAGAAAACCCAATTTATGGCTGGTAGTTATATACCTTATTTGACCTGTATAGGTGTGATGTAACTTGGATACTCATAACTCCAATCCTTACCTGGTATTAGTGTCGTAACCAGGATTTTCACGTAAAAAGTAATTTTGATCTTATATATAGTGTAATTTTCTGCAAAGAGGTTCCGATGTATCCCTTCGTGCTCCCTAGCTCCACCCCTGCCCTAGTGTTCCAGGTTTTGTTTTGATAATTTTTGTAGCTAGTGATGCAGTTAAACCTGCAAGAAAAGTAAATAGGATGTGTAAAATTTGTAAAATTATGATATATCTTCTTGTCTATCTAATGTGTCAAATATTTTTTTTCATGTTGATCATGGTTCTTTGTAAATTAAATATATGAAATTAACGTAGAGACGTATATACAAGTATATTTTCGATAAATATAATCACCAACTTATCAAAATATGCATTTGTTAATCCAAACGACATTACAAGAAACTCACAGTGCTTACATATAGTCCCTAATACAAGATCTCAAATCAATCTTCGAAAACCCCTTGGCTTCCTAGTGCTTGTTAAATAAATAAAAAATAAAGTTTATTTTTGCACATGCTCACCTACCATCGATAGCAGTTATCGGACCTTACAAACTTAATCTCATACAAATGGAGTCCCTAGGCATAAGTACAGGAAGAATTATTTTGTATAGAATTGATCCAGTTGACTGTTGAGATGCTATAGCTAATTTTATTTATCACGCTGGACTTGTAAGTTTGCGCAAAACTTATAGTGTTTTTGTCAGAATCTTAGTTTTTGCAAAGCAGCTATCGGCTGCAATTTGGAACAATGGGTCGAGCTTAAGCTCCACTTAGCTTTGTAATTTTATTCATCAACATATTCTGGACACCCTTGACAGAACAAGGTGTTGTAGCCCAGTGAATTTACACGCCTTGAAAGAGCCAGTAGCAACAATTTTTATTTTTTATTTTTTTCATTTTTTTCTGTCGTCCATGAAATTCCTGGCTCTGCCACTGCGTCCAATATATCAAGCTCAAATTAAAATATTAATTACAAGTACTAGTAGATAGAGCAATGAGGATAATTTCACTTTGTAGAGCAAAAACTAACTTGTATTACACATACAAAATAATATTGAAAGGGAAGTACTCTAACAAATTTCACTACTTACACTTTCATTTGCAATTATTTACAATTTTCTATCTCAATTGATTAAAAAAATTAAATGCTATCATAAAGCTTTGTATCGACTAAATTTACAAAGTTTCCTTTTTCTCTGTCATTTTCATCTCTTCCACTACTGTTGTTACGGTCATCAATATAGATTCGAGAAATTGAATGCTATTATTAAACTTTATATCTGTCAAGTCTGTTAATTCTACTTTCTTCTTAGTCATTTCCATCTCTTCCACTTTTGTAGTTGTCGTGTTTCCACGTATCCCAATAACAACAGATTCTCCCTCCGTCACAGTTAGTGGATTATTCACTTGATTCGCCCCCTCTAGAACTGTCAGTACTCCTTCTGATGATTCGAGAAATTGAGTACTATTATAAAGCTTTATATCAACTAAGTCCATAAAATCTCCCATCTTTTTTGGCGTTTTCATCTCTTCCACTATTGCCATTGCGGTGCTTCCACGTATCCAAATAACAAAAGATTCCTCTTTTGTTGCATTTATTTGATTATTCACTCGATTCACCTCCTCTACAACCACTTTCCCCTTTGATTCTACATTGTCACCTATCTCGATCGTAACAAAGTCACCACCATCCACGTCATCCTCCACAATAGGATTCACCTCCTCTACTACAACTTTCCTCTTTGATTCTACATTGTCACCGATCTCGATCGTAACCAAATCACCACCATCCACCTCATCCTCCACAATAGGATTCACGGTTCCACGGTGCAATATCTGCGGCCAATGCGACCGGGATGGTGGAGGCGGCGACATACTCTTCTTCTCAAAACGTGCTTTGCTCGAAAGCTCCTTGATAGCCTCAGAGATCTCATCGACACATTTAGTGACAGAGATGAGTAAGGACACGACGGACGCGGTGGGAACAAAGTCCAGGACGCGCGATTCATCGTATTGAAAAAGGGTTTTTGAGGTGCCTAGTGTGAGTTTTAGGTCATCAATGACATTTTTTGTGTTACGTATCGAAGAAATTGGTTGTGCCATGGTTTTAATGGACAATGCAAGTTCTTTTAATGCCTTTTTAGATTCCATAATCATTTTTTTGCATGCTTCTTCTGTCCTCCTCTCAAATTCATTTGGTGCCTACAAAATTAATCATTAATAATATGTTAATTTGACTATATATATGATAAAATTTAAGTTATATATATTATCAGTACGAATAATTTTTATACTATCATTTACTAAAAGAAGTTCTCATTTTTCTAAAAACATTAGAAGCTCTTATACAATCCTAAATGTTTGAACAGAAGTTTTAATTTCTCAATAAACAAAAAATATATTATATTATAATTCATTTCAATTTATGTAACATTATTGATTTTTTTGTCTTTTGGTGTTACAAAATGTTAGACCATTCAAAATATATGTAATTGTGTTAAGTTGTTCAAATTTTTAAACACTGATAGTCTTTTAGTAATTATTCGGGTTTTTACTATGTACAAATTATAAAATGATATCGCGGTACATTATTGTGCAAGTAGGTTATCCTCTTAAATAAATGTCATGAGACGCGGTGTTTTTTAACTGTTTCTAGTAATTCGTACAAATACCCCCCCCCCCCAAATGTATGTCACAAGGTGACAAAAAAAAAAGGGATTGATAAAAAGAGTGTTTTTATATATGTACCTGAGATTTCGAGTTTATGTGGTTACTAAGAGCTAGAAGATGGCAAGCACATTTTCTAACAAGACTACCAATCTTCAAGTATTGTTTCCATGGATGATTAAACTTGAAACCTCCATGAGGGGGTTCCCACCATGCTAAGTTTGCCTGAAACATCAAATAAACTATATATTATCAATATAATGTAATTTATTATATTATGTTGCTGACTATCGAGTTTAAGTTATCAATCAAAGTTGTTAACTAAATTTATCCATACTATGAATTTCTTTTATATCGTTAGTGAATAAAACTTAAATTCCGAAAGTCGTTAGAAAGTAACACTCATGCATGTTACAAAGGTGATTTAAAAAAGTTAAAGAAAATGTCTTGTCATAATCAGACAAATAATAAATACTCAAATAATAGTAACCTCTTTTGGATGTTATCAAAAAAATGAAAAAAAAAGTTTTGACTAGTGATGAAAAATTATACTTTTTTTTCTTTAAAATTATGAGAATTGTAATGTGATTTACTTACCAAAGATTCCTCAGTGGCCTTAGAACCAAGAATACTTAAAAAAACTTCATGAAATCCCTTTTCATTATTGTTGTTGCCTTCAACACTTTTATTCTCAGAAATGTGAAAATATTCACTTCCAAATCCTGTAAAAACAACAAAAAAAAATATTTAATTTTTTCAATTTGTTGCTCCACATAAATTCCTAAGCTGATCATGTGACAAAAGGTTAGATATTATTCAGCATGTTTCAGCTTATGTGAATGTGTTTGATTATATATAGAGTTTAGAAAAAAAAAGTTATTTAAAAAAAAATTACGATCTTATATAATTCATTAGGTTCATTTAAAGTATTTTTCCTTTTACATTTTGACACTCCTATTAAGAAATTATTTAATAATGTTAATTAATAAGAGGGAATATTGCTTAACTAGATAAGACTAAATTTAAAAGGTTAGAAAATCATTTAATGTGAACCATAGGGAGTATGACATAGGGGTCAGATTTTGAAAGGTTAGGTAAATAAGAAGTTGAAAGTTAAATCGTTTCTAAATTAAAAATAAAATAAAGTCATATAAATTAAAACGTACCTTCTAGATAGCTTGCTAGCTTTTCAAGATTGGTACTAGCAAGCTTATGAAGATCTTCTCCGGCCCACACTGGACGAATAATCATGGAGATGATCATGACAGTGAAGACACCAATAAGAATAGTGGATATCCGTCGATGAGCCAATTGAAAAATATTTTCTGATCGATAACCGGAGACGGCAACCAAACTAAAGGTCAAGACAAATATCATGGTTCCATAGTCATACCTCCTCTTAATATGAGGGTAAAATCTTGTAAATGTACCTAAAGCACCTGTATATATCATTAGAAATAAGGTTAAATTTGTACTTCTTAATTCGTTTCAATTTATATAATTCTATTTTTTAAAATTTCTAGTTTATCCAATAAAAATAACATCTTTCTTAAACATTTACAACTATGCAAATGTTATGACATACTTACATAGCAAAAATTTACAAACAACCACATTTTAGCTCAGTAGAAAAATAATTATTGTCATAGAGTTTCAATCTTGAAAGTTGAAACTCCATATCTATGAGTATCTTTTAAAGACAGTTTGGAAAATGACCATCAATTTCAAAAGTATTTTTGTATAGTATATTTGTTAGGACCATAAATTTCAATATATGTTTTTTTTTTCTGAAACTTATTTGTTGATTAGTCAAATATGTTTACATAGTAGACTTCATTCAGTTTAACATTTTTTTTTGCTATTATTTTATTATATAATATGCTTTACATTTTCATACCTACAATAAAGACCAAAACCCCAAGAATTATAGGATTTGGCCCTTCTCTCCCAATTAATTCAGCTAAATATTTAGCTCCAAGACCAAATGCACCAGCTAGTGCTGTACCAATTCCTCTATTTATGCTCTTTGATATGGTTGCACCTGAATAAATAAATAAATAAAACATCAAAAATCTAGATAATTCGTATCTAACATGATTTTTGATAATTCATCGCTGATACGTCATTTGATAGGATTAGATATAAATTTTTTTTTGTTATTTAGAAATTAGCTGTGAATTTCATCGCTAAATAACTGACATCTAATATTTTTTTTTTATCACATCCATAGTTAAATAGGATGAACGGTGAGTTTTTTTTGTTGTTTAACAATAGAAACTGTCCATCGATAATTTCTATTTTTTTAGGTGTAAAAAATTGGAAAATTATTATATGAAAAAAAGAAAAGAATTACCCGCGGTAAATTCAAAAGTAACCACCACAGTAAGGACAGCCCACATTACTGGTTGATCAAAGTTATGAAATAGTGGTTCAGTGTAATAGAATAAAGAAACTAAAGTGAGAGCTAATCCCACTTTAAAGGCATGCCAAATTTTTCTTGGATCATCTTTGCCAATTTGCTTTGTGTTTTTAGCAATTTTTTCAATTTTTTTTTGAAATTTTCTTGGAAAATCCTTAAGCTTGTTCCACCACTTGGTGAAAATACTAAGATTTTCTTGATTTGTTGAATCAATCTCCATGAAGATACTTTTTTTTTAGGATAAATGAAGTGTGTTGGAAGAGAAAGAAGAGAGACGAGTGAAAGGTGATGGAATGAGAATTGTGTAATAAAAGAATCTCAAGAACCTCAATTTATAGTTGAAAAAAAATGAGGTGGAATATTTTAACAATTTATATTTGTACATGAGTATGTGTTATTTTAGTGTCCAATCGGTGATCTTATAATAATAATGATATCATACTACTTTAATAGACGAATAAAATAAAATAAAAATGGTGTAGATACTAGTAAAGAAAAGTCATTGAATTTGACTTTTTTGATTCCTTTCTTGTGGTATATTGGTCTGCTACTGAATTTTCCAGAAGAATGATATGATCATGAAAATTGATCATAAACCTCATAATAATACGTACAAAAGATATTTGTTTCATTTTAGTTATTTAAAGTGTGATCAAAAGGAAATTAACATTCGTACATACTAATATCAACAATGATATTTATCTTTGTACGTAGAACACACAAATTGTTATAGAAAGTCGAAATATTATAAGTACTAGTAAAAACTATCTTGATAACAATAATATCTTATCTACTCTAATAGCTAAATAAAACAAAAGAGGATGAAGATACTAAAAAAATGATATCTTATCTACTCTAATAGCTAAATAAAACAAAAGAGGATGAAGCTACTAAAAAAATGTCATTACATTTAACTTGCTTGATTCTTTTCTTGTAATATATATGTCTGACACTGAAATTTTCATAAGAATGACATGAACATAAAAGTCATAAATCTCATAGTATGTACATATGACATTTCATTTATTTTAGTTATTTAAAGCTTGATTAATAGGAGATATACAAAAATACATATTAAAAATCAACAAGGTTAATTTCGCTTTGTAGAGCAAACAAGTTTTCATAGGAGGCCAAAATATTACAAGTACTTGTAAAATTAAGACTGTCATAAATAATAATAATATTTTATCTATTCTAATAGCCCAATAAACAAAAGAGGGGGTGGTGGGGAGAGATACTTGAAAAAAAAAGTCATTGAATTTGACTTGCTTGATTCTCCTTACTTATGTAGGTCTGACACTGAATTTTCCAAATGAATAACACAATCATAAAAACTATAAACCTGTACATATGATATTTGTTTCATTTTAGTTATTTAATGTGTGATCAAAAGGACATTAACATTCGTACATACTAATATCAACAATGATATTTAGCTTTGTACGTAGAACACACAAGTTGTTATAGAAAGTCGAAATATTATAAGTACTAGTAAAACTATCTTGATAACAATAATATCTTATCTACTCTAATAGCCAAATAAAACAAAAGAGGATGGAGATACTAAAAAAAAGTCACTAAATTTAACTTGTGTGATTCCTTTCTTGTAATATATATGTCTGGCACTGAATTTTTCGAAAGAATGACATGAACATGAAAGTCACAAATCTTATAGTATGTACATATGACATAATTCATTTTAGTTATTTAAAATTTGATTGAAAGGAGATTAACATTAATACATATTAAAATCAACAAGGTTAATTTCGCTTTGTAGAGCACACAAGTTGTCATAGTAATAACAATATTTTATTTACTCTAACAGCCCAATAAAATGGGAAGACCAGGAGGGGGAGGGGGGGATTTGAAAAAAGAATCGTTAAATTTGACTTGCTTGATTCTCCTTATTTATATAGGTCTGCCACTGAATTTTCTAGAAAAATGAACATAATCATAAAAATTGTAGACCTCATAGTACAAATAACATTTGCTTGATCATTTTAGTTATTTACAACTTGATCAAAATGAGATTAAACATTAGTATATAACAATGTCAACAAAAATGGTTTCACTACTACTAGAAATTATTTTGATAACAATTATAATATTTTATCTACTCTAGTAGTCAAATTAAATAAGAGAGGCTGGAGATACTAGAAATTATATAGGTCTGCCATTGAATTTTTAAAAAAAATAACACAATCATAAAAATTATAGACCTTGTAGTACGTATGCATGACTTATGATTCATTTAGTTATTGAAAGTTTGATCAAACGGAGATTAATTAATACTAGTACATACTAATGTCAAGAAAAAATAGTTTTGCTTTGTAGAACACTCAAGTTATTATAGGAGGCCAAAATATTACAAGTTCTAGTCGAAATTATCATGATAACATTAGTATTTTATCGAAAAATAAGACGATCATGAATATCGTAAACCTTGTGATATAAATTATACATTTTCTCAAATTTTGAAGTGCATCAGATGATGTCATTAGTACCAATTTAATATACCTAAAAGTAAATTGAACACCATTTTATTTTTAGTTAAAATTAAAATGTGTATTCCAACACATGAGCTGTCAACTAAAAAAACCGTTGATAATAAGGAGGAATTTATGTGTATGGGTGAGGGTGCCACGACACCCAGTGACTTGGATTAAAACTTTGTATATATATGTTTATATATATGACAAATTCATTATATATTACACTTGCCATCCACTAAACAAAATGGTGAATGGTGCAATTGGCAAACGGCCTAACATTGCACGAGCTTCAAATTTTAGAGTTGTAAAGGGTAGGGGTGTACAAAATCGAACCGAGAACCGAACCAAACCGCAAACCGAGTCAACCCGAAAAAAAAACCCGACTAGTGGTTTGGTTTGACTTGGTTTGGTTTTGAAAAAAAAAACCCGACTATATTTGGGTTGGTTTGGTTTTAACTAAAAAAAACCAACCCGAGACCAAACCAACCCGAATTTATATATATAATTTTAAAATTTTATTTTATACATAAAATATTTACTTTGATATAATTTTTAAATATTTCTTATACTTGTCCATAGTTTTTATCTTTTAATATATTATTTCAAGTTTGAAACTTAGAATTCTGAATGGTCCAA
>NW_006239026.1:705354-708630 GCF_000226075.1 Solanum tuberosum | reverse complement strand
TCCACATATGTTGGTAATTATAATAAAGCTTAAATCAAAATCAAATTAATATTAGTGCAAAAAGAAAATCAATTCAACACTAAGAATGACAATAATATTGAATATTTGTTCTTTAGTTTTACATTGGTTTAGACAATTAAAATACATAATCTAATTTTAATTTTCTTTAATATTTAGTCATGTAACTAATACTTATTAAACTTAATTTTAGCATGATTTAGTACTTTTAAATTATGATCATTTTCATTCTGACTTGTTAATTTGCAATATTTGTTTTACGCGATTTCATTATTATTATTTTTGTTGGATATTTTAGTGTCATTAATCATATCATATTGTGTTATATTTTTAAGAAACATCTTAGATAGTTGTATTTTGGTAGGACTAAAGAAATATTTGAAGTACAAGTAAATTATATGTTGTGTATGAATACTTTATCGGAAAAACCCGAAACAACCCGAAAAACCGAAAACCCGAAAAAACCCGAGGTTGAAAAACCCGAGTTTTATTGGTTTGGTTTGGTTCATAAATTTAAAAATCCGACACAAATGGTTTGGTTTGATATTTGAAAAACCCGAACCAACCCGGCCGTGTACACCCCTAGTAAAGGGGAAAGCTTGACTTAGTTCTTGATTTTCTTATTTTTATCTCTTTCACTAAGTATTAATCTTTAATTGATATGAGTGTTGTGTATGTATTCTATATTAATTACAAATCAATATTAGTTTTTGAACGTCTCATAAATATTATAAAAATTATATTTACATAGTATTTTTTTTTATAAAAATGATGGATATTATTATGTTAAAGCTTTTGAATTTAAAGGTTCTTATAATCTTTCATGTCACACTAAGTAGATATAATTGAATTGAAGCAATAGTTTTTTTTAATTTTTCTCAACTATATGATATTTTATGATTTATACAAATTTTAGAGGTGTCTAGATGATTATTTTGTAAGTTGAAGTGTTCAAGTAACCCATTAATAGAGACAATTTAATATATTGGATTATTATTCACTCGATTTTCCTCTTCTACTACCACTCTCAATACAATTCTAAGATTGAATTAATTTTTTTTTTGAATTTTTTTTTTAATTAACATAAATTATATATAAAAAAATTCACATGTCTGACCCATGAAAAAAAACATATGCATAAGTATGGGAGTGTTAAATTATAATTAAGTTAAAACAAATGTGATCTCACACGATAAAATCAATTTTACAAAACCTTAACGGTTTTAATAAATGTGGAGAAAAGTAATAGTTAAATATCAAGAAGTATACACAAGAATATTCAAACAGTTCACCAACAAATTTTTTGTAATAGTTTAAGTTTTTCGATATGAGTATCATATAATTTTTTCATTCTTAATATATATTTTTGGGGTTGAGCCTTGAGAATATTAATTTTTTTGACATGGAGTGTTTTTTTTTTTAAAATGAGTTCTACGCGGTGTAAATATATATTAGTCGATCCAATCATTTTGAATATAAACAATCATATGTTAAAGTATATAATTAAGTAATTAAAAATATGTCTTGCTTCCCTTCTTAAATGAGACCATACATGGTGTAAATCTGAGCTTTTATTTGGCCAAAGATTTTGAAGTTGAAACTTAAAAGTATGAGTTTTTGAAGTTGTATTTGGATATACATTTAATTCTTTTTTTTTAAAGATTAGTGAGTAAAAGTCCCAAAAATTCAAAAAACTTGAAAATATGCAAAGATCAGATTTAAAAATAGATGAGCCTTTTATCAAACAAAAATGACATAGATAAGTTAAACTTTTAACGGATAACATAAATACATAAATGAACCTTTTCTCTTTTCTCAAAATTCGATGACGTATTTGAGCTTTTCCCCTTAATATTATAGCCTTTTATAAGTGGGGTAAATTTTTTCAATTCAAATTATTAAGGGTCCACTTGACCCATTTCCACCCCTCATCCCTAGGAAATTTACATATACTATAAATAAATGAATTTTTGCCTAACTTAATTTAGAAAATAGCTCAAGCGGTAATGAGTCTTACTCTAATATCATGTGAAAAATTAATCTTCATACTCAATTCAAAAGTTAGATCAAAAGGAGATGATTGCTCAAGACATTTAAAGAGACTTAACATCCATTTTCGTCTGACGTGGAACTCTTCAATAAATACATTAAGTTGATCGTATATTGCTTTTCTTTGAACATTTCTATCGGAATACCGTTGATATTTCCATCAATTTCGTGGGAAACACTTACCAAAAAAATACATCTTCCATGAATTTCGTCGAAAAATTTAGAAAATAATTATGTGAGAAATACACTAATTTCTAAATGTAAATTATTTTGTCCACCTTTTGAAGTTATAAAACTTGCTTAATGTTCAATAAACTAAACAATTAAATGTTAAATACACTATTCTAAATCTATTTCTTTATAGCTCCAATATTTAATCAATCCTATGCTTCCTTGTACATATGAATAGTGCACAGTATGTATTAATTAATCACTTAAATCTTCATTATATAGATGTGAACTTGTACGATATTAATTATCTAGTACTCATCAAAAATCAAAATGATGTGACAAATTTATTAATCTCCCCTTTTAAGTTATACAAGGTAATTATATCCCCCTTAGACCTTATGTTATTCAATTTTTTTTATTTGTACTCAACCCAAAAGCATATCGCCTTTAAAGGAACGATTCTATTACTCAAATGGTCAGTCAATTATCAAAAATTACTTAGTAAAATCATAATTATTTTTTGTTTGCTGTGACAAAAAAAATCTCTTAACTATGTATATATAGCACTCAAAAGCCAGGGGGAATCTATAATGTCCCTAGCGCGCTATAGCATGCTCTCCTACTGAAGATTCTAGCCTTTTCCCCCTCTATAATCCGAATACTCTTGCCTGTGTATAAATTTCGGGACTCGCAATCCACTTAATTATTTCTTCAATCAATTCATATGTATCTACATTCATACTTAACTATTTGGAAAAATCCTTTTGACCAGAAAAATTTGGCCATAATTTGGCCAGAATGGTAAAAGGACATGTTCACACTAAAAACTAGTTTGTTTTTGGACATTTTTGCCCTTTAACTCAAATATTGAATATATTCTTCAATTATGTTTCCAATGCATTGAAAGTGATTGATGAGATTAATTATTTATGATTTCATAGTTAAACATTAAAAATGAACCACAAAATCCACCAAAGAAAACATAAGTTTCACCCACTCTTCTCTCTTGAAATTTTCAAGATCTATGAAAAAAAAAAT
>NW_006239026.1:683792-703631 GCF_000226075.1 Solanum tuberosum | reverse complement strand
ATTTGTATACTATATATGTTCAATTAAAAATAGACCCTCTATATTTTGAAATCAAACATTCACATCTTCTATATTATAAAAATCATACAATTTTTATCCACCAATAATGTTATTTCTAATTTCCTAAAAAAAATATAAATATTGTATAGAATGAATGTTCTACGTAAATGAAATTCTATCTAACTAATTATATATACATAATTTTAAAGCAAGAAAATAAATAAAAGGAAATTATATATAATAAATATTACATTTAAATAAAATTATAAATAATGTACGTATTTAAATTAAAAGAAAGTTATTACTAACCGTTGATATATCTTATTAACTAATTTGTATCACTTAACATTTTAAAAAAATATTAATTATTTTTAAATCAAATGCATGAATGAAAATTTTATTTCCATTTTAAAATTTTGTTAGAATAATTTCACAAAAACTATATTTTTATAATTTTAGTTTATCGTTTAATAATTTATTTTAATATATTTAGTTATAGATAAACTCATTGAAAGTGTGAGTATAGAATTTTCACACTACATGAAGCGTAAGTGTTTTATTTTAAAATTGAATTATATTATAATTTTTTTTAATATATTAATTATTTATATACAAAAAAATATGAAATTAAATCTCAAAAATAGTGTTTTTTCTGTTATCTTATAGAGTTGCTTTATTGGAGACATAAAGTAGATATTTATTCTTGTTAGTTTCTTTTTTAATTTACTCCACATTTAAAAAAAAAAAAAGAGCCAGGAGAATTAAAAAAAAGGTAAGGTAAAGAAGAAGAATGACGAAAAACGAGAAGAAAAATGAATTTGACGAAGAAACAAAACTGTTAAATATTTTATTAGGTGGGATTCAAAACATTAATCTTATCAAAATAATAAATGCTTTATACTATTTACTAGAAATGAGCAGGCCTTAATTTGAAGGAAAAAGGTTATAACTGTCTTTTCAAAATTCTGGCCAAATTCTGGCCAAAATTTTCTGGCTGTTTAGCATCTCTCTAACTATTTATCACAAAGTGGTGAGATGAAATGTACAACTTGTACATTTTTTTTCATTTTTCAAGTCGATCCGATTCATTAGTTCGTAGAGCTATTTACTCAATTGCACGATAGGCGTGCAACAACGTCAATCTCTAGGCAGTTCAACTTGTGTATTTTTTGCTTCAAAATCTAATCTTTAATGTCGAAATTAGTCGTACTATATTCACCTCATAAATAGGGAGGGGAATAATTAATGCATAATGTATGCAAATGCCCAATTTTCCTCAAACAAGGTATATTTAAAATATCAAATATTTTTTTAAAGAAAAAAATTCAGAATTTTCTTTGCAAATTAATTCTAACGATGAAATAAAATATTCTGAATTCATCGACTTCAAAACTAACTAATTAATGAAAATAAAAATGAATTCTTTTATCGTGAAATTTGACAAATAGATACTATCCGATGCAAGTTTTGCAACATGTTCAATTTGTAGAAAGTTAACAGCTACGAGCATATTAACGACGGACACAAATTCATAGCTAAGCCGTTGGGCTAATTCCTGTTTTTTTTTTCCCTCGTAGGATTATTATATTGGTACTCAATTTCATATAGCTAGGTCCCTTTTATTTGACTAAATAATAAAAAAGCACCTCTTAATCTTATTATCTTAGCATTAAATATAATTAAGTGATTGAGAACCATTAGTTCATCTTGACCAATTTATCTCAGCCTAGTTAAGTAACCTTTGGTGAATTGGTGACCATTCATTTATTAACTTGATTATTTTAACCTGTATAAATTTAACCAAATGCACAAATAATATTTTTTGGTGCCGCAGTTTAAATTTTGACCTTATTAAAGAAAAATGTGCAATAAACAACATTTTCGTCAGAGTCAAAAGTAAATTAAATCCTGTTGAATTGCCAAGAGACTTGCCGTAATTACAATAAGTTATGGTAATTATCACGAATATTTCTGGTCAAATTTTTATAATCACCGTAACATGTTGTGTAGAAATTCACCAATATATTGACGTATCTAGAAGATTTTCTTATAGCATTTGTGACTAAATTTTTTATAATTCGTCATGATTTATGGTTAAAATCCTATCGATCACCATAATTTGTTATAAGGAAATTAAGGATATATTTTTGCTTCATAATTGATCCAATCAACTCCAAATTTGATTCCAACTTTCATATAGATGTCCCAATAACAAAATTCAATTCGAATCTTACAAAATCAATAGATACACTTTGTTCTTCTACAAATAAGCTCAATAAAATTCGATAATGATGTTTTTCGATCAAATCAATTTAAAATAATCACGCATAAGCATGAGTATTCAATTTTCTACTGCACATATAAAGAAAACGGCGAACAAGGAGAGGAGGAGAAGTCCTAACGAATATACATATTTACATTATTTTGAAAAGGACACCCCGCGTAAATATCTTGATTTGGTGCAACAACATTTTTGTAAGGATGTTGGGTTGATAAAATGGGCTGACCCGTAAACTTCTAATTGAAGCCCAATGGGCCAACATGTACTAAACTTCATATTAGTCTTTAGTATACTTGATGGATCAAACACAATCTTATTGAATCTAGTACATATTTGATGTATCATATACATATATATTAAGGAGGAGAAGAAGTGTAAAATTTGTTGAATTTCCGAGAAAAATGGAAGAATTTTGATTGTTTTGATTTTTTTTTTTAGAAGTTGTGATACGTTAGAATACTACACAATTGTTACAAATGTGATTTTCTCCTTAAATGATTGCAGTTACAACCATTAATTAGATAAACTTAATGATATGTATCTGACCAACATGTATGTCAGATTCATGTAACTGGAACTGAAAGATACAGTGAAAAATATGATAGAATTCGTAATAATGTAAACTGAAGGGTAATGAGGTAATTAAGTACTAAACTAATGAAAATCGTAATATTTACCAAAATATATAAGAAATATTTATTGAAAACACACTATGACAAAGTAGGTGCTTGGTCCTGTGATAGAAATTGAAGTTGTCCCTCCTAATTTGGATTCAAATTCCCTTGACCCTTTATACTATTTTTAAAATTTTTAAAATCGTTAAAAATTTGTAAACTTCAAATTCTGGATCGATCTCTCTGATCCTAACAATTAGTTATCTATTGACAAATTTATCATGATCAAAGAGTCATAAAACACCAAACTCCACTTGGACAATACAATCTTTAATAATTGGTTGTACTATACACTTCATTTAATTAATTAATTAATTATTTTTTCAATAAATTTCATATTTTAATCATCATTTGATACAAGTCTAATCAATATTTCTTGACCTTTGGAATTTTATATATCTATGATCTATTGATTTGGCTAGACTTAAAGTGTGTTGATACTAATGAAAGACACATTTGCATGTTTTTGGCCACACAAAAAAAATTACATGCAAAGCTAACCTTTCTAGAGTTTGTTAACCTCCTTTTGGCTATGACATGAAAATTTAGTCAAGTTTGTGTGCAAGTATGACCAAAATATAATATTTTTTCTTTCACCTAAGTAAGCATGGAATAATTTTTTAAAAGTTGGGTAAACCTAGAGGATTTTTCTTCATAGAGATTGCTATTATTTTCAAAATAGAAAATCACTTTTCAAAAGGGTTCTTTGTTCAAGTCAAGATAATGAGTATTAGTGGTTGTAATTAGGTGTACGTGGAAACACTTGAAGAGTGATAACAAGTTTTGAAAAGCTATTAAATTTACGTGAATCGACGTGTTATATACTTATATTGTAGATTTGTTTTTGATGAGGACTAGATAAGTTGAAAAGTATTTCCATTTCATTAGTTAGTTTTTAAGATTGAGTTAGATTTAAGGTTCATTTTATGATATCAGAATCAGTCCCTTCACAATCCACTATTTACATGATATTGTATGTGCTATAGATGTTTAGTTCTAGGTGTGCGGAGTGGGTGGGGTGAGTTGAGAACCATGTCGATGATAGAAAGGGAAATTGGATTCATTACATGGTCTTGCATAATTTTCATTGTATTAGCTAGCTTTTGAGACTAAGTTATATCCAAGGTTTTTTTTTTTTTTTATCAGTTCACATGCAAATTTTATCAGTCTGTCAAGACTTTTTACTATCTTCATTTTACCTATAGTTTTAAATTATTCACTACTCTAATTAACGTATTAATGGAACTTGTTTATGTTACTCAATTCTTCAAAAAATTTGACGAACAAGCTCGATTTGGTATTATCTTCATTCAATCTATTTTATTAAATTTTTTTACAAATCTTATGATGATTTTGAATAGCATATTTGTAATCTCAATTTTTTTTTTTTATATATATAGAGAGATATGATTATAGCATATCTTTTTATTAGTTTATCATAACAACAATTAGGATGACAATTGGGTGGGTTGGGTCAAATTTGGACGGGTTATAATGGGTTTAAGACAATAATCGTGTCAACATCCAATCCAAACTAAATTTGCTTGGGTGAAAACGGGTTGGGTCAAAATGGGTTACATCCAACCCAATTTTTACTAAACTTAATTATTTTATTTGTTCTTTTAAACTATTTTAGTACCTAATAATTTGTTTTCTTTATTATGGCAATATACAACATATCAAATTAACAAAAAAAATTAAAATATTTAGACAAAATTTTCATGAGCCAATTCGGATTATTTATAAACTCAATTTTTAATGGGTTGAAATGAGTTGAGCTAATGAATGAGCGGGTCAGTAACCCGCCCAAACTTAAACAGGTTGGACGAATTAAGTTTGATTTTGTCACTCCTAACAACAATAATTTCATTACTCTTATATGCCCAACCAGCCCAACCATATATACTTGATGAAAACTAATACGGGTTCCGCATAATTCAAAAATTTTATTTCAAACTTTGATCGTCATGTTAATACTATTAAAAAAAATGTAAAAAATCGATAGACTACATTTTTTTCCAATAATTTCTCTTTTAAAAAACGAATGTTCGTTGGTTAATTTTTGTGCAAAAATATGTAAAAACTATAAAAAAAATAATTAAAAAGGAGAAATAACAGTTTTAGTCCCTGTATTATTGCATAATTTCAGTTTTAATTCCTGTGCTATTTGACTATGCATATTTAACCTTCAATCATTTTAAATGTATTGGTCTTGGTCCTTATAGTTAACAAAAGTTAATTATTTAACAAAATGATTATTTGAAAATATATAAAATAAAATAAAATAAAGGTTTGGTGATTATAAATGTTTGAAGAATTATGTATATAAAATTAAATTTAAAAAATATACAACTAAATTGGTTATTTTTAATATATAAATTAATCTCATTTGCTTCTTTGTTTGCTTTATTTTTTTATTCATTAGCAACTCATTTTTCCTCTCTTTTTCAATGGTTATTAATCAAGGTCAAATGCGATTACATTTGAAAGGGTTTAGTAAGTGGACATGGTCCTTAAGCTATCAATGGTGTCCTAACTGCTTTCAATCTTTAAGAAATTTATTAAATTCAATTTTTTTATACACATAATTCTAGAATCACCAATCCTTCAATTTATATTGTTTTATATATTTTAAAATAATCATTCTGTTAAATAGTTAACTTTTGTTAATGACAAGGACCAAAACCGCACACTTCAAATAACTGAAGGTTAAATGTGCATAGTCAAATAACACAAGGACTAAAATTGAAATTATGCAACAATATAGGAATTAAAACTGCTATTTCCCCTAAAAAGATTGCAAGAAAATCGAAAGAGTCCCTCAATTGATTTTTTTAATTTATGAAAGTCGAGGAACTCCGTCGATTTTTTAAATGCAAAACTACGGTTGATTAATACAAATTAAAAATAACGCAATTATTTCATCAAATAGCATGTGGAGTCTAATGATAAAATTGTTCAATATAATAGTAAATATTATATTGTGTGTCTGAAAGATCTATGAACAAAACTCTATTGTTATTTTTTTAAAAATGATCTCGATTTTTTAAAAGAAATTAACAAACACTCTTCGTTTTTAACCGAGGTAATTCATAGGGTTCCTTTAATCAACCCACCATATTCCGACATAGTCAAGTCTATCGATTTTACTTTTTAGGATGAAAATTGATGTCGTCTGTCGATTTTGATGCTTAATATTTAATATTTTTTTAATAGTGTATGGTGAAAAACCTGTTTTTTGAAATACATCATAGAGATGATTTAGGAGGAGGACAAATTAATAAGCTAATTAACCTACATTTTTTATGGACAGATCTGGCTTAATGACTATCTAAGTTACCACAAATAAGCTAATTAACCTACCATTCTAACAACCACAAATTTATAAGTAAATCTTGTTTTTGTTTTTCTTTCTTATTTCAAACACCACCACATAAATTTACCAATTGACAAATGACAACTATGATTAATTTATCCATTGAAAAATTTATCCACCACACAACCCCACTTGGGTTAAAAACTAATTAAATATCTAAAATAAGATAAGTGGTACTTCATTTCATTTATTAATTCTATTTAGTACACTACTCTTGAACAATTTGATAAAAAGCCTTATAAAATTAAAATGTCCTTGGTTTTTAGGATTGGTTATGTCTATGATCTAATGCTTTGATTAGATTTTTTTTTTTAAAAAAAACATCAATTAATTTCTTATTTAACTTTTATTTATCATGATGAATTTCGCAAGTGGTTGTTTTACTCGAAAAAAAATAAAATAAAAGAAAAATGACTTGTTTCGAAAAATCGATTAAATTTATTATTGAAGAGAAATTGAATTTTCAAAAGAACAGAGTCGCCACTTAATTTTTTTTAGTAAAAATGAAGAAAAATAATAATTAAGGTTTCCAAAAGACTTAAACAGATAAAATCAATTGAAAATAAAAGGATCCGAGTTCAATGTACATTCCGAGAAGGTGTTAGGCCCTCGAAATGTCCGCTAACTTGCGGTTGACCGACGATTTGACTAAAATGACTTTGACTAATTTTGAGAAAATATTAATTAAGTAATAAAACCCATTTTTTATTTAAAGGAAAAACAAACTTAAGAAAGAAAAGAAAAATAAAATTAAAGGGAAATAATTCCTAAAGTTGTAAGACAAATAATAAAAATAAAGATAAGTAATAAATAATAATATAAACTTTGAACATAAAAGTGAAATGACCTCCTTTGGAAAATTAATCAAGTCAAACCAAGATCAAATAAGATGTTAGTTGATACAATAATAAATAAAGAGTTGGCTCAAATTTCCGATCTTGAACCTGTTCTAGTACTAAAAATGCCCAAAACATGAGTTTGGGCCTATTTAAAACTTTCCTTCATCCTGCTGAATTTCAAGTGGACTTTGGCCCATTTTTCACCACCTGGACCTGTTCTTCGATTTTACGGTTGGCTGACTCGATAAAGGAGGAACTTGAGCCTTTAGGGCTCTCTCGAAATGTAAGGGGAAGGAGATTTGAGTCCCATTTGGATCCACATACAACATAGAAAAATAAGAAACATATTAGCATAATGCAAAAATTCTCTCAACGAAAGTTAACATCAATTTAAAACACATAGCTACATAATCCAAATAATTAACACATGTAAATATTATGGGTTTGTTATCGCGAGGAAGAAGAATTTGCTGTATTTGCTGGGTTTTCTTTGAGAAAATAATTGGGCTGGGAATATTAGTGGGCTGCTGGGATTGGGTCTTCTGGAAAATTTTGGATTAATGGAACATAATTTGGTTTGTCCCAAATGGGTTTAGGGTGGGGCAAAACTGGTAGTCAAAATTGCAATAGAATGGGTTAGATTTGCAATTAGGAAATGGCCACATGAATTGCAATTATGGCCAATGGGAATTTACAATTAATTTAGGGAATTCGACTAAAATTTAAATAGGACAAATTAATATTGATTAATTAACGAGCTTCTTAATTTTAACGAAATAAAATAATTACTTAATTGTAAAATAATGATTCAAAATTATAACCATAATTTAAAACTAAACTAATTTAATAAAATACTTACTAAAAATTAAAATCTTTTTGAAATGATTTTTGAATATTTGTAAAATATACTAATTATATATAAAATTCTATAAAACATACATATTATTTAAAAATCGTAAATGCGACAAAAAATATTTTAAAATAACTTGAAAATATTTGAATTTTATAAAGTTAATTATTTCAAATCGTTTGGAATTTAAGAAACTCAATGATTAATATATATTGTGGAGGTCCAAAATTGGGTGTCAACAGTGGTCATTCAACTTTTAATTATTATACACAAAAAAAATATCATAAAAATGTGTTTTTATAGTAAAAAATTAAAATACATATATTATACTATTTAAAAGAAAATACTTTTTTATCTACTTAAGAAAAAAATTAAAAAGGGAAACTTACATTAGTCCAACTAGTTTAGGAGCTAATTACTTAGACACACTTTAGTTATTAATATTATGAGTCTTACCAGATTTCGGTGTATCCGATACGTCGAGTTACATGTATCTCGGGATATATGAGGTTAAAATTATATGTAATGTGTTCTAGATACAATATATACAAATGGATCACATGTATTTGTGATACATAAACAAATCTCGCTCGTCTCCCTCACCTCCCTTCCATCTCCCTCGCCACTCTCCTATGTATTCAATATTCCAGATATATACACATGTATCTAGTGTGATTCACGTATATTTGGGATTCATGACTATCTCATTTGTCTCTCTCCTTATTTAATGTATCTAGTAGCAAAAATACATGCATCTAGGTGTATCTTCCTTAGTATATGATAGAGAACTCTTAATTAGTGATAAAATACATAATTATTTGAAAGTATAGATAAAACTAATATATATGATAGGAATATATATGTCTAATAAGATAGTCATTAGGATTGGACAAGAAATAAGTTTGTTGATTTATCGAGTGGTGCAATATTGATATTAGATAAGGTGGGTTGCTAATGTAGCTATATTTATAGGACAATTTTATAGATGTGGTAAGCCACTTGTGGTTTTCCACTTTAGAGTATTCATTTTTTTTCGAGATTTTTATGATATATACGAATATAGTTGAATTATTATTTCGTTATAAAAGATAGTTTTGTGACTTTAGTATAACAATTGAAAAATGAATTGATATTATTAATTATCCTTGAAACTTCCTTCTCTAGTCAATAGCAAACGTAGGCATAATACCCTCTTTTCTTTGTGAGTTACTAACAATACATAAAATCACGAGATCAGCGGCAGAGTCTAAATTTTCACTAATATTATTCAAAATATGAAGAAATAACTACACGAGAAATTGAAGAGAATTCAACATATACTATATATACATAAGAAATAATTTTAATCATATATAAACAATGTAATTTCAAGCTTACCTAACTCTGCCTTTGACCACAATTAAGAGTGGACAACAAACGAATCGAATCAAATATTGACATATTAAAAATAGGATGATAAAACTTTTATTTTTTCTACGTTTGAATATATAAAATTTATATTTATTTTTAAAAATATAATATATATAAATATAAAATTCAATAAAATACATTAATGTAATACTACATAACCAAAAGAATTAAAAAAATTATATGACTCTAGTTTGTAGGTGCCGATTGAGAATCGTGTTGGCTAATAATGGTGTTGTTATGGGTTATAGCTAGTGGCAATGATAGTAGATAGTAATGATTGATGGTGGCGGTTAATAATTATGATACATAATAGTGATAGTTAATGACGACGATAGTTGACGATATATAGTAATGATTGTTGGCAATGATGGGAGGTTCTTGTGATAATGGTGTCTAATGATGGTGATCGTAAAAGGTGGCTAGTTGTGACGACTTACGATTGCAGTGATTGCCAATGATGGTGTGTCGTGGTAGTTGATATTGGTGGGTGGCGATGGCGGTAGCCAATAGTTGACAATATCCACTATTATCATCTTCGTATGTCTCAATATATATGACACACATTATTCTTTTTATCGATCAAATTTATGTAAATATTGAGACACACTATTTTTTCTCGAGCGGAGTTGAGGATATGATTAACAGGTTTAGGCGAATTTAATAATTTTGGTTCAAATTTTGTATTTATTTTTAAAATTTATTAAACATACATAAATTATTAAAATTAGAATACAATAACTTTAAAAAAACTAAAATTTTGAACCCATAAACTTTAAATTTTGATTTCCGATTATTCACATTTTGACATAAAAATATTTCCAAATCCAAAACGCATAGAATTCGGGCCCGTTTGGCCATAGATTTCCCAAATAGTATTTGGGAAAAAATTTGGCAAATAGTGTTTGTCCATACAATTTGCCATTATTTGGCAAATATTTTTGGCAAATATCCCAAATTCCCAAATATTAGTTTTTTCTAGTATTTGGGCCAAATCTCATTATTTGGGATCTTTTGAAAATTACCCCAAACTTTTTATCTTTTTACAAAAACACCCTCTATAGTAGTTCTTTGTGTCGTATTACATAATTTTTCACGTGAACACCAAAGTAGTGATGAAATATTCAGTGAATATTAAATGATGATATGGTTGTTGATGAAAATGATGAACAATCGGCTCAGGATAACAAAGTCATGTGCTTTGTCTACT
The DNA here is from genome assembly GCF_000226075.1 of Solanum tuberosum. NCBI lineage: Eukaryota > Viridiplantae > Streptophyta > Magnoliopsida > Solanales > Solanaceae > Solanum > Solanum tuberosum. The sequence continues at coordinate 692,994 of NW_006239026.1, read as the reverse complement.
TCACGATGTATGAAATGATGCTTGTTGCACTCACTCCAAACTACCACATTGCTCTAGTGTCATGGACACTATTTGTTATTGTTGCAACGAAAATTCAATTGACTTGTAATACAAACTTATGGTTAGTTTTGATAGTTTTTAAAACTTATGGGTATAAATCATATTTTTCTAAAAAAGTGAAATATATTTCCCAAATACTATGGCCAAACACATGGTGAAATTTCACCCAAATAATATTTGCCAAGAATATTTAGAAATCTATTGCCAAACGCTAGCTTCATGTGGCTTGAAATCTAGTCAATTTTGTGTGAACGTATACTTAGCAACAAGAAATAATAAATAATAAATTAGTAGAAGAACAAGTTGGTTAAAAAAAACAGTAGATCTTTTTCTATTTAATTTCTTCTTAGGGATTGCTAGCACTTCAAGTTGATTTTTTTTTTTAAAAATAAAAACAAATCTAGTGGTACAAATATAACTCAAGTCAAATTAGTTTGGACAGCATGCAAAAATCTACTAGTTTAGGAGCTAATTATTTAGATACATTCTATTTTACAGTATTATGATTCTTACCGAATTTGGTATGTCTAGATACATGTATCTTGGGATACATGAGGTCAAAGCCAATATTTGTTCTAGAAAGACTATATACGAATCTTGCTCGACTCCCTCCCATCTTACTCATCACTCTCCTATGTATCTGGTATCCCAGATACATGTGAATTACACAAGATACACACTAGATACATGTATATGTTGTAATTCACATGTATATGGGATACATGACTATTTCGCTCGTCTTCCTCCCCATCTCGCTCGCCTCTCTCCCTATTTAGTGTATTTGATAGCAAAAATAAATGTATCTATGTGTATCTTCCTCGATATATGACAGAAAACTCTTAATTAGTGGTATAGATATACAAAATTAATTATTTAAAAGTATATATAAAATTAATATATGTGGCATGGATGTATCATGCATGTCTAATATTATAGTTTTCCCAATTATATTGTTTTCCATTTTTATTTTTACTTTGATAAATGTGAAGAAAGATTAAATTAATATCAAAGAATAAATATGAAAAAATTATAATTTTTTTTTTTTTAATTAATAATTTCTTAAAAAAACATGTGAAAAACAAACGTTTTAAGTAAAATAATGGGTCAGAAATGAAAATCTCTATACAATTTTGTATAACGTTATTCACTACTAGAAATATAGGTTTTTCTCCACTCCGAAATAGTGGAAAATTTATGCTATAACATATTATTTTTCCTCTCATTTCTTACCGAATCAATTTATTGGGAAAAAGCATGGTGGAAAACATGTTCTTACTGAAATAGTGGAAAACTTCCTAATTTTTCAATATGAAAATGTTACTATATTTTTGTTTTTTGACCGATTCAATCAAAACATCCATGAGAATAACCACTAAACATTATTCTGTTAGTGGTGATTATAGTTGGTTAAAATTGTTGTTTTTTATTTTATAAAAAAATTATGAAAATTGATTGAAAAATGAATGCATGTGCATTTAAAGTTGAAAAAAATTGCATGTTTTTTTTAATTACATTTTTTCAAGAAGCATTTTAAGAGTGACATTTCTGCCAATAGAATATTTTGACACATTTATTAGGCGGTTAAAATGTAAACTATGATTTTTCTTTCTAATATATAGATTGCCACTTGAGATAATATAGATGGTCCTTACTTTTTACCAAGCTACACAAGAAAAATGGTTTTATTACAATTAGGGTGAAAATACACGCAACTCGTTCGATGATTCTACTGGTTGAGTCACGATTCGTTTATTGAGTTAACTCAACGAATTAAATTCAAAATGATTCATCAATCAATCGAATTAAAATGAATCAAAATATATAACTCACGAGGTCAATATGTAATCCAATCGAAAAAAAAAGTAAAATATATTAGAAAAAATATGTCTCTAGAAGATGTCAAGTTTTGGTGGAAGTTTAATATATAGAGAGAAATAATTTAGACAAGTAATTGATAAATATTTGAAGGATTGAATCTTTACCTAATAATTAATTTGATCTATTTTGATTTGATTCAACTCGTTAATCATATACCACTCTTGATCACAATAAAAATTAAAGAGGTTGTGACCAACATCCTATATATAAATTTAGAGGTCTAGCGTCATGACCCAATTCCAAAGATCGAAATGACACTCAACTACCTCGTCAAGCGAACCAAACATAAAAGTGTAGAGATCATGAGTATGGAGAAAATCGTATTGAGATGCATCATCCTTGAATGATCCCTGCAATGCGCAGTTCAAATTTAATCGGAACTCTAATATAGACTCCAAATATCGAGTGAGAAAAAAAAAACACACACTTCATAAAATAAATTTGCACTTGGACAACTCACGTGCCATAACATAAATCCTAGAAGTGAATTGAGTGATGCAATCTTAAATGATAACTATTGGTACATCATGCAAAATGGATTATATCCTTCATGTAAAAATACACGCACTACATCATTATGTATGTTGTGTCTAACTTCTTGTGCTCATACATCTCCAAGCTATCTTTGGCATGATAATGATAATAAGCGAGCCTCACTCCATCACTTCATCATCTTTGTATTTGTCGTGATAAATTATTGACTCTGATACTAGTTTTCGGAGGTTAACCAACCCTAAAATACTCTTAACTAGTATCAATCATATTATTCTCTTTAAGTCACGCGAATCACGCCCACACGATTTTTTCCAAAAAGTCTCGCACCATGACATACATTTTATATTTAAATTCACAACCCTTTTAATAATCAATATAAGACTCTATTCGCACATAACACCACTTATCCTTCTCATTAAGAAAGATCAATATAGGAAAAGCTAGATACTCATTTTGTGGATGAAAATTTTTCAAAAAAGTAAAATAAGTCAAATCCCATTGTTTCACTTCAACTATAAATTGAACTTGTTAATGTTGTTCCATTGTGTGCACATTTTCATCCTATCACCTTCTCTTTTTTCTTTCTCAACTCAATCATTTCCAATGGATATTGATTCCAAAATCCAAGAAAAAAATAGTGTCTTCAACATGTTGTGGAACCAATTCAAGTGGTTTCCAATAAAGTTGATAAACAAAGTTAGCAACATTGCTAATAACACAATAAATATTGGAAAAAATGATCCAAGAAAAATTTGGCATGCAACCAAAGTGGGATTATCTCTCACTTTGGTTATATTGTTTTATTATTCATGGCCACTTTATCATAGCTTTGAACAATCAGCCATCATGGCTGTCCTCACAGTAATGGTTGCATTTGAGTATACTGCTGGTAATTTTTCACTACAAAAATAAAATAACCATATAATTAGCTATGAACTTCGATGCTAACTTGACATGTCACTAAATTGTTCATAAGTCATAACTAACATATTTTTTTGATTATCTGACGTTAAATTGGTTCATCGATGAATTTTTATTGTTTAACTACAAAACTTGTCTTCATAACATAATTTGTTGATTACAAATTTTGTCTGTCATTGATTCCTATTTTTTTTTTCTTTCTAATTTGATGATTTTGTTTTTTTACATTTGATTTTCATGTTAAAGGTTTTTTATTATTTTCAGGTGCAACTATATCAAAGTGTTTAAACATAGCATTTGCTACAGCATTAGGTGTCTCATTAGGGATTGGAGCTAAATATTTAGCTGAGTTTTGTGGAAAAGTAGGGGAGCCTATAATTCTTGGGTTTTTGGTCTTCATTCTAGGTATGATATGCATGCACAATACAATCTTTTTCTCTATTATAAAAAAAATGGAAAAATTCAAAAAAATAAAATAATTGAAAGATAAATAGATATTAAGTCCTTTTTTCATATTAATCAAATCATAAAATTGTTTCACATGACAACAATAGTGTATATGTACATCAAAGTGAGGATCTAGCATACATCTTATAGGTCGACGCAAATTCAATAGTTTTGGTTCAGATTTTATATGAGAAAATTTGATGGACATGCAGAGGAGAAATGTTATCCCCACTTAGATCATCAAGACAAAACTTTTACTTGTTCAAATAACATCTAAAGATAAAGCATATATAATCAGGAACGACAAATCACTTCATGATAAAAAAAACATATTTTGCATGTTTGTTATATCACGGGTAATTTCAACAATAAATCAGTCTAATGACATATTTTTTTAAATATTGAAGCCAAGACCAATGCTATACTAGTATGATATAATTGAGACGTTTTCTGAAAAGTCAAAAATCAAAATTTTCTATTATAAGTTTATCTAAATCGACCGTACCGCCAGTGGCGGAGCCAGAAATTTCACGAACAGTGTCCAGAAATTGCACAATAAAAGCTCTTTTTAAAAAGTGTTGCTAGTGAGATTCAAACACATGTGCACTGGCTCATTCGATGCGTTTGAAACCATTGGGCTACAACAGTTTGTTGTGTCAAGGGTGTCCAAAATATATTATTTAATCACTTCGTATATCATTTTACTTGTATATACATTTTTTTTTTCCAATGAAGGGTGTCCAATCTAACCACCACGTAGCTCCGCCCCTGCGTACCGTAAAATAAAAAATGTAACTTTAAAATACCGACCCATACCAAATTAATTAGGTATAATAATGGTATAATACTTTTAAAAACCGAAATTACCTAACAGACGTTTCTAGTACCGTACTATACCATGCATACCATGTCCATCCCTAGTTGAGCTAGAGTATCGAAACTTAACCATATAATGTTTAAATTCTGAATCCGTTTCTGATCACGCAGGTGCTCTAGGTACATTTACAAGATTTTATCCACATATGCAAAGGAGATATGACTATGGATGCATGTTCTCTGTGGCAACATTTAGTTTGGTCACAGTGTCTGGTGATAGGTACTTGGAGTTGGTTAAGCATAGGATATCAACTATTATGGTTAGTGTTGCCACAGTCATGGTTATCTCATTGGTCATTCGACCAGTGTGGGCTGGAAAGGATCTTCATAATCTTATTATTGCAAATCTTGAAAAGCTAGCAAGCTTCTTAGATGGTATGTGAACGTTATAAACACAGTTAAACTATCTGTTTTTTTAGTTTTATATCTAAACTACTGAGAGTGTGAGTTGTTTCATGCTTAAACTATGTATCACTTATTAGTTTGAAAAACACACATCAGCTAATATGTATTGTCATGTTGGTGTGTACGCACTCTCTTTTATTTAAAAAATCTTGTCATATGAACAAAAGATTGGCGGGTTTCATTAATGAAAAGAAAAGCGGAGGCCACAGATCCACCTTGACAAAAAATTAAATAAATTATTAATATTAGTTTAAAGTTAAAGAATAAAGTATTACTATCCGCCCCCCCACTCCCTACCCCTTAAATTTTTATTTTTTTTAGTTTCTGTTATAAAAGGTTTTTAAAAAAAATCTTACCCCCTCCCCTCGAACCACCCACCCCTACCTCCCCTCCTCTCCCATAAAAAAAAATTAGAATTTTATTTTTATTTTTTGAAAAAACAAATTCCTAACCCACTCCCCCAAAAGAATTTTACATTTTCTTAATTTCTTTTATAAACGTTTTTTAAAAACTTCTTACCCTTCTCCACTCAGAGATTAAAATTATAAAGAAGTTAGGGAGTTTCAATGTATACAATCAAATTATTTTATAACAGTGTCATTTGTCTGGATTATTTTTTGTAATGCTATAGAAAAATATTGTTATAAAGAACATATAATATAGTGTAACATGAAATATTGATTCGAAAAAAAAGAACCCAGTTGTTATACTATAATATTGTTATAAATACTAATTGTTATAAAAAGGTCTGATTGACCTATTTATATAGTATAATTTTCGAACGAAGAGATGTTTCTGACTCTCCTTTAACAAGGGTAGTTTAGCCACAAATTGTATGGTGCAAAATTTGAAAAAAGTGAATTCTTTTGTAGGTTTTGAAAGTGAGTATTTTCAAGCAATTGGTGAGGACTCCAAAGACAAGGAAAAGGGATTTCTTGAAGCCTTTAAAAGTGTTCTTGGTTCTAAGGCCACTGAGGAATCTTTGGTGAGTAGATATATAATTGATTATATATATATATATATATAGTATTATTTTTCCGATTCATCCGCTTTATGCTCGTAAGATTCATTTAAGAAAAAAACTTTTTATCCAGAGTTTCTCCATGCATATTATTATCTAATATTTGAAATTTACTGTCGACTATTGAAACATATTATTTGGGCTTAGTACATTCATAAGGCCCAACACACTAATTATTAGCCTGTTCGCTAATACATCCTTGGAATTTTTTTGAAATACACGTCTTATGTTTCCCTTATTTATAATATTCCCTTTTATTTTGTAAAAACCTCTAAAATCTCTTATTTATCCTAATTGTAAATTATTTTATAATGTATTCGAGCTAGTTTTTAATGTATCCAAGCTAGTTTTTACGTATCCGAGCCTGTTTTTAATGTATCCGATTTGTTTTACTTTTTCAGGGATTAATGTAATTACAAACTAAATAGGGATAGATTGTAATTTCATATTAAAACTATGTGATTCCTAAAATTTATACTTAATCCTTTACTTAAACCAAAACTAATTGCTTATAAATATACTATTATGAGTGTTGAATAATCTTATTCTTTCCACTAAGAATTTCTTAGAGATATGTATTTTACCATTTATTATATCACAAATTGTTTGAATTTTTTGTAAAGTGATGTGACACTATACATTTATTTGTTAGTATATATAACTTTTATTAAAAAAATTATTTCAGGCAAACTTTACATGGTGGGAGCCAGCCAATGAACCATTTAGGTTTAATAATCCAGGGAAAGAGTACTTAAAGATTGGTAACCTTGGTAGAGATTGTGCTTGCCATCTTCATGCTCTTAGTGGTCACTTAAAATCAAAATCTAAGGTATATATTTATTTATTTTTTAAAAATGTTATGATATGTTTCAGACCATAATTATTATTATTTTATTTCAAAAAGGAAAAACTTAAATACATTGTCGATTCAAACTATGTCATAAGAAGTAAAATAAAGTAAATACATAATTTCTAATTTGGACACGTGTTTGATTTTTCAGGCACCAACTAAGTTTCATAAAAGAATAGAAGAAGCTTGCAAGGGAATTATTACGAAATCTAGCAATGCATTAAAGTGTCTTACTTTGTCCATCAAAACTAGGACCCAACCCCCTTCCTCCACGGGTGAACCTGACCCGTATAACGCGAAATTCGCCATCGATGAACTCAGAGCGGTGCTCTTAATTACCACAAAAACCATCTCAGAAGAAGACACAATTGACGTCATCACTGCTATGTCGGTGGCATCGATACTCATCGACGTCACTAGATGCGTCGACGAAATCTCCAAAGCGGTGGGAGAGCTTTCGATCAAAGCACGTTTCCAAAAGGAGGAAAAAAGAAGGATACTTCTACGTCAATCGAGGCGTTGAAAAAATTACCAGCGCCTCGATTACTACTATTGCACCGCGGAATTGTGAATGCCGCGGTGAAGGAGGAGGAAAATCCTATAGGTGCAATAAAAGGAGAACATGTTGTTTGTGAGATACATGCAATAGAAGAGGAGATAAAAGCAGAGGGAAAATAGAAGTAAAGTCGATAACAAAAGCAAAGATGGATTTGAAGTTTTTGTATTTTTATAATGATGACTTCAATTAGTCCCAATCAAAGATTATACATATTTAAGAAAAAATATAGTACATAGAGATGATTTGATAAAAAATATTAAATTTACGTGGACTTTATAAGTATATGTATCGAGAGGATAAAAGATTAACTACAAAGTGAAAAGAATTTTCTTTTTAAAAAAAAAGAAAATATAGATATTCAATATACAAAGTTATCTATATTAACAAATGTGTTTCTTCTTGCTTAGCCCTTTTCTTCTTTTTCTGCATGGTTGATTTGTCACAAGGAAAAAACAAAAGAATCGAAGCTAACAATAATTTAAAAGTTAAATTTAAATAATCAAAAATTATATTAAAAATATTATAAAGTACATTTCTTTCATGTCGATATGATGAAGAATATATTTAAAATTTCAGTCAAGTTTACATAAAAAAATGCCACATAATTTAAGACAGAAGGAGTATAACAAACTAACCAACACAAAAATCAATTCAAAATAACGAAATGCTTTGGAAAATTGTTGGGGAAAAGATTAACGGTTTGACTTCACAAATGGTAACACCCGACAGAGGGAGTATCAATTTTCCTAAATAATTAACATATTGACCAAATAGTTTAGAAATTATTACATGGTGTAACTAACTTATAACGATCGACCCATTAGGAGTGTCGCGAAGAAAAAAAAATGTCATGACCCACAGTGAGATCTTAATGGATCATATTGAGGCCCAACTCACTATTTGGACACCATGTGTGGGGTGAGTGGCCCAACTCAAGATGTATTGGGCTTCATAGCCACAAGCCCACAAATTTTGATACATATAGACTTAGGATTTGTTCAATCTTCAATGGGTGTCTTTATTTGTATTTATTTTATGATAAGATATTTGTCGTAAGATATAATTTCTCTGTATTAAATATTTGTTCTATTGATAAAGTGTTTGTAGTCTTTAGGAGCAGTTATTATTAACGATAAAATAAGAAAAAAAAATTAAATTTTGTGTTGAATTTTTAAGTAACAGATAATTTGAGTTAATTATTTTTAAAAATCATGATAGATAATTTGAGACAAAAGGAGTAATTAGGTGGACATAAACTTTGTTTTGGATTTTTGGTACAATAAATCACAAAAATGGTAATGAGAACTGTCACGCCCCGAGCCTACACCCTGGGCGGGACTAAGGCTGGCAAACGGACAGGACCGGATCAACAGAACCGGTTTTACCGGAACCGGTACCGGGACCGGTCCTCGTTACCGGATTTCGTTACCGGAACCGGATCTTACCGGAACCGGTTTTACCGGAAATTTCCAAAGGTTCCGTCTGGTCCCTTAGTTACCGGATTGGAACCGGTTTGGACCGGATCGGAACCGGTTCTTACCGGATCATTTTGTACCGGTAACTTTTTTTTATTTTTTTATTAACTTTAATTATTATATAATATTATATTATTAATTAATAAAATTATATTATTAAAAAACTTCAATTTAAAACTTTAAACTTTAAAGTTACTTTAAAGTTTCAATTGAAT
>NW_006239026.1:679947-680172 GCF_000226075.1 Solanum tuberosum | reverse complement strand
GCCCCAGCCCAACGGCTAAAAGGGCCCAACGGCTCCTTAACGTTCACATTTTAAAAAAAATAAAATAAAAATAAAAATTAATTTGACTGTTGAACCGGACCGGAACTGGTTCTTACCGAACCCCACAACATCCTAATGGACTAAACTAGAAAGCAATGAAAATAGATCCTCTAGAATGCAAGGAGGCTCACCGACTGACTCTGAACTGCTCACTGGATCAACGGT
>NW_006239026.1:671452-679281 GCF_000226075.1 Solanum tuberosum | reverse complement strand
ATAAACTTTAAGAATTTATCTTAACTTGACTCTTGACTTCTCTTGACTTTGATTTGACTTCTCTTGACCTGACTCTTAATCGATCCTTGAATTGAATTATGGATTCAAGGATTAAGATTTGTGATTGGAAAGATCTCATTTGTTTAAGAAATGATTTTAGATAGCTAAACATGATAAAAGACCGAAAATCAAAATACGAAGGTGGGTCCGTGACGCGAAGGCATAATTTAATTTTTTGTTCCAAAAACGTCTTTTGAGGCAGAACACCTCGTGTCAGCTCTGCGCGCGAAGCAGAAATTTTCAAAATCTGGGACCAAGAGCGTGACGCGCAAGCACTATCAAATTTGGTCGGACGAAATTTCTTCTTCGTTTTCCAGCCCCAATTCACCCACACCCGATTCTTTTTCTTAAATTACTTTTAGATACAGATACCCAGCAGATGTACCTAAGAACCTAACTCGAAATGACTCTATAATGCGACGTAACGAACTCAGAATCTTCCCAACTCCGGCAAATTCAAGAACAATATATGAATTCAAGAATAGGCATCAAGATCATCAACATTCAAACACTTTTAGGACGAATCCAAACTGAAATAATATGCTTGGCACGTGGGAGAACGATCCCAACGTTATGAGATCCTCACATACCTGATCGAAGCAAATCCTTAGCGAAATCACCCACGTTCTTGATGAAATTGTCCTTTCCTTCTTCCTCTTTTCTCTTCTCCTTTCTCCTTTGCCCTAGCGTGAAAAATTTGATTTTCTAAAACTGACTAAGTTCAGTCTTGACCCTTATTAAACTCTTCAAATCGGATTAAAATAATAGGGTAGTGAAAAGACTAAAATACCCTTTAAAAAACCCGATTTTGGACATTTCCTTAATCCAACAGCCTAACTTCCAAAGGGCATATCTTGCTCATACGAACTCAGAATCACGTAAACTTGGTGGAGTTGGAAAGATCATTCCAAGAGCTTTACAACCATATCTGGAAGTACACCTAACTCATCCTGAGCTAGGATTTATGGCTGTTTGAAAATGGTCAAAACTCACTTTTCCTAACTTAATTTTTTTTCCAGATTTTCAATTCCTTCCAAAAATGACTATTTCCAATTCTTAGCTTCTTCCTAGCTATTTCAAATTGCTTGATGTTACAAGAACAAACAAATTTGAGTGTACATTAATGTAATAATTTCTTGTTGAAACCCTACAGCCCAAAACAGTCATGTGAACATGTACAATTATATTTGTCACCTCCACATAATATAATATAATCAATTTTAATAGTTTTTTTTGTTTTTATTTTTAACCCGGTGTCCGGGTACTTGTTTTGGGGCTCGATCATTCTGGATTTGTGACGTGTAATCCCACTTTAAGGGGTAAAGTGTCTCATACCAAAGACGATTTCATTCTCAATCTTCGAACTTGAAACCTCCTATTAGGGATGAAAGGGTACTTACAAGTTACCAGTCGTCACAATCTTTTCTACTAGTTTCAATAGGTCAACCACATTCTTTTCTAGGTTACAACTCATGTTTATGAGTCTATTTGGATTTGCTTATAACTTTTCGCTTATAAAAGTCAAATTCCTAACTTATGACTTTGCATTTTTTATTTTTTTTAAAATGCCATTTTTTTTATTTTACTTAAATACTATAAAAGTGCTTAAAAATTATTTTAGCTTAAAAGTATTTAAAATAAGTCGATTCGAACAAGCTCAAAGTGAACAACGACAATTCACCACTAAATAATCTGATTGTATAAATATTATGTATATATGGTAATTATAAAACTTAAAATGCATAATAATTATAAAAAATAAAAGAAAAATATAAAGAAAAATCTTCAAATGGTAAAAAGAAAATTTTAAAAATATCAATTGATTAGAAAATGTCCTAAAGACATGAAAGATTGTCTCTTTGTCATGATTGAGTACCAAAAAAAAAAAAAACACAAAACCATATCAACAAATTAACTATGGTCCCTTAAACTGTCTCCATCCTTGTTTCTAAAACAAACCATGTTAGACCAATGGGCCAAATTTCCCTCTAAAATGGGCCCATGATAAAAGTTTACACAAATATCTCATAGTGTGAAGAGTTAAAGGAAAAACTTCAGAATATGACAAACATCCATATATATTCAAGAAAAATAGCTACGTTTTATTTTTTCATGTTATATGGATATAATTAGACTATAAATAGCAAAGTTAATTATATACAAATAAATATTTTTTTTATATATTTAATATAATAAATAAATATTAAATAGGAAAGTAATTATTGAATGCCTAATTAATTATGGCAGGCACATTTGTGATCTTTTCCCATGTTTACCATTATCAATTTTTTCTCTTTCATCAATATTCATACATCACATATTTTCTAATTTCCCCCCAAATTCATTCAAATTCAAGATCCTTTACATCACTGCAGGAGCGATTTTTGTGATTTTGTATCTATCAGGTATCTTCTAATTGCATATTTATCTCGTTTTATGAGCATTATATATCTACACATCTACACTTTCTTCTATTTTCATAGGGTTTTGATTCAAGAATTTGTTTATCCATTTCAATGGCTGAAATTGATACTCCGAGGAGGGTTACTAGAGCTATACATTTATTTGACAAATTGTTGGATGAACTACCTTCTTTTGATTTGTGTATTACTCAACTAACAAGCCAAAAATCCAGGCTCTATTGCTGCAATGGAGAACGAAAGAAGAACAAAAAAGGCTAATGACCATATACCCTTAAATCTGCTTGAAGAAATCGAACATGCAAAATTAGTAAAGAGGAAAAAGGTTCAGAAGTGAAAACTAATCTTGAAAAAAGGAGAAAAGTCAACAATATTGATTCAAGTGGGTGTAGAAAAAAGAGCAGTCGAGCAGGAACAAGAGGAAATGAAATTGAGATTTGTTATGTCTTTATTTTTTTAGTTTAATGTCATTTACTTATCTATCTCAACACATGTATTGTGTGCCATTGTCATTATGGATTGTCCTCTTGTATTGAAATTGCCAGAAAATTTGATTTCGTATGTATATAGTTGTTAAAAAATGAGTACAAGAAAAACATGAACAAAAAAGAGATTGAGGGTTCTTTTGATTGTCAATTTTGTATATAGTAGAATACTTATATACATAGACATTTGTATTATTATATAACCACAAGTTGAACTGTTGATCTGTGAATACAGTTATATTTGAATACATAAGTACTCTGTCAAATTTAAAAAGTTGATTAGGGAATTCAAGTATAGTTGGATACATCAATACTATATTGTTGGCCTTTTTCAAAAATTTTATTTAGAAGAATACTTATACAGTTTGATACCCACAAATTGTTATCTTTTTTTGCTCGTTTGTCTAATGTATCCATATTTTTGCTTAACAACAGTGTTGAAAATGTATCCATATTTATATACATAGATACTTGTATTGTTATATAAGCACAAGTTGAAATGTTGATTTGTGAATACAGTTATATCTAGATAGATAAGTACTATATCCAAGATAAAAAAAAATGATTAGGGAATACAAGTATAGTTGTAACCAACATATTCATTTTTGTGTTTAACAACAATGTATTTATTCATTGTATTCTATATTGGTGTATTCATTTTTTGTTTAACAACTAGTGTATCTATTGCCATATAGTTCACCTATTCAAAATCAAAATACTTAACCTTCATTCACAAATTCAACAATTTGCTTACCTAGAATAACTTGAATTAACAAACAAAAATTTATTAATACCTTTACAACTCCAAAATAAGAAATATGGAGACAACAAGAAAATTGAGTATGATGTATCACAATTTTTGTTAAACTGATAAATAATATGACCTGATATGTCTTTCAATAAGTAATTTTTAGTTATAAAGTTAATTATGGGAAGTTGCTCATTGTATGGACGTAATGTAAGGATAGGGGGTTATATTTAGAGTCAATTCCTTATTTAGTTTGTTGTACTTAAAGATGTATTAATGTATAAATAGAAAAAATAAAAATCTACACAAAAATACAACAAAAAAATGATATAAATTGTAGTCATTTATTGTAAATAACATACTTAGAGCTATTGGTATTCATTAATCCTATAAATATAGTTATTTTTGTAAGTTGCTCTACATTTTATCTCTATTTTTTTTATTACAAAAATTTCTTAAATTTGGTGGAATCCAGATACATCCCAAAATGTTTTGATACATTGTGTCTCGGTTTTTGATACATCTCTCAACTCCCGATACACGGCATCTTGGTTTCGGTATACCACTCAATGTCTCGATTCATCACGTAAAGTGATATATTTAATCAATACATTGTGTAAATTTATGTATCCAAAAATTTTAAAAATAGAAATTTTCATAATTTTTTAAAAATGTGATAAAATAAATAATATGTTACTGTCCAAAGTACCAACACTTATGTCCATGACTTTTATCCATTTTTATTTTTTCTTTATGTTTGTATTCAAAATTTGGTCCTTCGGCTTTTTTCTTCATTTTCACTTGGTATTCGACATCTCTTTTAGGGTCAATAAATTCGAAACTGCATCAGAAAGTTTCATTTTGAGGGCATATCTAGAGATCAAATCCGAATCAATGGTGGAGTCATCATTGTTAAAGGGCTGTCAATTAACTCCCTTCGCTAAAAATAGTTAATATTATATATATTTGAATTCCCTTTGATTCTTTTTCATGTATTTACTTCTTTATCGGTTTGACTCCTTTAGTGAAAATTCTGATTGAAATTAAAATTGTCTTTCTATTTCACAAATATAAGGGTTAGGTCTACGTACATCCTACCTTCTCCAAACCTCACTTGTAGGATTACACTGGATATATTATTATCGTTCTACTAAAAATTCTAGCGACTCCACTACTCAAGACCTTTAGTTAAAGATAAAGTTACTTATTACTCTATCGCAACCACTTTGATGTGGCTCCTTTGGCTTGTCCCACTATACTAATATGAATAATTGATTACTTTCTTCAATTGTTATAATAATATTTGATAAAATATGATTTTTGCCAAATCTCGGAGGGATGGTTGATGGCAGTCTGGCATTTGCACAATATTGTCTCACAGGGAACGAGTTCGTGAGGTGGTTATATACCTTATTTAACCTGTATAGGTGTGATGTAACTTGGATACTCATAACTCCAATCCTTACCTGGTATTAGTGTCGTAACCAAGATTTTCACGTAAAAAGTAATTTTGATCTTATATATAGTGTAATTTTTTGCAATGAGGTTTCGATGTACCCCTTCGTTCTCCCTAGCTCTACCCCTGCCCTAGTGTTTCAGGTTTTGTTTTGATGATTTTTGTAGCTAGTGATGCAGTTAAACCTGCAAGAAAAGTAAATAGGATGTGTAAAATTATGATATATCTTCCTGTCTATCTAATGTGTCAAATATTATTTTTCATGTTGATCATGGTTCTTTGTAAATTAAATATATGAAATTAACTTAGAGACGTATATACAAGTATATTTTCGATAAATATAATCACCAACTTATCAAAATATGCATTTGTCAATCTAAACGACATTACAAGAAACTCATAGTGCTTACATATAGTCCCTAATACAATATCTCAAATCAATCTTCGAAAACCCCTTAGCTCCCTAGTGCTTGCTAAATAAATCAAAAATAAAGTTTATTTTTGCACATGCTCACCTCCCATCGATAGCAGTTATCGGACCTTACAAACTTAATCTCATACAAATGGAGTCCTTAGGCATAAGTAGAGGAAGAATTATTTTGTATAGAATTGATCCAGTTGACTGTTGAAATGCTATAGCTAATTTTATCTATCACGCTAGACTTGTAAGTTTGTGCAAAAATTATATAGTTTTTGTCAGAACCTTAGTTTTTGTGAAGCAACTATTGGCTGCAATTTGGGACAATGGTCGAGCTTAAGCTCCCCTTAGCTTTGTAATTTTATTCATCAACATATTCTGGATACACTTGACAGAACAAGGTGTTGTAGCCCAGTGAGTTTACACGCCTTGAAAGAGCCGGTAACAACAATTTTTATTTTTTATTTTTTTCATTTTTTTTATACCGTCCATGATATTCTTGACTCCGCCACTGCGTCTAATATATGAAGCTCAAATTAAAATATTAATTACAAGTACTAGTAGACTGTTTCTTTTTTAATAGAGCAATGAGGATAATTTCACTTTGTAGAGCAAAAACTAACTTGTCTTACACATACAAAATAATATTGAAAGGGAAGTACTCTAACAAATTTCACTCCTTACACTTTCATTTGCAATTATTTACAATTTTCTATCTCAATTGATTAAAAAATTAAATGCTATCATAAAGCTTTGTATCGACTAAATTTACAAAGTCTCCTTTTTCTCTGCCGTTTTCATCTCCTCCACTGTTGTTGTTACGGTCATCAATATAGATTCGAGAAATTGAATACTATTATCAAACTTTATATTTGCCAAGTATGTTAGTTCTACTTTCTTCTCTGACATTTCCATCTCTTCCACTTTTGTTGTTGTCGTGTTTCCACATATCCCAATAACAACAGGTTCTCCTTCTGTCACAGCTAGTGGATTACTCACTTGATTCACCCCCTCTAGGCTTGTTAGTACTCCTTCAGTTGATTCGAAAAATTGAGTGCTATTATAAAGCTTTATATCAACTAAGTCCATAAAATCTCTTATTTTTTTTGGCGTTTTCATCTCTTCCACTATTGCCATTGCGGTGCTTCCATGTATCCAAATAACAAAAGATTCCTCTTTTTTTGCACTTATTTGATTACTCATTTGATTCACCTCCTCTACTACCACTTTCCCCTTTGATTCTACATTGTCACCTATCTCAATCGTAACAAAATCACCACCATCCACGTCATCCTCCACAATAGGATTCACCTCCTCTACTACAACTTTCCCCTTTGGTTCTACATTGTCACCTATCTCGATCTTAACAAAATCACCACCATCCACCTCATCCTCCACAATAGGATTCACGGTCCCACGGTGCAATATTTGCGACCGATGCGATCGGGATGTTGTTGCCGGCAACAGACTCTTCTTCTCGAAACGTGCTTTGCTCGAAAGTTCCTCGATAGCCTCAGAGATCTCGTCGACACATTTAGTGACGGAGATGAGTAAGGACATGATGGACGCGGTGGGGACACAATCCATGACACGCGATTCATCGTATCGAAAAAAGGTTTTTGAAATGCCTAGTGTGAGTTTTAGGTCATCAATGACATTTTTTGTGTTACGTATCGAAGAAATTGGTTGTGCCATGGTTTTAATGGACAATGCAAGTTCTTTTAATGCCTTTTTAGATTCCATAATCATTTTTTTGCATGCTTCTTCTGTCCTCCTCTCAAATTCATTTGGTGCCTACAAAATTAACCATTAATAATATGTTAATTTGACTATATATATATATATAAAATAAATTTTAAGTTATATATATTATCAATACAAATATATAATTTTTATACTATCATTTACTAAAATGTTTGAACATAAGCTTTAGTCTCTTAATAAACTTAAAAGATATCATATTATAATTTGTTTCAATTTATGTAACATTATTGAATTTTTTGACTTTTGGTGTTACAAAATGTTTGACCATTCAAAATATATGTAATTGTATTAAGTTGTTCAAATTTTTAAGTCTCATACTCTTTTAGTAATTATTTGGGTTTTTACTATGTACAAATTATAAAATCATATCGCGGTACATTATGGTGCAAGTAGGTTATCCTCTTGAATATATATCATGACCGCGATATTTTTTAACTGTTTGTAGTAATTCATACAAGTACCCCCCCCCCCCCCCCCA
>NW_006239026.1:641893-671333 GCF_000226075.1 Solanum tuberosum | reverse complement strand
TTTAATAATATTAACAAAGACCCCCCCCCCCCCGAAATGTATGTCACAAGGTGACGAAAAAAAGTAGGGTTTGAAAAAAGAGTGTTTTATATATGTACCTGAGATTTTGAGTATATATGGCTACTAAGAGCTAGAAGATGGCAAGCACATTTTCTAACAAGGTTGCCAATCTTCAAGTATTGTTTCCATGGATGATTAAACTTGAAAGCTCCATGAGGGGGTTCCCACAATGCTAAGTTTGCCTGAAACATCAAATAAACTATATATTAT
Source organism: Solanum tuberosum (assembly GCF_000226075.1). Lineage (NCBI taxonomy): Eukaryota > Viridiplantae > Streptophyta > Magnoliopsida > Solanales > Solanaceae > Solanum > Solanum tuberosum. The sequence goes on along the minus strand of NW_006239026.1, from coordinate 671,063 downwards.
CAGTATAATTTAATTTATTATATCATGTTGCTGACCATCAAGTTTAAGTTGTCAATCAAAGTTGTTAACTAAATTTATCCATAATATGAATTTCATTTAGGTCGTTAGTGAATAAAACTTAAATTCTGAAAGTCGTTATAAAGTGGCTTGCATGTTACAAAGGTGATTTAAAAAAGTTAAGAAAATATTGCCTTATCATAGAAGACAAATAATAAATACTCAAATAATAGTAACCTCTTTTGGATGAAAAATTATACTTTTTTTTCTTTAAAATTATGAGAATTGTAATATGATTTACTTACCAAAGATTCCTCAATGGCCTTAGAACCAAGAATACTTAAAAAAGCTTCATGAAATCCTTTTTCATTATTGTTGTTACCTTCAACACTCTTAATCTCAGACATGTGAAAATATTCACTTCCAAATCCTGTAAAAACAACAAATTTTTTTTTTATTTTTTTCAATTTGTTGCTCCATATAAATTTCAACAAAAGGTTAGATATTATTCAGTATGTTCCAGTTTATGTGAATATGATTGATTATATATAGAGTTTAAAAAAAGAGTTATTTTAAAATAATTAAGTGAGTATGTTTTATTTTAAGATTTTGACACCCCTATTAAGAAAATTATTTAATAATGTTAATTAATAAGAGGGAATATTGCTTAACTAGATAAGACAAAATTTAAAAGGTTAGAAAATCATTTAATGTGAACCATAGGGAGTATGACATAGGGGTCAGATTTTGGAAGGCTAGGTAAGTAAAAAGTTGAAAGATAAATCGTTTCTAAATTAAAAATAAAATAAAGTCATATAAATTGAAACGTACCTTCTAGATAGGTTGCTAGTTTTTCAAGATTGGTACTAGCAAGCTTATGAAGATCTTCTCCGGCCCACACTGGACGAATAATCATGGAGATGATCATGACAGTGAAGACACCAACAAGAATAGTGGATATCCGTCGATGAGCCAATTGAAAAATATTTTCTGATCGATAACCGGAGACCGCAACCAAACAGAAGGTCAAGACAAATATCATGGTTCCATAGTCATACCTCCTCTTAATATGAGGGTAAAATCTTGTAAATGTACCTAAAGCACCTGCACATATCATTAGAAATGAGGTTAAATTTGTACTTCTTAATTCGTTTCAATTTATATAATTCTATTTTTAAAATTTTCTAGTTTATCCAATAAAAATGACATCTTTCTTGAATTTTTTATTTTACTTTTAACGAAAAATATTTATAACTATGCAAATGTTATGACATACTTACAGAGCAAAATTTACAAACAACCACATTTTAGCCCAATAGAAAAATAGTTATTGTCTTAGAGTTTCAATCTTGTAAGTTGAAACTCCATATCTATGAGTATTTTTTAAAGACATTCTGAAAAATGACCACCAGTTTCAAAAGTATTTTTGTATAGTATATTTGTTAGGACCATAAATTTCAATATATATATTTTTTTCTGAAACTTATTTGTTGATTAGTCAATTATGTTCACATAGTAGACTTCATTCAGTGCAACATTTTTTTTGCTATTATTTTATTATATAGTATGCTTTGCATTTTCATACCTACAATAAAGACCAAAACTCCAAGAACTATAGGATTTGGTCCTTCTCTCCCAATTAATTCAGCTAAGTATTTAGCTCCAAGACCAAATGCACCAGCTAGTGCTGTACCAATTCCTCTATTTATGCTCTTTGATATGGTTGCACCTGAATAAATAAATAAATCATCAAAAATCTAGATAATTCGTATCTAACATGATTTTTGATAATTCATCGCTGATACGTCTTTTGATAGGATTAGATTTTTTTTTTTTGTTATTTAGGAATTAGCTGTGAATTTCATCGCTAAATAACTGACATCTAATAAATTTTTTTATCACATCCATAGTTAAATAGGATGAACGATGAGTTTTTTTATTGTTTAACAATAGAAACCGTCCATCGATAATTTCTATTTTTTTAGGTGTAAAAAATTGAAAAATTATTATAATAAAAATAAAAATAATTACCAGCGGTGAATTCAAAAGTAACCACCACAGTGAGGACAGCCCACATTACTGGTTCATCGAAGTTATGAAACAGTGGTTCAGTATAATAGAACAATGAAACTAAAGTGAGAGCTAGTCCCACTTTAAAGGCATGCCAAATTTTTCTTGGATCATCTTTGCCAATTTGCTTTGTGTTCTTAGCAATTTTTCCAATTTTTATTTGAAATTTTCTTGGAAAATCCTTAAGCTTGTTCCACCACTTGGTGAAAACACTAAGATTTTCTTGATTTGTTGAATCAATCTCCATGAAGATACTTTTTTTTAGGATAAATGAAGTGTGTTGGAAGAGAAAGAAGAGAGACGAGTGAAAGGTGATGGAATGAGAATTGTGTAATAAAAGAATCTCAAGAACCTCAATTTATAGTTGAAAAAAAATGAGGTGGAATATTTTAACAATTTATATTTGTACATGAGTATGTGTTATTTTAGGGGGCGATCTTATAATAATAATAATATCATACTACTTAAATAGACGAATAAAATAAAAAAAACGGTGTAGATACTAGTAAAGAAAAGTCATTGAATTTGACTTTCTTGATTCCTTTCTTGTAGTATATAGGTCTGCTACTGAATTTTCCAGAAGAATGATATGATCATGAAAATCGATCATAAACCTCATAATAATACGTACATAAGATATTTGTTTCATTTTAGTTATTTAAAGTGTGATCAAAAGGACATTAACATTCGTACATACTAATATCAACAATGATATTTATCTTTGTACGTAGAACACACAAATTGTTATAGAAAGTCGAAATATTATAAGTACTAGTAAAAACTATCCTGATAACAATAATATCTTATCTACTTTAATGGCTAAATAAAACAAAAGAGGATGAATATACTAAAAAAATGTCATTGAATTTCACTTGCTTGTTTCTTTTCTTGTAATATATATGTCTGACACTGAATTTTTCAGAAGAATATCATGAACATAAAATTCATAAATCTCATAGTATGTACATATGACATTTCATTTATTTTTAGTTATTTAAAGCTTGATTAAAAGGAGATATACATTAATACATATTAAAAATCAACAAGGTTAGTTTCACCCTTTGAAGAGCACACAAGTTGTCATAGGAGGCCAAAATATTATAAGTACTTGTAAAATTAAGACTCTCATAAATAACAATAATATTTTATCTATTCTAATTGCCCAATAAACAAAAGAGGGGGTGGTGGGGAGAGATACTTAAAAAAAAAAGTCATTGAATTTGACTTGCTTGATTCTCCTTACTTATGTAGGTCTGCCGCTGAATTTTCCAAATGAATAACACAATCATAAAAATCATAAACCTGTACATATGATATTTGTTTCATTTTAGTTATTTAAAGTGTGATCAAAAGGACATTAACATTCGTACATACTAATATCAACAATCATATTTATCTTTGTACGTAGAACACACAAGTTGTTATAGAAAGTCGAAATATTATAAGTACTAGTAAAAACTATCCTGATAACAATAATATCTTATCTACTCTAATAGCCAAATAAAACAAAAGAGGATGGAGATAACTAAAAAAAAAGTCACTAAATTTAACTTGTGTGATTCCTTTCTTGTAATCTATATGTCTGGCACTGAATTTTTCGAAAGAATGACATGAACATGAAAGTAATAAATCTCATAGTATGTACATATGACATATAATTCATTTTAGTTATTTAAAATTTGATTAAAAGGAGATTTACATTAATACATATTAAAATCAACAAGGTTAATTTTGCTTTGTAGAGCACACAAGTTGTCATAGTAATAATAATATTTTATTTACTATTTGAAAAAAAAGTCATTAAATTTGACTTGCTTGATTCTCCTTATTTATATATAGGTCTGCCACTGAATTTTCTAGAAAAATGAACATAATCACAAAAATTATAGACCTCATAGTACAAATAACGTTTGCTTGATCATTTTAGTTATTTACAACTTGATCAAAATGAGATTAAACATTAGTATATAACAATGTCAACAAAAATGGTTTCACTACTAGTAGAAATTGTTTTGATAACAATCATAATATTTTATCTACTCTAATAGTCAAATTAAATAAAAGAGGCTGGAGATAGTAGAAATTAGAAGTCATTGAATTTGACTTGCTCAATTTGTTCCTATTATTATATATATAGGTCTGCCATTGAATTTTTAAAAAAAATAACATGATCATAAAAATTATAGACCTCATAGTACGTACACATGACATATGATTCATTTAGTTATTTAAAGTTTGATCAAAAGGAAACTAATTAATACTAATGCATACTAATGTCAACAAAAAATAGTTTTACTTCGTAGAACACTCATGATATTATAAGAGGTCAAAATATTACAAATTTATGTGTACGGGTGAGGTGTCACGATACCCAATGACCTGGGTTGAAACTTTATATATATATATATGACAAATTCATTATATATTACACTTGCCATCCACTAAAAGAAATGGTGAATGGTGCAACTGACAAAAGTCTTAACATTGCGAGGGCTTCAAATTTTAGTGCAGTCAAGGGGTTTTGCTTGACTTAGTTCATGATTTTCTTATTTATTCTTTCTTTCACTAAGAATTAATCTTTAATTGATACGAGTGTTGGGTATATATTCTATATTTAATTACAAATCAATGCTAAATTTTGAACGTCTCAAAAATATTGATAAAAAATATATTTAGATAGTATTTTTTTTTTTAAATGATGGATATTATTATGTTAAAGCTTTTGAATTTAAAAATTCTTATAATCTTTCACGTCACGTTAAGTGAAGATAGTTGAATTGAAGCTATAACTATTTTAATTTTTTCTCAACTATATGGTATTAGATGATTTATACAAATTTTAGAGATATCTAGATAATTATTTTGTAAGTTGAAGTGTTCAAGTACTGACCCATTAATGGAGACGAGTTAATGTATTGGATTATTATTCACTCGATTTTCCTCTTCTACTACCACTCTCAATACAATTCTAAGATTGAATTATTATTTTTTTGAATTTTTTATTTAATTAACACAAATTATATAATTCACATGTCTGACCCATGAAAAAAAACATATGCATAAGTATGGGAGTGTTAAATTATAATTAATTTTAAAAAAATGCGATCTCACACGATAAAATCAATTTTACAAAACCTCAACGGTTTTAATAAATGTGGAGAAAAGTATATATGAAAAATTGCAATATAGTTAAATATCAAGAACTATACACAAGAATATTCAAACAGTTCAACAACAATTTTTTTGTTTTTTCGATGTTAAAATTATAATTAATGAATTAAAAAGTTTGCTTACTGTAATAGTTTAAGTTTTTCGATAGGAGTATCATATAATTTTTTCATTCATAATATATAGTTTTGGGGCTGAGCCTTGAGAATGCTAAATTTTTTGACATGGAGTTTTTTTTTTTTAAATGAGTTCTACGTACGCGGTGTAAATATGTATTAGTCGATCCAATCGTTTTCAATATAAACAATCATATGTTAAAGTATATAATTAAGTAATTAAAAATATGTTTTGCTTCCCTTCTTAAATGAGATCATACGTGGTGTAAATTTGAGCTTTCATTTGGCCATTAATTTTGAAGTTGAAACTTGAAAGTATGAGTTTTTGAAGTTGTATTTGGATATACATTTAATTCTTTTTTTTAAAAAAAAGATCAGTGAGTAAAAGTCCCAAAAATTCAAAAAACTTGAAAATATTCAAAGATCATATTTAAAAATAGATGAACCTTTTATCAAACGAAAATGACATAGATGAGCCAAGCTTTTAACGAATGACATAAATGAACATTTTCTCTTTTCTTGAAATTCGATGACGTATATGAGCTTTTCCCCATAATATTATAGCCTTTTATAAGTAGCGTAATTTTTTTCAATTCAAATTATAAAGGGTCCACTTAACCCATTTCCACCCCTCATCCCTAGGAAATTTACATATACTACAAAGATATGATTTTTTGCCTAACTTAATTTAGAAAATAGCTAATGAATCTTACTTTAATATCATGTGAAAAATTAATCTTCGTACTCAATCCAAAAGTTAGATCAAAAGGAGATGATTGCTCAAGACATTTAAAGAGACTTAACATTCATTTTTCATTTGACGTGGAACTCTTCAATAAATACATTAAGCTGATCGTATACTGCTTTTCCTTGAATATTTCTATCGAAATACCATCGATATTTCCATCAATTTTGTGGAAAACACTTACCAAAAAATACATCTTCCATGAATTTCGTCGAAAAATTTAGAAAATAATTATTTGAGAAATACACTAATTTCTAAATGTAAATTATTTTGTCCACCTTTTGAAGTTATAAAACTTGCTTAATGTTCAATAAACTAAACAATTAAATGCTAAATATACTATTCTAAATCTATTTCTTTATAGCTCCAATATTTAATCAATCCTATGCTTCCTTGTACATATGAAAAGTACACAATATGTATTAATTAATCACTTAAATCTTCATTATATAGGTGTGAACTCATTAAAAATCAAATGATGTGACAAATTTATTAAATTTCTCCTTTTAAGTTATACAAGGTAATTATCGAAATTTACTTAGTAAAATTATAATTATTTTTTGTTTGTTGTAACAGAAAAAATCACTTAACTATGTATATATACCACTCAAAAGTTAGGGCGAATCTATAATGTCCATAGCGCGCTAAGCATGCTCTCCTACTCAAGATTCTATCCTTTTTTCCCCTCTATAATCCGAATACCTTTGTCTGTGTATAAATTCAGAAATGTGCAATCTACTTCATTATTTCACCAATTGATTCATATGTATCTAATATATGTATACTTAACAATTTATCACAAAGTGGTAACGAAATGTAACTTGTACAATTTTTTTCATTTTTCAAGTCGATCTGATTCATTCGTTCCTAGAGCTATTTACTCGATTGTACGATAGATGCACAACAACGTCAATCTCTAGGCAGTTCAACTTGTGTATTTTTTGCTTCAAAATCTTATCTTTAGTGCAGAAATTAGTCATACTATATTCACCTCATAAATAGGGAGGGGAATAATTAATGCATAATGTGTGCACATGCCCAATTTTCCTCAAACAAGTTAATATTAAAATATCAAATATTTTTTTAAAGAAAAAAATTGGAATTTTCATTGCAAATTAATTCTAACGATGAAATAAATTATGAATTCATCGACTTCAAAACTAATTAATGAAAATAAAGATGAATTCTTTTACCGGAAAATTTGACAAACATATATTATACGATGTAAATTTTGCAACATGTTCAATTTTTTCATTGTAGAAAGTTAACAGCTACGAGCATATTAACGACGGACACAAATTCATAGCTAAGCCGTTGGGCTAATTCCTGTTTTTTTTTTCCCTCGTAGGATTATTATATTGGTACTCAATTTCATATAGCTAGGTCCCTTTTATTTGACTAAATAATAAAAAAGCACCTCTTAATCTTATTATCTTAGCATTAAATATAATTAAGTGGTTGAGAACCATTAGTTCATCTTGACCAATTTATCTCAACATAGTTAAGTAACCTTTGGTGAATTGGTGACCATTCATTTATCAACTCGATTATTTTAATCTGTTTAAATTTAACCACATGCACAAATAACATTTTTTTGGTGCCACGGTTTAAATTTTGACCTTATTAAAAAAATGTGCAAATAATAACCTTTTCGTCAGAGTCAAAAATAAATTAAATCTTGTTGAATCGCCAAGAGACTAGCCGTAACTACAATAAGTTATGGTGATTATCACTGGTCAAATTTTTATAATCACTATAACATGTTGTGTAGAAATTCACCAATATGTTGACGTATCTAGAAGATTTTCTTATAGCATTTGTGACTAAATATTTTATAATTCGTCATGATTTATGGTCAAAATCCTATCGATCACCATAATTTGTTATAAGGAAATTAAGGATACATTTTTGCTTCATAATTGATCCAATCAACTCCAAATTTGATACCAACTTTCATATAGATGTCCCAATAACAAAATTCAATTCGAATCTTACAAATTCAATAGATACACTTTGTGTTCTTCTACAAAAAAGCTCAATAAAATTTGATAATGGTGTTTTTCGACCAAAAATCAATCTAAAATAATCACGCATAAGCATGAGTATTCAATTTTCTACTGTACATATAAAGAAAACGGAGAAGAAGGAGAGGAGGAGGAGAAATCCTGACGAATATACATATTTACACTATTATGAAAAGGACACCCCGCGTAAATATATCTTGATTCGGTGCAACAACATTTTTGTAAGGATCGATGTTGGGTTAATAAAATGGGCTGACCCGTAAACTTCTAATTGAAGCCCAATTGCCTAACATGTACTTTCTAATTGAAGCCCAATGGGCCAACATGTACTAAACTTCATATTAGTCTTTAATATAAGGGGAACTTTCACATATAGCCACTCAAAAATAGCCTAATTACTCTCCATAGCTATAGTTTGATAATTACAATTCATAGCTACATGTTATAAGAAGGAGAGAGGCGAGCGAGACTGGGGAGAGAGAGGAGAGAGGCGAGTGAGAGAGGGAAAATAGTTGGAGAGAGGTGAATTGTATATGTATATCGGTTAGATAATTGTATATTATACATATGCATTTGTATATATGGCAGCCAGATGGAGAGAGAGGAGAGAGGCGAGCGAGATGGAGAGGAGGAGAGAGGCGAGCGAGATGGAGAGGAGGAGAGAGGCGAGCGAGAGAGGCAGAGAGGTGAATTGTATATGTATATCGGTTAGATAATTGTATATTCTAATAATGTATTTGTATATATGGCAAGCGAGATTGGAAGAGGGAGGAGAGAGGCGAGCGAGATTGGGAGAGGGAGGAGAGAGGCGAGCGAGATTGGGAGAGGGAGGAGAGAGGCGAGCGAGAAGAAGGGCAGAGAGGTGAATTGTATATGTATATCGGTTAGATAATTGTATATTATACATATGTATTTGTATATTCTGGTGAATTATACATATACAAACGTGGTCAACCCATGTAAATAATGTATAATGTTAGTCGCAAGTGATAATTATACCAAACTATAGCTATGATTAGTAATTAAGTACTATAACTTTGCTTAACAGCGTAATTTTCCCTTAATATAATTGATGGATCAAACACAATCTTATTGAATCTAGTGCATATTTGATGTGTCATATACATATATTAAGGAGAAGAAGAAGTGTAAATTTTGATGAATTTCCGAGAAAAACAGAAGGATTTTGAATGTTTTGATTTTTTTCGAAGTTGTGATACGTCAGAATACTACAAAATTGTTACAAGCGTGATTTTCTCCTTAGATGATTGCAGTTACAACTCTTAATTAGATAAACTTAATGATATGTATCTGACCAATATGTATATCTGATACATGTATCTAGAATCGATAGATACATGTATCCGAGGTGAAAAATATGGTAGAATTCGTAATAATGTAAACTAAAGGGAAATGAGGTAATTAAGTACTAAACTAGTGAAAATTGTAATGTTTACCCAAATAATGAAGTTGCTAAAGCTACATTGTCCCTCCTAATTTGGATTCAAATTCCCTTGGACACTTTATACTATTTTAAAGATTTTTAAAATCGTTAAAAAACGTAAACTTTAAATTCTAGATCCATCTCTCTAATCCTAACAATTAATTATCTATTGACAAATTTATCATGATCAAAGAGTCACAAAATACCAAACTCCACTTGGACAACTAAATCTTTAATAATTGGTTGTACTATACACTTCATTTAATTAATTAATTATTTTTTCAACAAATTTCATATTTTAATCATTTGATACAAGTCTTATCAAGATTTCTTGACCTTTATATATTTTATATATGTCTATGATCTATTGATTTGGCTAGACTTAAAGTGTGTTGATACTAATGAAAGACTCATTTGCATGTTTTTAGCCACACAAAAAAATTTACATGCAAAGCTAACCTTTCTAGAGTTTGTTAACCTCCTTTTGGCTATGACATGAAAATTTAGTCAAGTTTGTGTGCAAGTATGACCAAAATATAATATTTTTTTCTTTCACCTAAGTAAGCATGGAATAATTTTTAAAAAGTTGGGTAAACCTAGAGGATTTTTCTTCATAGAGATTGCTATTATTTTCAAAAAAGAAAATCACTTTTCAAAGGGTACTTTGTTCAAGTCAAGATAATGAGTATTAGTGGTTGTAATTAGGGGTACGTGGAAACACTTAAAGAGTGATAACAAGTTTTGGAAAGCTATTAAATTTACATGAATCTACGTGTTATATTGTAGATTTGTTTTTGATGAAGACTAGATAAGTTGAAAAGTATTTTCATTTCATGAGTTAATTTTTGCGGTTGAGTTAGATTTAAGGTTCATTTTATGATATCAGAATCAGTCCCTTCACAATCCACTATTTACATGATATTGTATGTGCTATAGATGTTTAGTTCTAGGTGTGCGGAGTGGGTGGGGTGAGTTGAGAACCATGTCGGCGATAGAAAGGGAAATTGGATTCCTTACATGGTCTTGCATAATTTTCACTGTATTAGCTAGCTTTTGAGATTAAGTTATATCCAAGGTTTATTTTTATTTTTTATCAGTTCATATGCAAGTTTTATCAGCCTGTCAAAACTTTTTACTTTCTTCATTCTACCTATAATTTTAAATTATTCACTACTCTAATTAACGTATTAATTGAACTTGTTTATGTTACTCAATTCTTCAAAAAAATTGACGAACAAGCTCGATTTGGTATTATCTTCATTCAATCTATTTTATTAAAAAAAATTACAAGTCTTATGATGAATTTGAATAACGTAATTGTAATCTCAATTTATATATATAGCATATCTCTTTATTAGTTTATTATAACAACAATTAGGGTGACAATTGGGTGGGTTGGGTCAAATTTGGACAGGTCATAATGGGTTAAGACAATAATCGGGTCAAGACCCAATCCAATCTAAATTTGCTTGGGTGAAAACGGGTTGGGTCAAAAAGGATTAGGTATGGGTTACATTACGGGTCAAGATCCAACCCAACCCAATTTTTACTAAACTTAATTGTTTTACTTGTTCTTTTAAATTATTTTATCACATAATAAAAAAAAATTCTTTATTATGGCTATATACAACACATCAAATTAACAAAAAAATTAAAATATTTAGACAAAAATTTCATGAGCCAATTCAGGTTATTTATAAACCTAATTTTTAATGGGTTGAAATGAGTTGAGCTAATGAATGAGCGGGACAATAACCCACCCAAATTTAAACAGATTGGACAAGTTAAATTTGATTTTGTCACTCCTAACAACAATAATTTCATTACTTATGTGCCCAACCATAAATACTTGATGAAAACTAATATGGGTTCGCATAATTCAATAATTTTATTTCAAACTTTGATCGTCATGTTATCACTATTAAAAAAATGTAAAAATTCGATAGACTACTTTTTTTTCAATAATTTCTCTTTAAAAAAAATGAATGTTCGTTGGTTAATTTCTGCGCAAAAATATGTAAAAACTATAAAAATAAAAATAAAAAAAGAAGAAGGAGAAATAACGGTTTTAGCACATGTATTATTGCATAATTTCAGTTTTAGTTCATGTGTTTTTTGACTATGCGTATTGAACCTTCAATTATTTTAAATGTATTGGTCTTGGTCCTTATAATTAACAAAAGTTAACTATTTAACAAAATGATTATTTGAAAATATATAAAATAAAATAAAGGGTTGGTGATTCTAAATGTTTGAAGAATTATGTATATAAAAAATAAAATTATAATTTTATATTTTTTTAAAAATATAGAATTAGAATGATTATATTAAATATATAAAATGATTTCATTTTCTTCTCTGTTTGCTCTATTTTTTATTCATTAGCAACTCTTTTTCGATGGTTACTGATCAAAGTCAAATGCTATTACATTTGAATGGGTTTAGTTGGTGGACATGCTCCTTAAGACTATATATCAATGGTGTCCTAACTGCTTTCAGTCTTTAAATAATTAAACATTATTCTTCAAGCATTTAGAATCACCAGCCCTTCAATATATTTTATTTTATATATATAATAATTATTTTGTTAAATAGTTAACTTTTGTTAATTTCAAGGACCAAAATCTCACACTTCAAATAATTAAAGGTTAAATGTGTAAAGTCAAATAATACAAGGACTAAAGTTGAAATTATGTAATAATATAGGAACTAAAAACGCTATTTGCCCTAAAAAATTACAAGAAAATCGAAAGAGCCTCAATTGATTATTTTTTTTCATTTATGAAAGTCGAGGAACTCTGTCAATTTTTTAAGTGCAAAACTGTTGTTGATGAATATAAATAAAAAATAACGCAAGTATTCTATCAAATAGCATGTGGAGTCTAATGATAAAATTGTTCAATATAATAGCAAATATTATATTGTGTGAAAGATCGATGAACAAAACTCCATTGTTATTTTTTTTTAAAAATGATCTCGATTATTTTTTAAAGAAATTAACAAACACTCCTCAATTTTAACTGAGGTAATTCATAGGGTTCCTTTAATCAACCCACCATATTCCGACATAGTCAAGTCTATCGATTTTTACTATTTAGGTTGAAAATTGATGTCGTCTGTCGATTTTGATGCTTAATATTTAATATATTTTTTAATAGTGTATGGTGAAAAACCCGTTTTTTGAAATACATCATAGATAGAATTTAGGAGGAGGACAATTAATAAGCTAATTAACCTACATTTTTTTATGGACAGATCTGGTTTAATGACTATCTAAGTTACCATAAATAAGCTAATTAACCTACCATTCTAACAACCACAAATTTATAAGTAAATCTTCATTTTATTTTTCTTTCTAATTTCAAACACCACCACATAAATTTACCAATTGACAAATGACAACTATGATTAATTTATCCGTTGAAAAATTTATCCACCACACAACCCCACTTGGGTTAAAAACTAATTAAATATCTAAAATAAGATAAGTGGTACTTCATTTCATTTATTAATTCTATTTAGTACACCACTCTTGAACAATTTGATAAAAGTCTTATAAAATTAAAATGTCCTTGCTTTTTAGGATTGGTTATGTCTATGATCTGATTGGATTTTTTTTTTTAAAAAAAACATCAATTAATTTCTTATTTAACTTTTATTTATCATGATAAATTTCGCAAGTGGTCATTCAACTTTTAATTATTATACACAAAATAATAATAATCATAAAAATGTGTTTTTATAGTAAAAAATTAAAATACATATATTATACTATTTAAAAGAACATACTTTTTTATCTACTTAAGAAATAAATTAAAAAGGGAAACTTACATTAGTCCAACTAATTTAGGAGCTAATTACTTAGACACACTTTAGTTATTAATATTACGAATCTTACCAGATTTTGATGTATCCGATATGTCAAGTTACATGTATCTCGGGATATATGAGGTTAAAATTAGATGTAATGTGTTCTAGATACACTATACACAAATGGATTCACGTGTATCTGTGATACATAGACAAATCTCACCCGTCTCCCTCACCTCCCTCCCATCTCTCTCGCCACTCTCCTATGTATTCGATATTCCAGATATATACACATGTATCTAGTGTGATTCACGTATATTTGGGATACATGACTGTCTCGTTTGTCTCTCTCCCTATTTTAATGTATCTAGTAGCAAAAATACATGTATCTAGGTGTATCTTCCTTAATATATGATAGGAAACTCTTAATTAGTGATAAAATACATAATTATTTGAAAATATAGATAAAACTAATATATATGATAGGATTATATATGTCTAATAAGATAGTCATTAGGTTTGGACAAGAAATAAGTTTGTTGATTTATCAAGTGGTGCAATATTGATATTAGATAAGGTGGGTTGCTAATGTAGCTATCTATATTTATAGGACAATTTTATAGATGTGGTAAGCCACTTGTGGTTTTCCACTTTAGAGTATGCATTTTTTTTCGAGATTTTTATGATATATACGAATATAGTTGAATTATTATTTCGTTATAAAAGATAATTTTGTGACTTTAGTATAACAATTGAAAAATGAATGATATTATTAATTATCCATGACACTTCCCTCTCTAGTCAATAGCAAACGTAGGCATAATACCCTCTTTTCTTTGTGAGTTACTAACAATACATAAAATCACGAGATCAGCGGTAGAGTCTGAATTTTCACTAATATTATTTAAAATATGAAGAAATAACTATACGAGAAATTGAAGAGAATTCAATATATACTATATATACATAAGAAATAATTTTAATCATATATAAACAATGTAATTTTCTGCTGAAGGACTCAACCTTACCTAACTCTGCCTTTGACCACAATTAAGAGCTAGTGGACAACAAATGAATCGAATCAAATATTGACATATTAAAAATAGGATAATAAAACTTTTATTTTTTCTACGTTTGAATATATAAAATTTATATTTATTTTAAAAATATAATATATAAATATAAAATTCAATAAAATACTAGATTAATGTAATACTACATAACCAAAAGAATTAAAAAAATTATATGACTCTAGTTTGTAGGTGCCGATTGAGAATCGTGTTGGCTAATATTGGTGTTGTTATGGGTTATAGCTAGTGGCGATGATAGTAGACAGTAATGATTGATGGTGGCGATTAATAATTGTGATGCATATAGTGATAGTTAATGGCGACGATAGTTGACGATATATAGTAATGATTGTTGGCAATGATGGGCGGTTCTTGTGATAATAGTGTCTGATGGTGATAATCGTAAAAGGTGGCTAGTTCTGACGACTTACGATTGCAGTGATTGCCAATGATGGTGTGTGGTGGTAGTTGATATTGGTGGGCGGCGATGGCGGTAGCCAATAGTTGACAATATCCACTATTATCATCTTCGTATATCTCAATATATATGACACACATTATTCTTTTTATCGATCAAATTTATGTAAATATTGAGACACACTATTTTTTCTCAAGCGGAGCTGAGGATATGATTAACAAGTTTAGGCGAATTTAATAATTTTGATTCAAATTTTGTATTTACATAAATTATTAAAATTAGAATACGATAACTTTAAAAAACTAAAATTTTGAACCCATAAATTTTAAATTTTGATTCCGATTATTCACATTTGACATAAAAATATTTCCAAATCCAAAACGCGTAGAATTCATGTGGCTTGAAATCTAGTCAATTTTGTGTGAACGTATACTTAGCAAACAAGAAATAATAAATAATAAATTAGTAGAAGAACAAGTTGGTTAAAAAAAACAGTAGATCTCTTTCTATTTAATTTCTTCTTAGGGATTGCTAGCACTTCAAGTGGTACAAATATAACTCAAGTCAAATTAGTTTCGACAGCGTGAAAAAATCTCACTAGTTTAGGAGCTAACTATTTAGATATATTCTATTTTACAGTATTATGATTCTTACCAGATTTGGTATGTCCAGATACATGTATCTTGGGATACATGAGGTCAAAGTCAGTATTTGTTCTAGATAGACTATATACGAATCTCGCTCGCCTCTTTCCCATCTTACTCATCACTCTCCTATGTATCTGGTATCCCGGATACATGCGAATCACAAGATACACACTAGATACATATATATGTATGTATCTGTTGTAATTCACATGTATCTGAGATACATGACTATTTCACTCGTCTTCCTCCCCATCTCACTCACCTGTCTCCCTATTTAGTGTATCTGGTAGCAAAAATACATGTATCGATGTGTATCTTCCTTGATATATGACAGAAAACTCTTTATTAGTGGTACGAATATATAAAATTAATATATGTGGCATGGATGTATAATGTATGTCTAATATTATAGTTTTCCCAATTATATTGTTTTCCATTTTTATTTTTACTTTGATAAATGTGAAGAAAGATTAAATTAATATCAAAGAATAAATATGAAAAAATTATAAAAATTGTCTTTTTTAATTAATAATTTCTTAAATAAACATGTGAAAAACAAACGTTTTAAGTAAAATAATGGGTCAGAGGTGAAAATCTCTATACGATTTTGTATAACGTTATTCACTACTAGAAATATAGGTTTTTCTCCACTCCTAAATAGTGGAAAATTTATGCTATAACATATTATTTTTCCTCTCATTTCTTACCAAATCAATTTATTGGGAAAAAGCATGGTGGAAAACATTTTCTTACTGAAATAGTGGAAAACTTCCTAATTTTTCAAAATGAAAATATTACTATATATTTCTTTTCTGACCGATTCAATCAAAACATTCATGAGAATAACCACTAAACATTATTCCGTTAGTGGTGATTATAGTTGGTTAAAATTGTTGTTTTTTATTTTTTTTTAAAATAGGAAAATTGATTGAAAAATGCATGCATGTGCATTTCAAGTTGAAAAAAATTGCATGTTTTTTTTTTCTTTGAAGAAACATTTTAAGAGTGACATAACTACCAATAGAATATTTTGAAACATTTATTAGGCGGTTAAAATGTAAAGTATGATTTTTCTTTCTAAAATATATAGATTGCCACTTGAGATAATATAGATGGTCCTAAAAATTATTAATATTATGGTCCTATATTTTCAATTGATGGTCCTTACTTTTTTACAAACTACACAAGAAAAAATGGTTTTATTACAATTAGGGGTGAAAATACACGCCTAATACGCGCAACTCGTTCGATGATTCTACTAGTTGAGCCATGATTCGTTTATTGAGTTAACTCAACGAATCGAATTCAAAATAATTCATCAATCAATCGAATCAAAAACGAATCAAAATAGTATAACTCATAGGGTCAATATGTAACCCAATCGAAAAAAAGCATAATATATTAGAAAAAATGTATGTCCCTTTGAAATCTATTTTTTTCTCTAGAAAAATAAGTTAGACAAGTAACTGATTAATATTTAATTAGGCAACAATTATTAATGTGGTAAAGTGTATATGTTGTTGCAGCTATTAATTTATATATAATATATATATATATAATTTTGATCTAGATAAATATTTAACGGATTGAATCATTACCTAATAATTAATTTGATCTATTTTGATTTGCTTCAATTTGTTTCAACCCGCTTATCATATACCACTTAATCACAAGAAAAAACTAAAGAGGTTGTGACCCAATCCCAAAAATCGAAATGACACTCAACTACTGGTCAAGCAAACCAAACATGAATAGTTATCAGAATAACAAAAATAATATATATATATATGAAAAATACACTGCGGAATACCAACTATAACTATCAAGAACTGGTATTAGTCCCAAACAACTCATAACTAGTACTTGCTCTGTGGTGCGTAATCCAAATTTAATCGGAACTCTAATATAGACTTCAAACATCGAGTGAGAAACCAAAAAAAAAACACTCACGCTTCATAACATAAATTTGCACTTGGACAACTCACGTGCCATAATATAATCCTTAGAAGTGAATTGAGTGATGCAATCTTAAATGATAACTATTGGTACATCATGCAAAATGGATTATATCCTTTGTTAGATCGAGAAAGATTTTGATAATTGACAAATAGAGGAACAGAGGAAAGGAACCGGTTGCGTCGACATGTTTCTTTCAGACCGAATCCGATTGGGATAAGGAGAACGTCAACCACGCGAATTAGAAGTATAAAGCGGTGGAAGGGTTACTTTTTCAACAAGAAACCACTGCAAAAAGGTTTCCTTTCATAAAGAAATCCTAAGCAAAGTAGGAAGCGTAAACGAAGTAGGAAGCATAAGCAGAGTAGGAAGTATAACAACGTGAATAACTTTCAAATCCGAAACAGAGTAGGAAGCATGATCAGATATGTAAATCGAGTTCAAGTTGAAAAAGGTTTTGAAGAGTTCAAAGTGATCTATAAATAGAGCAATATTTTCTTTGGAGAAACTTGCGCACTTAAACAGAGCGTTACAAGCAGAATACAATCAAATAGAGGGAGTTCATACTGATTTCTGATTACGAAGTGCAGCCAACGCAAGGAAACAAGAATTGAAGAATTGGTTCATAGGCTTATGTTTTATTGTTCTTAAGTCAAGTTTGTTTGTATTGAGTTTTTATCGAGTTTGTATTTTTAATTCTTTCTAGATCCAGTGAAGTATAAACTAGAGTAGGAATAGAGTCTTCAAGTTGGGGGGACTTAAAGACTTGGGAACATAAACCTTGGGGGGTTTGTTGTTGGAGTTTAGGAATTAGAGTTAGTTCCTAGGATTGCAAGAGTTGTAATCTGAATTCATAACTTTCAGTGGAGTCGACGATCTAGTTGGTTGTTAGCGTCTAGGAATTAGAGTTTATAATTCATAAGGTTCAAAGTTTAATAAAGTAGAGTTAAATCCTACAAAGGTGGAGGTCGTGGTTTTTTCCCCTTTATGGGCTGGGGTTTTCCGCGATAAAATATTGTGTCATTACTTTATTTGCTTTACATAACGTAACTGTTGTAATCTGCAAAGGAACAGATAGAATATACCTGTTCCTTGGGCAAATCTGGGGGTCAGTATTCCAACATCCTTCATGTAAAAATACACACACTACATCATTATGTATGTTGTGTCTTGATAGGTCTCTCCATATCTCACTTATAGCTTCTCAATAGTTTCAACTATCAATGCAGGATTCTGTTCGCACACTCAACAATATTTTGCTCGAATAAGTTCCACATAGGCCATGATCAGTTGATCACCACGATCCACTGGTCAATTTTTGAGTCATTTTAATTTGTGTCATCCACATGACTGAACATTAATCGCTATTTTAAAGAAGCTCGGAGCTAACTTCTTGTGCTCGTGCATCTCCAAGCTACCTTTGGCATGGTAAAGATAATAAGCAAGCCTCACTCCATCACTTCATCATCTTTGTATTTGTTGTGTTAAATTATTGACTCTGATACTAATTGTTGGGGGTAAACCAACCCTAAAATACTGTTAACATAGTATCTTGAGAAGTCACACCCACGCGATTTTTCCCAAAACCCTCGCACCGTGACATACATTTTATATTTAAATTCACAACCCTTTTAATTATCAATATAAGACTCTATTCGCACATACCATTACTTATCCTTCTCATTAAGAAAGATCAATATAGGAAAAGCTAGATACTCATTTTGTGGATGAAAAATTTTCAAAAAAGTAAAATAAGTCAAATTCCATTGTTTCACCTCAACTATAAATTGAACTTGTTAATGTTGTTCCATTGTGTGCACATTTTCATCCTATCACCTTCTCTTTTTTCTTTCTCAACTCAATCATTTCCAATGGATATTGATTCCAAAATCCAAGAAAAAAATAGTGTCTTCAACATGTTGTGGAACCAATTCAAGTGGTTTCCAATAAAGTTGATAAACAAAGTTAGCAACATTGCTAATAACACAATAAATATTGGAAAAAATGATCCAAGAAAAATTTGGCATGCAGCCAAAGTGGGATTATCTCTCACTTTGGTTATATTGTTTTACTATTCATGGCCACTTTATCATAGTTTTGAACAATCAGCCATCATGGCTGTCCTCACAGTAATGGTTGCATTTGAGTATACTGCTGGTAAATTTTCACTACAAAAATAAAATAACCATAATTAGCTACGAACTTCGATGCTAACCTGAAATGTCACTAAATTGTTCATAAATAACATAATTTTTTGATTATCTGACGTTAAATAGGTTCATCGATGAATTTTTATTGTTTAACTACAAAACTTGTCTGTCATAACATAATTTGTTGATTACAGATTGTCTGTCGTTGATTCCTATTTTTTTTTTCTTTCTAATTTGATGAATTTTTAAATTTTATTTTTTTTACATTTGATTTTCATGTTAAAGGTTTTTTTATTATTTTCAGGTGCAACTATATCAAAGTGCTTAAACATAGCATTTGCTACAGCATTAGGTGTCTCATTAGGGATTGGAGCTAAATATTTAGCTAAGTTTTGTGGAAAAGAAGGGGAGCCTATAATTCTTGGGTGTTTGGTCTTCATTCTAGGTATGATATGCATGCACAATACAATCTTTTTCTCTATTATAAAAAAATGGAAAAATTCAAAAAAATAAAAATAATTGGAAGATAAATAGATAATAAGTCCTTTTTTCATATTAATCAAATCATAAAATTGTTTCACATGACAACAATAGTGTATATGTACATCAAAGTGAGGATCTAGCATACATCTTATAGGTCGACACGAATTCAGTAGTTTTGATTCAAACTTTATATGAGAAAATTTCATGGACATGCAGAGGAGAAATGTTATCCCCACTTAGATCATCAAGACAAAACTTTTACTTGTTCAAATAACATCTAAAGATAAAACATATATAATCAGGAACGACAAATCTCTTCATGATAAAAAAAAACATATTATGCATGCTCGTTATATCACAGGTAATTTCAACAATAAATCAATCTAATGACATATTTTTTTAAATATTGAAGCCAAAACCAACTCTATACTAGTATAATATAATTGAGACATTTTCTGAAAAGTCAAAAATCAAAATTTTCTATTATAAGTTTATCTAAATCGACCGTACCGCTAGTGGCGGAGCCAGAAATTTCACGAAGAGTGTCCAAAAATTGCACAATAAAAGCTCTTTTTAAAAAGTGTTGCTAGTGAGATTCAAACACATGTGCACTGGCTCATTCAATGCGTCTGAAACCATTGGGCTACAACAGTTTGTTGTGTCAAGGTTGTCCAAAATATATTATTTAATCACTTCGTATATCATTTTACTTGTATATACAGTTTTTTTTCCAACGAAGGGTGTCCAATCTAACCACCACGTAGCTCCGCCCCTATGTACCGCAAAATAAAAAAGTTTAACTTTAAAATACCGATCCATACCAAATTAATTAGGTATAATAATGGTATAATACTTTTAAAAACCAAAATTACCTAACAGAAGTTTCTAGTACCATACTATACCATGCATACCATGTCCATCCCTAGTTGAGCTAGAGTATCGAAACATAACCGTATAATATTTAAATTTTGAATCCATTTCTGATCACGCAGGTGCTCTAGGTACATTTACAAGATTTTATCCACATATGCAAAGGAGGTATGACTATGGATGCATGTTCTCTGTGGCAACATTTAGTTTGGTCACAGTGTCTGGTGATAGGTACTTGGAGTTGGTTAAGCAAAGGATATCAACTATTATGGTTAGTGTTGCCACAGTCATGGCTATCTCATTGGTCATTCGACCAGTATGGGCTGGAAAAGATCTTCATAATCTTATTATTGCAAATCTTGAAAAGCTAGCAAGCTTCTTAGATGGTACGCGAACGTTAAAAACACAGCTAAATTATCTATTTTTATATTTTAAGTTTTATATCTAAACTGCTGAGAGTGTGAATTGTTTCATACTTAAACTATATATCACTTATTAGTTTGAGAAACACACATCAGCTAATATGTGTTGTCATGTTGGTGTGTACACATTCTCTCTTTTATTTAAAAAATCTTGTCACATGGACAAAACATTTGCGAGTTTCATTAATGAAAAGAAAAGCGGAGGCTCCAGAACCACTTTGACAAAAATTAAATAAATTATTAATATTAGCTAAAAAAATTCATTAATGAAAAGAAACTGAGGAGGCCCAATCCATCTTGACAAAAATTAAATAAATTATTAATATTAGTTAAAAATTAAAGAATAAAGTATCACTATCCATCTATCACCCCACTCTCACCCCCTCAAAAAGAATTGTTTTTTCAAAATTTCTTTTTTTTTTTAAATCTTACCCCCCTTCCCTCGAACCACCCACCCCTACTTCCCCCTCCTCTCCCATAAAACAATTAGAGAATTTTTATTTTTTAAAAAAAATTCCTAACCCCGTCCCCCAAAAGAATTTTACATTTTTCTTAATATCTTTTATAAAAGTTTTTAAAAAACTTCTTACCCCACTCCAACTCGGAGATTAAAATTATAAAGAAGTTAGGGAGTTTGAATGTTTACAATCAAATTATTTTATAACATTGTTATTTGTCTGGATTATTTTTTGTAATGCTATAGAAAAATATTGTTATAAAGAACATATAATATAGTGTAATATGAAATATTGATTTCAAAAAAAAGAACTCGATTGTTAAACTACAATATTGTTATAAATATTGATTGTTATAAAAAGGTTTGGTTGACTTATCTATATAGTATAATTTTCGAACGATGAGATGTTTCTGACTCTCCTTTAACAAGGGTAGCTTAGCCACAAATTGTATGGTGCAAAATTTGAAAAAAGTGAATTCTTTTGTAGGTTTTGAAAGTGAGTATTTTCAAGCAATTGGTGAGGGCTCCAAAGACAAGGAAAAGGGATTTCTTGAAGCCTTAAAAAATGTTCTTGGTTCTAAGGCCACTGAGGAATCTTTGGTGAGTAGATATATAATTGATTTGATTTTATATATATCTATATCGTATTATTTATCTGATTCATCCGCTTTATGCGGCGTAAGATTCATTTAAGATAAAAAATTTCTTTATCAAGAGTTTCTCCATGCATATATCTAAGATGACTTTTTGATTGCTTTTTAATACTATTATCTAATATTTGAAATTTACTCTCGACTATTGAAAAATATTATTTGGGCTTATAATTCATAAGGTGCGACGCACTAATTATTGGCCCATTAGCTAATTAATCCTCTACCTAAACCAAAACTAATTGCTAACTTAAATAAATCTCAGTGTAAAGAGTAAATTACATTTTATCCCTACTTTTTTTCTAATTACAATAATCCCTTAAAATTACCTTCCGAATACATAAGTCACCATCCGGATACATTAATTTTAATACTAAAAGAATCCTTTTGTTGCGCTAAAAAGGGAATAAAATCTGAAAATCTAATTAAATCCCATAAATTACGCTTACATTTCTTCTTACTCTCAATCATACAGAGGCAAATCCTAAACAAAACGAAGAAATTCAAATTTTCAAATTGCTCCCCCCTGTTCAGCGAAGAAACTTTTCAGATTTGATTCAAAAACTTTAATCGAAATTTTGGATAAGCGAGGTGAGTTATGAAGGATAAAAAAGTGATGAAATTGTTGTTGGACAAACGATTTCCTCTTGAATCTTCAAGTTCATCGAAGATCCTTTCAATTTTGATTCAAGATTATCGAAAATTTTGAGATTCAATATTCTTCTCTCAATTCATCGAAGATCCTTAAAATTTTGAAAATTTTGAGATTCAAAATTCTTCTCCTAGTTCATTGAAGATCCTTCCAATTTTGATTCAATATTATCGAAAATTTTGAGAAGATACATCATAAATATTTTTGCTACATAACATTTTACTATTTATGTATCTCGTTTAAATTGATAAGTATTGTATTGTTACGGATTACATTAAACATGTAATTGTTTACCATAAGTTGTTTGCTTTGAGATGGATACATGTATATAAATTAGTATTTATGTATCATGCCCGTACAATTTGACATAGCTATGTATCATATACAAAAAAAGGGGAGAAAATCGTGGAGTTGGAAGATTGAAAGTTATGTATCTGGAAAAGGAGAGAATTGGAGAGAAAAAAGAGGGATTTTTGTAATTTTTTAAAATGGTAGGGAATAATAGAAAATAAGGTAAAAAATGATGTGTAGTTAGGTAATTTTTCCTTATAATTTATACTATTATGAGTGTTGAATAATCTTATTCTCTCCACTGAGAATTTTTAAGAGATACACGTTTTAGTTTTACCATTTAATGTTTATATTGTGAATTATCTATAATTATTTTTTAAAGTGATGTGACACTATACATATTTGTTTTATATTATCAGTATATATAACTTAAATTAATTCAGGCAAACTTTGCATGGTGGGAACCAGCAAATGGACCATTTAGGTTTAATAATCCAGGGAAAGAGTACTTAAAGATTGGTAACCTTGGTAGAGATTGTGCTTGCCATCTTCATGCTCTTAGTGGTCACTTAAAATCCAAATCTAAGGTATATATTTATTTATTTATTAAAAAATGTTATGATATGTTTCAGATCATAATTATTATTATTTTATTTTTAAAAAGGAAAAACTTAAATATTTTGTCGATTCAAACTATGTCATAAGAAGTAAAATAAAGTAAATACATAATTTCTAATTTTGACACGTGTTTGATTTTTCAGGCACCAACTGAGTTTCATAAAAGAACAGAAGAAGCTTACAAGAGAATTATTACGAAATCTAGCAATGCATTAAAGTGTCTTGCTTTGTCCATCAAAACTGCGACCCAACCCCCTTCCTCCACGGGTGAACCCGACCCGTATAACGCGAAATTCGCCATCGATGAGCTCAGAGCGGCGCTCTTAATTACCACAAGAACCATCTCAGAAGAAGACACAATTGACGTTATCATGGCTATGTCGGTGGCGTCGATACTCATCGACGTCACTAGATGCGTCGACGAAATCTCCAAGGCGGTAGGAGAGCTTTCGATCAAAACACGTTTCCAAAAGGAGGATAAAAAGAAGGATAATTCTACGTCAATCAAGGTGTTGGAGAAATTACCAGCGCCTCGATTACAGATCATACACCGTGAAATTGTGAATGCCGCGGTGAAGGAGGAGGAAAATCCTATAGATGCAATAAAAGGAGAACATGTTGTTTGTGAGATACATGTAATAGAAGAGGAGATAAAAGCAGAGGGTAAATAGAAGCAAAGTTGATAACAGAAGCAAAGACAGATTCAGAATATGAAGTTTTTGTATTTTTAAAATGATGACTTCAATTAGTCCCAATCAAAGATTATACATATTTAAGAAAAAAACTTAGTACATAGAGAGGATTGGATAAAAATTATTAAATTTACGTGAACTTATAAGTGTATGTATCTAAAAATAATAATGTAAGAGTATAAGGATAAACTAGCTAGAGAGGATAAAAGATTAACTACAAAGTGACAAGAATTTTCTTCCTTTTTTTTAAAGAAAATAAATAGATTTCTTTTCATTATTTCAGTGTGATAGATATTCAATATACAAAGTTATCCATATTGACAAATGTGTTTCTTCTTGTTTAGCCCTTTTCTTCTTGTTTGCATGGTTGTTAAATTTAAGTACTCAAAAATTATATTAAAAATATTATAAATTACATTTCTTTCATGTCAATATGATGAAGAATATATTTAAAATTTCAGTCAAAGTTTACATAAGAAAATGCCACAGAATTTAAGACAGAAGGAGTATAACAAACTAATCAACACAAAAATTAATTCAAAATAGCGAAAAGCTTTGGAAAATTGTTGGGAAAAAAATTAACGGTTTGACTTCACAAATGGTAACACCTGACGGAGGGAGTATCGATTTTCCTTAATAATAAACATGTTGACCAAATAGTTTAGAAATTTTTACATGGTGTAACTAACTTATAACGATCGACCCATTATGAGTGTCGCGAAGAAAATATATGTCACGACCCACAACGAGATCTTAATGGATCATATTGAGGCCCAACTCACTATTTGGACACCATGTGTGGGGTGAGTGGCCCAACTCAAGATGTATTGGGCTTCATAGCCACAAGCCCACAAATTTTGATACATATAGACTTAAGATTTGTTCAATCTTCAATGGGTGTCTTTATTATTTATTTTACGATAAGATATTCGTCCTAAGATATAATTTATCTGTATTAAATATTTGTTCTATTGATAAAGTGTTTGTAGTCTTCAGGAACAGTTATTATTAACGCTAAAATAAGAAAAAATAATTGAATTTTGTGTTGAATTTTTAAGTGACAGATAATTTGAGATAATTATTTTTAAAAATCATGATAGATAATTTGAGACAGGAGGAGTAATTAGGTGGACATAAACTTTGTTTTGGATTTGGTACAATAAATCACAAAAATGGTAATGAGAACAAACAAATTTGATGTACCTTAATGTAATAATTTCTTGTTGAAGCCCAACAGCCCAAAACAATCATGTGAACATGTACAATTATATTTGTCACCTGCACATAGTATAATTTGATCAATTTTAATAGTTTTTTGTTTTTTGTTTTTGACCCGGTGTTCGGGTACTTGTTTTGGGGCTCGATCATTCTGGATTTGCGACGTGAAATCCCACTTTTAGGGGTAAAGTGTCTCATACCAAAGACGATTTCATTCTCAATTTTCGAACCTCAAAGTAACCACTCATCACAATCTTTTGTGATAGTTTCAATAGGTCGACCTTATTCTTTTCTAGGTTACAACTCATGTTTAAGAGTTTGTATGGATTTGCTTATAGCTTTTAGCTTATAAGTCAAATTCCTAACTTATGATCTTGCATTTATTTTTAAAAAAAAAAAAAATTGGAAAAAATGCTAACTTTTTTTTATTTTAGTTAAATAATATAAAAGTGCTTCAAAATTATTTTAGGCTAAAAACATTTAAAATAAGCCGATCCAAACAGGCTCAAACTGGACAGCGACAATTCACTACCAAATGATCTAATTGCATAAATATTATGTATATATGGTTATTATAAAACTTAAAATGCATAATAATTATAAAAACAAAAGAAAAATCTTCAAATGGTAAATAAAATAAAATACCAATTGATTAGAAAATGTACTAAAGACATGAAAGATAGTCTCTTTGTCATGATTGAGTACCAAAAAAAAGACACAAAACCATATCAACAACTATGGGCCCTTAAACTGTCTCCATCATTGTTTCTAAAACAAACCATGTTAACCCAATGGGCCAAATTTCCTTCTAAAATGGGTCCATAATAAAATTTTACACAAATATCTGTTTAGAGTTAATTACATTTCATCCCTATTTTTTTTTTTTCAAATTATAAAAATTCCTTAAATTTGGTGGAATTTGAATACATCCCAAAACGTCTCGATACATTGCGTCTTGATTTCGAATACATCACTCATTGTCTCAATATATCACGTAACGTGATGCACCCAAACAATACATCGCGTAAATTTATGTATCCGAGAATAGGAAAAAGTAAAAAATTATGTAATTTTTTCAAATGATAGAAAAGTTTTAAAAATGTGATAAAATAAGGAATATGTTACTGTCCAAAGTACCAACACTTATGTCCATGACTTTTTTCCATTTTTATTTCTTCTTTATGTTTGTATTCAAATTTTGGCCTTCGTCATTTACCTTCGTTGAGAACTAATGGAAAAT
The DNA here is from genome assembly GCF_000226075.1 of Solanum tuberosum. NCBI lineage: Eukaryota > Viridiplantae > Streptophyta > Magnoliopsida > Solanales > Solanaceae > Solanum > Solanum tuberosum. The sequence goes on along the minus strand of NW_006239026.1, from coordinate 643,855 downwards.
GGGGTCCTTCGGCTTTTTTCTTCATTTTTCACTTGGTACTTGACATCTGTTTTAGGGCCAATAAATTCGAATCTGCATTAGAAAGTTTCATTTTAAGGATATATCTAGAGATCAAATCCGAATCAATGGTGGAGCCATCATTGTTCAAAGGTGTCAATTAACTCTCTTCACTAAAATGTTACATCATGTAGATAGTTAATATTATATATTTTTTGAATTCCTTTTGATTCTTTTTCATGTATTTACTTCTTTACCGGTTTGACTCCTTTAGTGAAAATTCTGAATGAAAATTATTTTTCTATTTCACAAATACAAGGGTTAGGTCTGCGTACATCCTACCCTCTTCAAACCTCACTGTAGGATTACACTGAGTATATTATTGTCGTTCTACTTAAAATTCTGGCGACTCCATTACTCAAGACCTTTAATTAAAGATAAAGTTACTTATTACTCTATCACAACCACTTTGATGTGGCTCCTTTGGCTTGTCCCACTATACTAATATAAATAATTGATTACTTTCTTCAATTGTTATAATAATAGTTGATAAAATATGATTTTTGTACTATTTATAGAAAGCTACTACTTGGTTATTAAATTAGTACTAGAATTCTCCTCTTTTTTCTTTTTTTTTTTCTTTTTGGTTTTAGTGATTGATAGACTCATGCAATATGTAATCTTTTGATAGTGAAGGATTTGTATATTTCCTATATATACTTGAAGAATTGATTTATTCTAGGATCTAATTGTCCGTACTTTGTGAGGCAACAAAACAAGAAAACCTCCAAAATTCAAGCATGATTTCCTTAAGAATTTTTTTTTACTAATTGACAACTATGATTAATTTATCAATTAATTAACTTAGCATGATCAAGAACCATAAAGCACTATAAATCCACTTGTGCACAATGAAAATAAATTAAAGTACATAGGTCATCCTACACTTCATTTATTAATAGTTTTAAAATGATAGTTTTAGTGTACAAAATATCTCGCGTAAGCAAAATTCAGAAAATGACGTACTGATATAGACAACCTATCTTAATGTAAGTATTAATAGTTGTTTTCATGACTTGAACTTGTGATTTATGAATCACATAAAGATAACTTTATCGTTGCTCCAAAACTCCTGATCGATTCAATTATTAGATTTAACCATATAAAAGGTTAAAGGTCTACAATGATTTCTTGACCTTTAGGACTTTTAGATATTTGGACATGTCTATGATCTAGAGTAGCATAGAGGGGGTAGCTTGTCTAGTGTTTATCAATTTCTTTAGTGCTCTCTTTCTTTTTTATTATATGATAATTACACCTTTGAAAGTTTTGCTCTTATGAGGCATTTATAAGGGTCACAATCCATTTCTTTTTTGGAAATAGATAATATAACTAGGTATTATAGGATAGTATAGTCTTTAGAGTAATTATAATTTTTAGGGGTTGTTTGGTTATTAACAAAGTTGTTCTTGAATTACAATTTTAGAATCATATTCTATAATTATAATTCTTAGGGTTCTTTGGTTGTTAACAAAGTTATTCTAGAATTACAATTTTAGAATCATTATTCTAAATCTAATGTGGAATAAATAATCAAGATTTTTCCGGAAACTTTTTCCCCTTATACTCATTATCCTACAAAAAATATATATATTTCCCTCTCTATTTTGTGATTTTAATTTTTAACATTTTAGATTAAATTCAAAAACATAATTAAAGTATCTTATAATTCAAATATTGTTAATTGTAAGGAAAATCTTCACATGCTTTTTTTTCCGTGTTATTTAATAATTATAATACTTTCTGAAAAGAAGAATCAAACATAAAGTAGCTCCAACGCTAATAAAAGTGTTTAGATGCCTAGAAAAACTAAAAATATTTATCAACACATAAAATCGAAAAGTTAATTTACTTAAATACCCTTACGATAAAGTGTTAGGTGGTGGGAGGAGGGGGAGTGGGGGG
>NW_006239026.1:618138-641138 GCF_000226075.1 Solanum tuberosum | reverse complement strand
AGAACCACAATAATAATAGTAATAATAATTAAATAATTATAATTATAATTATAATAATAATTATTATTATTATATATAAAAATAATTATAAAATATCTAGGTTTGGGTGCAAGTAAAACCAAAGTATACAAATATTTTATCACAAATTAAGTAAGAAAATAATTAATCAAAAGAACAAGTTGGGTATAGCCAAGAGTACTAGATATTTTTCTTCCTAATGATATATGAATTTAATGTAGGGATTAAAATGATTTTTGTTTAATCTTTAAGAAAATATTCAAATAATTAATTATTTTGGTTATTATTTTAGTTGTTTTAATTCAAATATTGTGAAAATATTTCACATGTTTCCATTTATTTGACATAATATAATTGAAGATGAAGTATAAGACAGAGAGAAAGAAAAAATGTCTTTATCTTTAAGGATTGTCGTCCTACTCTTAATCAGAAGTTTTGTATTCGAACTCTATGTATGAAATAAATTTTAATAAAGTATATTTTTTTACACGATATAAATTTAAATTAACCGTAAAAACGTGATACTTTTACCTAAAATGTAAAGGGACTAGGGTGTACATCATACTAGAGGAAAGTTTCACCAACTAAATTTTGACCACTATAGGAATTTGTTTAGTTAAAGCCAAAATTGAGAATTTTTCTTATGTGACTTCTAATAGATGGTCCTAGAAAAAGATATAAATAAATTGTCCTAACTTTTCTACCTACAGAAGAATAACTTCCATATCTAAAATTGGAGGGCTGTAATTTATAAATACTCAGTCTTGATGAAGCTATTTCAAATTAAAATGGTAAGAACTCGAGTTATTATTTTTGATTTAGACGAATCAATGAAACAATCAACAGAGATCGTATATTACTTATGTTATATTCTTTTTTAATCTGTTTTGATATGTTTTATCTGAAGTCAAGAGTGTATTGTAAACAACTTCTCTATCTTCAAATATAGAAATAACGTCTACGTAAATTCGAATTCTCCAAACTTGTAAAGTGTAAATCACATTGAATATATTATTATTATTATTATTATTATTATTATCATTTGTAGTTGTTTGACACTTTTCAACTTATCCCATCATTTCTAGCTCCTCGTGAGATTCGTTAACACATAATTTAATACTTATTATTATTTTCTTCTATTCAAATTATATAAACGTTTCGAGTAATCGGTCCAACAACGTTAAGTCGATACTCGAAACGTGTCACCCGACAATGAAGTAGAGGATAATATGAGGAAAGAAAAAGGGTGTTGATGATTGACACACGGCTTTACTCTGATTGGTTACTTTCTTGACTTTTTTTGTGATTGGTGGGTCCCATCTATTATAAAAAGTTTATTTTATTTTATTTTTTAAAAAAAAAGGGTCCCATTTTTATTTATTTTTTCTTTTCTCTTCTACATAAATTCCACACATAGACCCAAAAAAAAAGCCTCTCTTTACACGTCTCTACCCAAAAGTGGGACATAGAAAAAGTTTTTAAATTTTTTTAAATTTTTAATGTTTGAAATTTTTTGGTAAAGTCCAAAATGAATTGATTAGACCCTACCACCTCACCAAAAATTATGACGGACGATAAATACTCTTTCATTTTTAATTAGAATTAGAAATCACAAATTTGATAAGAGGTGAATAGCTAAGAATTCGGTTAAATTTTGTATTTTTGATACTAGAGTAATGTGATCTTGTTATATAAATTTGGATTGGTCAAACACTGAAATAGATACGAAATATTGCGTGAGAAATAATAAATGAATTGATCAAACTTTATTATCTTATCAAAAATTACGTTTGGTGATAAGTATTTTTTCATTTATAAATTATAGGTCTAATATTGAATAGAGGTAAAACTATTTGTATTGGCTTTTAAGAATACAAACGAACCGTTTGAAACAAATTTTAAAGTGATAGAAAATTAATTACAATCACAAATAAAATATGAAGAAACATAGTTTTATTGATATCACTCTTAAGATTTATCCATGATTCGAGGGCCGTTAATTGTTGAAGTGTGTGACCATCTCATCTAAAAGATTAAGTTGTTAGAGAGAGCACACTTTTATTATCTAATTATATTCTCAACACACCCCCTCACGTGCGGGCCTGAAATTTTTTTTCATGGGCCAAACACGTGGAAATTCTTTTTTTTTTATTTGGGTGGCGGTGAGATTTGATCTCAGGACCTCTGCCTGCTCTGATACCATTCAAGTGTGTGACCATCTCATCTAAAAGCTTAAGTTGTTAGAGAGAGCACACTTTTATTATCTAATTGTATTCTCAACATTAATGGCGTATTTCTCAAATTAGGATGATTTGGACTTGATTTTCATAATTCGAGGGATATTAGTTGCGTATTTCTCGAACTAAGATGATTTGGATTTGATCTTCATAATTCGAGGGCCGTTAGTGACATATTTCTCAAATTAAGATGATTTGGATTTGATCTCTTTATAAATATTTCATGAATTTGCGGAATATTTGATATGTCTTTTCAAGGGAATATAGTACCATTTATATAGGCATGAACTAGGGCTTAGGGTTGAGTATCCTCTAAGAATCCTAATTGGAATTGAACACACCTTGTAGAGTCTCAACTCAAACTGAACACGTCTCGTAGATTTCCACAAAATTTCAATGTTTGTACGAACCTAGTAACTTTTATTCAAATTTCATATTTATTTTAAAATTCATTGACTATATCAGATTATTAGTTAAGAATTCAATAATTCTAAAAATAAAATAAAATCTAACACCATAAATTTTAAAAATTGACTTCACCTCTGATGTTAGAATGAGAAACTCTAATAAATAAAACAACTCTTAATAGGAAGCATTTTTATCTCATAAAATGTGATATTTGGAGAAGAATTTTAAATTAGTCGAGAATCAAGATGGTATTAAACATTGTGTGAGAGATAACAAATGAATTAATTAGATCGGACTATTCTACCTATATGTGAAAACATGTGGTATTATATATTTCTTCATTTTTAACTAGATATCTTGCATTTGATTTCGAAAACAAAATCTTTTAACTTTTAGTAAGTTTGTTAGTGTTCAAAATTGAATTTTCTAACGCGAATTCAAATTAATCTATCGCTAAAATAAATTAGAAAAAAACAAAAAATGGTTGAATTGATTACTTGTAGGACCCAAGATATGGTTCGAATCTTTCTCATTTGTGGGGTAAGATGTTCTGTTTCTTTGACACGTGTACAGTAATTGTGGGTCTCTTGTTATTTATTTTATTTAATTTTTTGGTTAATGAAATTGGGGACCAAAAATAGGGCTGCGTGTTAATCGGTTTGGTTCGGTTTTGGACCAGCAAAATTGTTATAAAAACTATTAAGATCTTGGCTTATCAGCTATTTATTTATCGATTATTGATAGTTATCGATTTAACTATTAAGATTTGATACACAAATAAATCAATAATTACTTAGAAACAATGTGACAAACCAAAACACGACAAATTATAGAATAACTGAGAGTTTGAGATAATCAAATATAAAACTATGAAACTAAACTCTAAATCAATGACATTATATTCCAAATGGTATTAAATATAATCTATTAATTTACGATCGATATATCAGTTAACTCGTTAAGAAAAAACCTCAAATCAACCACTTATTACTGACAAATCAATAACTTTTTTTCTATTCGAATTATCGATTTGTTTTTTTTTTAAATAATTAAAAAATGAAAAAAGTCACATAAGGTGGCGCGTGGAGAGGACGCGTTCTTAGCAGCCGGGTACTGAAATGGCTTCGCTAGTGATGCCGTATTGCATACGTGTGCTTTGTTTAATTTAATTAATTGAAATTCTAACATTTTAAATCAATTTCTTGCATATGAAAACTAACATTTTTAATTAATCCACCTACGAAAATTCACTTTCAGCGGAAGGTCTATCGAACTTCACTTTTTCTAGACTCTATTTATAGAATATTTCTTGAATATATTGTTATTGTTGATTTAAAAAAATTCACTTGTCTAACAACAATAGATTCGAACAGTTACCGGTGTTTACTCAAAAGACAGTAACAATAATAATGACGTCTCAATTTTAAATAAGTTAGAATCGATTATATAAAAGTTTCACTAGATCATCGTTTAATTAGCTTATAAAGAAATTAATTATCGTTTAACTGATGACTCATGGGAATAGCTAGGTACAAGAAGGAAGTTCATTTTAAACTATCTTCATTGAAAAGTTACACTATATATATACAATATTAAAATTATTTTTTTTATATATATACAATAATATTACATTCACTTATCTTCTTCACATATGTAATTTTTTTATAATTTGTTTAATGAATATTTTGACTTCACTACTAATTTGGGACTTACTTTTCACTATAGTGCATATGTCACAATGAGTTACGTACAAAATTAGTTGAGATTTGAGTATCTCAAAGATAGGGTAGGTGTTCGATATTTGATTCGGAATTATTAAATTTTGGATTTGATAATTAGTAGTTAAAAGTAGATATCAAATATTAAAATTTTAAATTTTAATTCGATAATCAATATGATATCAATTTAATTCAGTAATTCAATTTTCGATATTTTATACCCAGCCTTACTCAAAGATAAATGTTTTTATATGCATATGTGCCACAAGTTCTTCAATATATGTTCCCTCCAAAAACATTTTGTCTAAATGATTTCATTTAGTGAATCTTAATTTAGTTCTTTACCTTATTGGACTATATTTTTGGTATTTTCCACAATGCTTAGAGCATGCATACTTACGATTATCGAGTACATAATCTTAGAGAGGATGATATAAAAATTGAGGATTAAAATAAAAGATTAATATATAGTCGTGCGTTATTTCGCTTTTCTATGAGAGAAGGCATGATGATAGTTTGGAATATCTTTTTGTGCTTTTTTTCATATCAATATTATTATTATTAGTACTCTTATATTATTTTATTCTTCAATTTTTATCATCACTTGTTATTTCTTTTGCTTCTATTGTATTATTTTTTATTTTATTTTTCATTATTTCTAACATGACTTCTTTACTATTAGTTGTATTTTCTTTTTAAATCTGCTTTAAAATGCTTTACTTAAACTGATCGATCTACCCATAGAAACCTTAAATATCTTGTAGCTTTCAATATACCATGTTGTTTCATACAACATGACATAAAGAATAAAATAGAAATATTTGAACAAATAATTTCTAAACATTTAAAAAGTCCCAATGTATTTAGGATTATTAATTTAAAAAAATAGAGAGCTGTCACGTTACTTCCTACTATATACTAAATTTGTATTATGGGATTATACGAAACATTTCCCTTTTGTCCATAGTGAATGCTTTCGTTTAAATATACTACTCTCTGTTTTAATTTATATGTTGGTTTTTTCGTTTTTTAAAAGTCATATAAGTATGGTGAAAAAATATTTTAAAATAATAAAAGTGAAAAGTATCGCATAAACTGAGACTGACGAGGTACTAATTGTAATGAGTTTCTTTTAGACCCATTCAATTATGAAAGTTCCAGAGAAAAAAAAAAGGTCAAACACATACACAACCCCTCAAATTTGTGCTCATTTTTCATTTTGGCACTCCAACTTAGCCTTGTTCCATTTTAACCCTTAAACTCCATTTTTTTGTACCATTTAAACACTTATACTATTTTTTATGATTTGTTTTTATTTATGTTCTTCAATTGCAATTTCTTATTTAAAAAAAAATAGACGTGTGCCTGTTAATTTTCGTAAAAAAATTAAACATTCGCGAACGAACATAAAAAATTTCAAACAATAATATTATTTTTTGAGATTTCTTTTTTGCATGAAAATAAATTGACGGAAGTTCTTTGATTTTCTTTCTTAAACATTCAATTAAATTAAATAACACTACTTATTTATTTTTTCTTATCATCTAGGCTATCTAAATTTAACGCAAATACTCACTTTTAATTTTTAATATAAATCAATACGAATAAAAAAATCCATCTTCAAAAAGACTCGACTGACTTTGTTAATAACACTACTAAAAAAAGATTCTTATTCATTGCTAATAATACTACTAAACAATGTTAAAACTCGACTGACTTTGTTAGGTTGTCGGTGATTTTAAAGAAAGAAAACCAACACAATTTCGTCAGTTATTTTTCACACAAAAATACAACACTCTTAAAAAGAAATTATTATTTTTTTAAAAAGAATTTATTTTTTTGTTAATTTTTAATCTTTTAGCTAAAATTAACTGACACATGTCGATTTAAAATAAGAAGTTGCAAATTGAAGAATATATATAAAAATAAAGAAATCATAAAAATAGTATTTCGTGTTAAAATGGTACATAGAAAATGGAGTTTAATGATTAAAATGGAACAAGACTAAGATAAAGTATTAAAATGAAAAATATGAACAAGTTAGAGAGGCTGTACATGTGTTTGGCCAAAAAAAACAAATATATATAACTAATAGAAGTAGTCTTTCTTGATAGTGACTTCACACATATCCAAAATCTATCTTACAAGAAGTGATTCTTTCTCCAGTCAATTTTTCCAATTCCAAAATTAATGGAAGTAATTATTGTTTTCATTTTCTTTTTTTCTTTTTGCCAAAAGATTTGCTTCATTTGATAGTGAAATGTGGAATTAATGTGATTTTTGGGGCGAGTTTTGGAGTGGGGCGTATTAAAAATGTTTTGAAGTGCAAATTGAAAGTGTAGATTCATAGGGCGTAAGTTTTAGAATTTGAAGTGTAATTTAAGTTCCGAGCAAAAAACATAAGTTCTAGCGTAAAAATTTACGTCCCGGATTTTTTTTGTTTTAAAATTATTTTTGATTTAAAAATCATATTTTTATTGGTGGTAATGATATCTATATTTAATTTTATGCTATCATATTTTTGCAGGTTGTAGTATTTTTTTTAAAAATGTATAAATAAATTTTCATAGAAAACAACATTGCTATAAATAATTTTTAAAATAATCGTGTATGAAATTGGTAAGATAGAGTTTTCATAACGCTATGTTCGTAAGACAACTTTATTTGTTTTTTGTCATTATTCTTATACTTTTTATCCTTCTTCTTGAAAATACATAAACAATAATTAGTGCAAATACTAATTGAGGGTGGAAGGACTAGGTAGTAAATGTGAAGATCGATGATGATTTCATTTTAAAGATTATTTTGGCTATTATATTTTTTTGTTTGGTTAGTTGTTACCTTTCTCAAGTAGTAATTATAATACATTTCTCTATATAATTGGTTATTAATACATTTCTCAAATAATTATTATAATTATTTTTTTCTATATTATTGGTTATTTATTAAAGTTTATTTGTAAAATTATTGAAAGCTTTACTTTTGCTTATTAGTAATAAAATTATAAAATTGAATATAAATGAGATGTACGCATCATAGATCCATGGTACATACGCCCCGTGTCTCGGGAATTTCACCTCATCACGTGCTGCATAATACTCCCCAGCCACCGCGTACCCCTGCTTTCTAAAACATTGATTTTACTAAATAAATTTTATTAATAATGTTTTGAAACTTTAAATTTGACTACTATTACTATTTTATGTAGTTATTTACTATTAACAATAATATAGGGCCAAAAACAATAAACTCTCTTGATTTACGAAAATAAATAAGTGAAATAAAACATTTATTCTGATCAATTGAAATGAGAAAGAGATAATCGAGAGGTTCTTACTGTCTCGTATTAAAAATAGTTATTTTGATTTACTTGTCTAATGTACGAAATTAAGAGAATATTATTATATTTTCTCTCTCTATATTTGGTATTAAATTACTACGTAAAGTAATAATAATCAAATTTAGAGTTTCAAATCATTAGTAATAAAGTTATTCTAGTAAAATACACATCTAATCGATGCTTTCTTAAAAACGTCAAATTTACATGGACCAAGTAATATAATACGAAGACAATAAAGATAACTAGATTGATACTTTAATTATAAATTTTAACATATTCCCTACTTTCTAAAAGTTTGTCAACTTTTGTCTAGCATGCTAAGGCAAATAAGATTACGTAAAACAATTCTTTTTCATGTTTCCATTTATAAAAATAAAGATTTTTGCACTTTAATCTTGCTTTGTATAAGTTATAACATTGCTATACTTTTACATGATTACATGATGTTGTTTTACTTTGGATATAATATCACATAAGAATAATTATTATTTTTTTACTAAGAAAATGTAAAGAGTACCTAACTTCCATGGAGGGATTTCATTTTTCATATATATGCTCTTGTAGTAAAAATTTATATGACATATTTTATTTGGATACTGTTATTTAATTTATATTTATTTTAAAAATTACTTACACGTCTATTCAATTTGGCACAATTTCAAATATTATTGAGTCAGAAGTTATATTATAAATATGACTAAGTTCAGATATTGATTCGTGTGACTGAATTGAGCCACATATGCTTAAAGTTTAATCATACGAATTTAAAATTCAGCCTAATAAAGCATTATACATCACATATCTGAAAAGGTTTCGAAATAAATATATCTACAAATTTTTATGTATTACGAATATAACTGATCCAAAATCAGATATCTATGCACTTAGAAATTAGAAATTTTGGGCACGTGATTGATTATTTTATGAACCAATCATAAGAAATCAAACTTAATTAGTCTACAATAGCGTCTCTTCTCCATTGACAAATTAGCCTATCTATAGGCTCATTATAATTATAACTTGTAATAAGATTTTTGTCATTTTTTTTTTATATAGAGTTTAAGTTTAATATATCGTCAATCAAATAGAATTTTGAGATATTAGGTTGTTTTTATTTATCATAGTAAGCAATTTTTGTTTAACATGATAAAGCCGACATCTTAACAAAGCTTATCTATAAATATCTGTTACGAAATTCAATAGTGTAATTTTAAAAAAAATAAATTGATAATGTATATAAATTAAATCAAGTTTATATAGCATTGTAATGTAACTAATAAGTTTCCACACCGGTTATTAGATGGCTAATTGATTTCCTTATATCGACTTGACAATCTTCTCCTTTTGAGCTAGTTTTAAAGTTGAGTTAGACGATGTGCTATATCTTTACATGATATACAAATCATACTCATCTCAATTCGTTCACCACCAATGTTGTTACATTCTTGATCCACGCACTAGGTTTTTAACCTTAGTGTGACAAGGAGTTTGAAGGCTCTCATATTGACTATGGAATGGACAATCAATCTCTCTGTTTGTGAATATTAATGAAATATTATAACTATGAACGGAACCATAATATTTTCAAATATTGAACTTCAATATATATCTCAAGATCTTTTTAAATAACAATATGTTTTTTTTTGTTGAAAAAAATTCAAACAAAGGGTATCCTATTAAAAAACAATTTTGTAAAAAAAAAAGGATTACATTTGGAGGAGAATTGGAGAGTGAAGGTAAGTAATTTGGTGGATTGTGGAGTCCACAAATTGGGCATATAACACAATTAATTTGGTTATGTTAATTGCTTTTTGGTGGGGTTTGTTATTATATATTCTTTGGGAAGAAACCAAGTTTTTTTTTAAATGCAAAGTATTTGGATGAGTTTCTATGCAAAGCAAAAGAATCAAACAAATAATGAAAAAGAACCAATTCTTGTTGTGGCTAATAAAGACATGGACCCATACATATATGTGTAAAAAGAAAAATCCCCTTTGATTCACATTGTCAAGTTATTCCAAAAACAAGAAAAACAATTACACTCTTTTTATCATTTTAGCATGTTTTGCATCAATGAACTTAGAAAGCTTTTCTTTTGATCCGAGGGTCTATTGAAAATAATTTTTGTATCTCATAACGGTAGAGGTAAAGTTTGTGTACATTCAGTGATGGAGTTAAGATTTTCATTTAGATGGTTCAAAATATGAAAAAGTAAACACTTGAAGAACTCGAAGAAGGTTCAACATTTACTCTATATATAAAAAAGTTTTAATTATATATAAACGATATAATTTTTTGCTGAAAAGGATTTTGTTGAACCCCGTTAGCCCTACATGGCTCTGCCTCTCCATACACCCTGTGGCCATTGGAAAAGAAAAATAACAATTAACAACCGATATCCGGTGGATAAGTCAATCATGCCAAGGGCGGAGCTACCGAGCTAGAGGATTCCGTCGAACTCAATAACTTTAGTTCAAATCTTATAAATGTCTTAAGAAACTCATTAAATATGTACACAATTTTTAGTTATCTTAAAATATATAAACCCATAAACTTTAAATTTTGACTCCGCCTCTGATTATCCCGTTGTTGGGAATATAATATGTACAAACATATATAAACATGGGAAATGAGAGATTCTTGACTAGTAAGTCTCAAAATTCTCATATCATACGTTTTTGTAGTGAGTTGGTTCAATAAAAAATATGTTAAAATAATCATATTTTATAACATAAAATTTTCATTATTCACACTACGAAAGATTTCTTTTCCTAGTAGTGCACCAAGTACTATCACATTAAAGCATATAACTATACCTTGTATCTGCAATACATATTGATTAAGACATTTATGTTATCATGTACCTCGTTGAAATGCATGTAAATTGACTTGGACATCATAATTATCCAAAAAAAAATAAGCATATCATATTACAAAGAACTCAATTGCTTCATCTCCTCTATTTTATGCATAATACTACTACAAAAAGTGCCACATCAATCAAATCATTTTTTTCAACTAATTACCTATGTATGTGTAAGTAAAAAAAAGAAGAAAGTAAAAAAGCAATCACAACAAGTAGAAAATTATTTTTGTGATGTGATAGTTCCATGCATATAGGTATGTTACCATGACAAAAGTGACCAAAACCTATGTTAATTTATACAAAAGTTATCTTTTTTTAAAAAATAAAAAAAATCCATGATACACATTCAGAGGCATATCTAGAATTTAATTCCAATAAATATAATTAAGATTCTTGATATTAAACTCATTATATTTTTAAAATTATGAGTTTTTACATTTTTATTAGAAAGTACTAGGTTCAAAAATACTATTTGTTACAATTTTAGTGGACTTTTATATAAATTTATACTATTACATGTGCAACAAAAAAGGAAATTGATTTACATAAATAAAAATTGAAGAAAATATCACTTGTGCTGTCAAAAGTATTGTTATGATCGATTAAAGATAATTTTCTTTTCTCTTTTAAATTGTTTTCCAATATAAAGATGTAGTTAAAAAGTCATATAAAATCCACTTACAACATGCCAAAACATAGGCAGGGAAAAAGAGAAGATATAAAGCATTAACATAATTTATTTATTTATTTTTTTAAAAAAGTTTGTTGTAGAGGTATATTCTCTTCATTTTTTTCTCTCGATGTTCGATATTAGCATTAGGCTAATTAAATCCAGATCTGCTCATTGTAGAGTCCATTTCTGAAGACATCGAGTCTAATTGAATTTATTTCAATCACAGAAATTCAAAAATTCAAGATTTCAAATCAAGAACGAAAGAATCTCAATTCATTCCATCACAAACCAGTTTAATCGTTTAGGTATATTCTTAAGAAAGTGAAAGGAAATTTCTTAGAACATTAAATACTCTTTGGATTGAGTCTTTTTCCTTAGCCAATGGATTCAAATCTAGTGCTCCACGTACAAAATAGAAGAATCCAAAATTTTGTCTCAACATATAATAAAATATGAACCAAGCTTACAACATCCTCAATATTTATAAAAAAATATTTAAATAAAAATCCACTAGGCATCTAGTGAAGTACTTATGAAATATTATATGGTGCTCAACTTGACAATAATCACACTATTTTTTATTATTATATAGTAGGAATATTTAAGTGAAAAATACTATTTCTTTCATGCAAAAGTTCAATCATAATTTCTTGTACTTCAATAGATGTTATACATGTCAAAAGTAGTAAATCCATCCCCATCCCCCAATATCACATCAAAATAAAACGATCAAATTTACTCCTGAACTTTGTAAAATAATTTAAACTTTGTAACAACGAAGATAGATTAGACCCTAACTATTAATGGAGGATAAGTCTAAACTTTATTTCATAAAAGTCAAAACTAAATTAAATTTGGACCATTACCCTATTTAATAATTGAAGTAAAATATCATTGATCCTATTTTCTTATTGATATATTTTTTTTAAAAAGTAATGTTATTTTAAAGAAATATTTATAAATAATTTAATTTTAATTTATCTTTATTTATGACATCCTTTATAGTCATAATTCAGACAATCTCATCATGGCAACAACTTTAACCAAAAGGATATTTAAGTCTTCTAATTAATGCTATTTATAATCAATAAGATTTCATCTATTTAAAAAAAACTAAAGTAAATTATTAAAACCTTAAAAAAAACTGAACTTTTAAATCAAATCGAATACTGTCTGGCAATTAGGAAACTCAATGTATAATACTTTTGTCTCATTTGTATTTAAAAAATATTTTTTCGTTAAGGAAATATCTACATATATAAATCAATCAAAGAAAAAAAAAGGTGACATATGAATCTATTGCCAAACATTCATGTTATTCCTTGTAGAAACAATAAATATAACCTGATCGAGTTGGTTGAGCAGGAAACGCTTTAGAATCTCATGTTTGATATTTGCATGCTTTTTTTTTATTGAACTCATCGCATAGGATTTGTGTTATTTACGGACTATCACACTGAAATAAAGTTCACCTTATGCGTACCCAAAAATAGCAGCGGATTCTTTTATTATTAAAAAAAATAATCAAGTTAACCACCGGTAGTTAAGTAATTTATTAGTACTATATATTAGGAGGAAAAAAATGTTATTTGACACAAGCAGAAGTCATGTAAGAATTATTAATCTTTTTTTTTTTTTATAAAAAAAGTAGATATATAGCTGGACTCAACATATAGTTTTTGAATTTTGTAAAAAAATAATAATATTTCTTTGAAGCCATTTGTCCATAGTGTTTAATTATATATTGGACTGATTTTTTCAAAATTATTTTGAAAATGAATTACAAATATGAAAAGTGGTCTTGATTAGTTTGTCAAGTAAAGAATCTTTGGTATATATTGAATTAATTTTTTCAAAATTATTTTAAAGATGAATTATATGAAAAGTGGTCTTGATCAGTATTTTAAGTAAGAAATCTTTTCAAACTCACAAAATTTTACCTTTTTTATTAAAGTTAAATACATATTCAATTAAAATTTCAATTGTTAAATACATTTTTTAAAACTTTACTTTAAATATTACTTTTTTTTCTACTTATTATTATAATCACATATATTTTTCAATTTGGAGTTTTTTTTTTTTAAAAAAAGAAATATGAAGATAATGATATTATGACTTTTTAGGACATTAAGTAGGTCTTATGGTGGCGGCATTATAGTATATAGTTGCTTTATCATCATACTCTTTACATCCAACCACAAAAAAATAAAAAAGTAGAAAATGAGAATGGGGAAAATAAATAAATTATATAGTAGCTAGGGCCCATTGAAAAGCTTATCTAAAACTTTTTTAAAAAAATTGAAAGAATTGTGGTTGAAAAAAGGTGACGAGAGGGAGTTGCTCGGATGGTAAGCACCCCTCACTTTCAACCCGAAGGTTGCGAGTTCGAGTCACCAAGAAAACAAAATGGGTGGAAGCTCCTACGGGGAGGGTTAAAAAAAAAAAGGAAAATATTTTCGCCCGTTTCAATTTGTATGTCACAAGTTATTAGAATCGATAAGAAATTTTAAAAACAAACACAAATTAAAATTTTGAAGCTTGTGCTTTAAAACATGACATACTATTTAAATGATTAAAAAAATTCAAACCTTATGACATTAAACACGTTATAATATTTTTTATAATTATAAAAGTGTCTCATCTATGACATGTTTGAATAGTTGTCACACACATTATCTCATAATATATCGTATTGTAGTGTTTATGTATTATCTTATTTTGATAAATATAATATATATTTGGATATATTTTGTCGTTTCTTTTTATCAATTTAAATAATAAATTATAATATTAATTAGAAAAAAACAATAAACTATGAAATAGAGATAGTTATGAACATTATTTCCTCCATCTTAATTTATATAAAAATGTACTTGATTGGTACAAAGTTTATGAGAAGAAAACCCAAAGAAACTTATGATTTATAATAAATTATTAGAAATTTCTATGGATATAAAATGGTAAAAAGTAAGTTTTATTAAATATAAAAATATGTTTTTTTTAATGGAATAAAAAGCAAAAAAAAATCACATAAATTAGAATAAAGATCGGAGAAAGTAAATTATAAATAAAGACAAGATGAAAAACAAGGCGATAATGTAAATCATACTAATCAATCGTTATACATATTAAAAAATATCCAGCGTTACAACAACAAATTTAACAATATAATATAATAAAATTTAACTAAAAATCAAAATAAAATGACATTTATCATAACAATAATTAACAACCATCCAAATATGATGTATGGATAAAAGGTGAAGAGTATTAGTATCTTTTGTTTAAATCTTATATATTAAAATTATAAATTTAATTATTATTTTAAAAATTCTTATATAAATTTTAAATTCTGAATTTGTCCGACGGCTAATCTAAAGTCAAAAGTAAATTTTCATAAATGTAGGTCCTAAATTTTTTCCCACAATTATCTTCTTCCAAGTTGCCAACACAAATCAATAATGACAATAGGGCCCTCTCCCCTATCTCTTCAACCCTACCTCTCTTTTTCTTTCTTTATCACTTCAAGTTCATATCATATTTCATACTCTCTCATTTTCTTCTGGTCTCCGTTGTAATTTATATGATATATTTTTTAATATTTAAAATAATTTAATTTTAAATTTTTTATACTCTTTAAAAAATTATTATAATCATAAGTTATAAAAAAAATTAACTTTTTTTTATTCAGTCAAATACTATCATATAAATTAAAAAAGAAAAAGTATATGTTAAATCCTTATAATTATTATTGTTAAAGAAGAAAAAAGGGAGGTTAGTGGAAGTGGACGTTACCTCGTTTTTCATCTGTCTGTTTTTTCTGACACACCTTTGATCTTTGATGATGGATACGTCGCTCCGTTCATATTTAGGTGATACTATATTAATTTCAAGAGTTAAATAATGATAAATCACCTAAGACCGCTAATGTTCCATCTAATTCAAGAACAAGCCCTTCTCAATGTCTTGCCTTTCGCATGTGTTTTCTTTGAAATTGGAATTCCAACCAAGTTCCCTTCCCAAAGCGGGAACAAGTTGGTGCGACCGATTAAAGAAGAAGGACAAAGAGTTAAATAATGAAATTATAATTATTTTATATTAATTATTATAATTTATAATATTTTTTAAAAACTAAATGTTCTAATTTAAAGGCAAAGTCCAAATATTTATTTTATAAATTTTGAAGCATAATTGGGTTTTGATTAATTATTTATATCAAATTAAATTTATTTTAATACAAATACATAATTTAAGACAAAGCTATTGAGTTAAAGTTATGTCAAATTAAATCCGTAACTTTATAAGCTCAAGGGGAGAAAGAGAGAAGGATTGTTCATTCCTTATAACGAGTCTAGAGATCTCATCCTTTATCGATGTAAGGTTCTTTCCATTCATCACTCCCTTGCGTTAGAACCTTTTTTTTTTAGACTGGAGCGTGCACATTCATGGACCATTCTTCCCATTCGTCAATCCCTCGTGTTAGAATTTTTATTTCTCGAACTAGAGTGTGTGCATTAACAGATACCAGATACCGATATTTTCACCCTCATTCAAGCCGTCTCTGGAAGAGCTATATTGGATGAGCCTGACTTTGATACCATATCAAATTAACTCTTCAACCTAATTCATACATCAAAAGCTAGCTCGCCTTATAAGAAGTCTTTCCATTCGTCACTCCCTCGTGTTACAACTTACAAGACTAGCTCAATAAAAAATTATCGTCCAAATTTTATAAGAAGTCCATTCATCAATAGCACCTTTCCTATTTGTATTTGCACTTAAAAAAAAAAAGGTGACTTTTGAAATTTGAATTATGCCACATAAATTATCCTTCGGTATAGCCCAATGATTTGACCTTGGTACTTTCATATTGGAGGTCTCAAATTTGAAATTCCTTACCAGTAAAAATAAAAAATTTACCTTCCTGAATCGAACTTATCGCGCCAGACTTCCTTAGACACACAAATTAGAATAAAAAAAGTATATTTTATTTTTATATATAAGCAAAAACACACACTAACTCACATTCACACATCCACATCTTTCTTTCTTTCTTTCTCCTCTCTCTCTCTCTAAAAAGTTGAGTACTTTTATTAGCTCTCATCACTTCACACAGAAGAAGATGGTATTTTTATTTCTTTCTGCTGATGGCTGCATCAAATGATTTGAAAAGCTGAGTCAAATCAGAAGAAGAAAAAGAAAGTTATAATAATAATAATAATAATATCAAAAATATTATTTTCAGGTATGGTACTTCTTTACTCATTAACAATGTAAATATAGAATTTGAAGTTTACGAGCTAGTTTTCTCTTCTTTTTTATTTTGACTAGCAGAAACAGAGTCAGAGTCAGAATTTGAAGTTTATAAGTCTTGAATTCTGATTTTGTTTGAGTTCTTGAGTTCTGAATTGATAATTTATACATGTTGAATGAATTTTGTAAGTATACTTTGAAACAAATCTATTGAGTTCGATTGAATTCATAACCGACACTTTAGTTCCGCCACTTTTCAGAGGCGGATCCAGAATATGAAGGTTATGACTTATGAGTATTGTAACCTTTTGAGTTACTGAATTCTAAATTAATTTTATAAGTGAGTAAATACAAAATTTGAAACAAAATTAGCTATTGAGTTCAGTTGAATTCGTATAACCGACACTCTAGCTTTGTCACTGCTCAAAGACTGATCTAGAATTTGAAGTTTATGAGTTTTGAATTCTAAATTGATAATTTCTACATGTTAGATGGAATTTTTAAGATAAATATAAATTAAAATTATTGAGTTCGATCGAATTCGATTTGTGTTTTCCTTTTTCTTCACCTTATTTATCAAGAGAAATTATTTTAATTTTTTTTTATCATTACTGATTCATAAATCTATATAGATATATATAGATGGATACATTAGAGTTCCTAAAAAATGTTATAAAGAGTATTTTGTTTTTCCCTTTCTTGATTTTTTTTCGAAACTAAGATTTCAATTTTATCATTTCTGAATTTTATAACAACGATTATCATAGAATTCTAAATTTACTAGTTATACATATTTATTTAACGAATTATTAACATAAATGCATTATTTGAATAAAATTTATTAGATTTGACCGAACTCGTATATGAACTTTCTCTCTCATGTAATTTCAGCCGTAACTGTGTGTATTTCCTTTCTCTCTCTAAAAAATCTGTTATGGTGTTCTGTGTCACTCTAACAAAAAATAAATTATTCTTCATTTCTTCCATTGTCAGATTATAATACACCACGTGCACTTACAAATTTTGTGAAAACCATATTTTAATTTACAAATCCTTTTCATAATTCTTTTTTTTAATCAAGAAAATTAAATTTAATTACATTAAGTATTTTTTACAATAATATTAACATATTACTAAATAAATTTTCAGGTTTATTTTACCATTTTTGTGATTTTGAAGTGTTACAAAGTGTGAATGGGTTGGACTTTTTGGACCTCAGCTAGGTAGCTTCTTGTCTTCAACACAAAAGGTACATATAAAAATTACAATAAAATTATAACCACTTTTACTTAGGAATTTTACCATATTTAGGTAAAAAAAATAAATCACTCGCCTAGTCGTAATAATCAGTAGCAGAGCTAGAGGAACGAAAGGCTTCATCTGAATCTTCTTTATCTGAAATCATACTGTATATAAGGTCAAAATTCATTTTTTATGAACACTTTTGATGAAAATCATGTCTCTGCCACTAAAGTCGTAATTTGTAGGCATCAACAATATGTATATATATATATATATAGTGATTATTGATTATATACGGTATATATTGGTTAAAAGTTTTGAAAAATAAGGATTAAAGTTAATTTCCATTGTGTGTTTTCTTGGGATCAGGGGCGGAGCTAGATAAGTGTAAAAAGGGTTTATCTAGACTTCTTCCGACCAAAAATTATACTTATATACATATACATAGTAGATACTGAATCCCTTGCTTTTTTCGTATATGTACTTCCGCATATTTTAAATTTCTTTAATGAAAATTCTGACTCATATACTGTTTGAATGTTTTTGTATTTAATATATGTATGTTTTGCCTTTTTATTTTGGAAAAAATGATATATGTGGACTTACTTGACTTGACTTTAACTTATTTTTTTTTATTTTTCAGATTAGTTGGTGTTATTTGTTTATAGTGGAGAAAAAATAAATTAAAAAAGAAGAGAAAATGGCATCTTATTTTCATGGAAATTCAGAAATACAAGAAGGAAATGATGGATTACAAACTCTAATACTAATGAATCCTGGATATGTTGGATTTTCTGAAACACAACATCACCACGCGCCGCCGCCGCCAGGTGGCAGCAGCAACAACATAGTTTTCTTCAACTCCAATCCTCTTGGAAATTCAATAAACTTATCTCACGCGCCACCACCTCCGCCACCGCCACAACAACATTTCGTCGGTATACCTCTCGCCACCGCCGCCTTCACCGCCCCATCCCAAGACTCCGGTAACAACAACAACAACGAGTCAATCTCCGCCCTTCACGGCTTCCTAGCTCGATCGTCTCAGTACGGGTTTTACAACCCGGCTAACGACATCACGGCGGCGCGTGAGGTCACACGCGCTCATCATCAGCAGCAGCAAGGGCTTTCACTTAGCCTGTCCTCATCCCAGCAGCCTGGGTTTGGGAACTTCACGGCGGCGCGTGAGATTGTTTCTTCGCCTACGCGTTCGGCTTCGGCTTCCGGGATACAACAACAACAACAGCAACAACAAAGTATTAGTAGTGTGCCTTTGAGTTCTAAGTACATGAAGGCTGCACAAGAGCTACTTGATGAAGTTGTAAATGTTGGAAAATCAATGAGAAGTACTAATAGTACTGAAGTTGTTGTTAATAATGATGTCAAGAAATCGAAGATTATGACCGATATGGATGGACAGATAGATGGAGGAGCAGACAAAGACGGAACTCCAACAACTGAGCTAAGTACCGCAGAGAGGCAAGAAATTCAAATGAAGAAAGCAAAACTTGTTAACATGCTTGACGAGGTAACCTTGTTGTCTTTTTCTCAGTAATGTTGTTGCATTCGTGTCAGATCAGAGTCTTAAAATTAGTCAATAGAAGAAACTTCATTTCCTCGAGTACGTGTAATTGTGGCCTTTTCGACTTCCAACTAGTATTTACAATAGTGCACTCTACATTGATAAGCTTGACGACAAGTAGGCAAAGCGATGGCCTTGTTGGTTGTTATAGTTTTTTGGTTATGTTGCTCGGACTCTGCAAAATTATTGTCATACTCAAGTCAGATTCTCCAAAATGCACTATTTTTGGAGTATCCGACTTGCAGTCTGACATTTATTTTTTCCGAAGAGTCTGAGCAACATAGGTTTTCTTGGCTTTCCAAGATAGTAAGAGAATGGT
Source organism: Solanum tuberosum (assembly GCF_000226075.1). Classification (NCBI taxonomy): domain Eukaryota; kingdom Viridiplantae; phylum Streptophyta; class Magnoliopsida; order Solanales; family Solanaceae; genus Solanum; species Solanum tuberosum. The sequence continues at coordinate 621,482 of NW_006239026.1, read as the reverse complement.
CTCTATCAAAAAAAGTTACATCATATCATTACTGAAAATAAGAGCAAAAAAGTATCTGTCAAATGATAAAGACCAGAACTTCAAAACTGTTACTTTCGTCAGGGCACTGTCTTGACAATTGTAAACAAAAAATGAAAGAATTTTTCGAAAATAATTTCTTCGAAATCTTTGATCTAAAGCTAAATATCGGTTCGATTTTGGGTGTTGTTATATAGGTGGAGCAGAGGTATAGACATTATCATCACCAAATGCAGTCAGTGATACACTGGTTGGAGCAAGCTGCTGGTATTGGATCAGCAAGAACATATACAGCATTGGCTTTGCAGACGATTTCGAAGCAATTTAGGTGTCTTAAGGACGCGATAATTGGTCAAATACGATCAGCAGGCAAGACGTTAGGCGAAGAAGATAGTTTGGGAGGGAAGATTGAAGGTTCAAGGCTTAAATTTGTTGACAATCAGCTAAGACAGCAAAGGGCTTTGCAACAATTGGGAATGATCCAGCATAATGCTTGGAGACCTCAGAGAGGATTGCCCGAACGAGCTGTTTCTGTTCTTCGCGCTTGGCTTTTTGAACATTTCCTCCATCCGTAAGCACGAAACAACCCTTTTTCATCAGCTATGTTGCTCGGACTTTTCAAAAACGTTGTCGCACCAGTGTTGGATCCTCGCAGAATGCATTGATTTTTTGAGGATCCGACACATACCTGACGATATTTTTGAAGAGTCTGAACAACATAGCTTAGTTAAAAGTACTGTATTTTGATATATTGTGGCAATTTGTTTTGTATAGCTATCCCAAGGATTCAGACAAAATGATGCTAGCAAAACAAACAGGGCTAACTAGGAGTCAGGTCAGTGATATCTGATAACAACATTGTCATTTTTGATTCTCGAGTTGATTTCTCAGATGGTCACTTAACTGTAGTTATTATATCAGAAAGTCGCCTTACTTCAACAAAGAGAGTGACATTCTGAGATAATAACTGTGAGTTGAGTGACCATCTGAGAAATCAACTCTTGGATTCTCCGTTTTTGGTTTTTACTAAGTTTTGTTTTTGGACAATTCAGGTGTCGAATTGGTTCATCAATGCTCGAGTTCGTCTTTGGAAGCCAATGGTGGAAGAGATGTACTTGGAAGAGATAAAAGAACAGAACGGATTGGGTCAAGAAAAGACGAGCAAATTAGGCGAACAGAACGAAGATTCAACAACATCAAGATCCATTGCTACACAAGACAAAAGCCCTGGTTCAGATAGCCAAAACAAGAGTTTTGTCTCAAAACAGGACAATCATTTGCCCCAACACAACCCTGCTTCACCAATGCCGATGTCCAACACCACTTCCATACCTCCTATCGGTATGAACATCCGTAATCAGTCTGCTGGTTTCAACCTCATTGGATCACCAGAGATCGAAAGCATCAACATTACTCAAGGGAGTCCAAAGAAACCAAGGAACAACGAGATGTTGCATTCACCAAACAGCATTCCATCCATCAACATTGATGTAAAGCCTAACGAGCAACAAATGTCGATGAAGTTTGGTGATGATAGGCAAGACAGAGATGGATTCTCACTAATGGGAGGACCGATGAACTTCATGGGAGGATTCGGAGCCTATCCCATTGGAGAAATTGCTCGGTTTAGCACCGAGCAATTCTCAGCACCATACTCAACCAGTGGCACAGTTTCACTCACTCTTGGCCTACCACATAACGAAAACCTCTCAATGTCAGCAACACACCACAGTTTCCTTCCAATTCCAACACAAAACATCCAAATTGGAAGTGAACCAAATCATGAGTTTGGTAGCTTAAACACACCAACATCAGCTCACTCAACATCAAGCGTCTACGAAAATTTCAACATTCAGAACAGAAAGAGGTTCGCCGCACCCTTGTTACCAGATTTTGTTGCCTGATCACAAAAACAAAAACAGGATTTAGCGACAGACAAACTTCTGTCGCTAAACAAGAACATGATTTAGCGACAGATAACTTCAGTCGCTAACTTAGCGACTGAAAACTTCTGTCGCTAAACATGAACATGTATTAGCGACATACAGTATACAACTGTATGTCGCTAAACAAGAACATGATGAATTAGTGACGGACAACTTCTGTCGCTAAACAACAAAAAAAGATCCATGTTTTAGTATATTGTTTCTCATTCTATCATATCATGGTAGTGTAAAGAATCAAGAAACAAGTTTTACATAGTTACATAGTCTTTATACATTGGAGATGAAGAACCATTTAAGTTCTTCAAAATAGATAGATTTTCTAGGTTACTTCTAGAAGATATATATATGGTTGAGGGTTTGTATATTAATTTTGGGATTGTTATATTGGATGTGGAAAAAAAGTAGTTATTTTGGGTGGTATAAATAAAATAATACTCCATCCATTTTAGCCAATCTTTGTTATTTCTCTTTCCATATTGTTCAATCATAGACCAAGGTTTCGTGTTCGAGTCCTGAGGTATGAAGTCATCTTTGTTAGGAAGCGATTTACCCCAATGTGGGACTTATCCAACGCGAATATGGATTTAGTCAGGTTCCAATGTGGTTACCAGACACCATATGGAAATAAAATAAAAAACTTATTACTAGTAACTTTGTTTTAGTGTTGTTTTATTCCCTAGTAAAATGAAAGCATGTTTGAGTAAGGGGTTGAGTGATTCATCGAAAATTATACTGTATAGTAGATGTTGAATCTCCTTGACTTTTTTTCGTATGCTTACTTCTCCATATTTACTGTATATAGATAGTAGATGTTGAATCTCCTTGACTTCTTCGTATGCTTCCTTCTTCATATTTTGAATATGCTTTTTTGAAATTTTTGTTCAAATTATTTCCCTCCTAGAGATAATTTTAGAAAGTCGAGATTTTGAACTTAGAGATTTTTTCACTATAATATATTACTACTACATATACCTAAATATGAAATATTTATATGATTTTTCTTATTCAAGTATAATATATTGATCGGAACGTGTAATTGCATTCTAATCGTTAATATAAGAGACATTTATATTCATTTGTTTGATGTAAACAATAACTTCTGAATAAGTATATTCATTTACTTTAAACTATTAAAGTCATTATTTCATGTTAATTATAATATAAAATAAAAATCATCTCAAATATCAATATAGCTTGTTAACATGGAAATTTCAAGTTGCTATGTACAAATAGAAAGAATAAACACCTAATTAGAATAATATAAATATTTGAATTATCTTCAAACTTAACTATCAAAGAATTTTATGAGTGGAAATTTAACAGAATATAGCTATCATACTATGAAATAATCATCACTACCCCCCCCCCCCCACCCCCCAA
>NW_006239026.1:595267-617482 GCF_000226075.1 Solanum tuberosum | reverse complement strand
ACCACCCCCCCCCCCCCCCCCCATCCCCAAACAAAAAAGAGAAAGTGAAAATGAAATGAACCTAACAAAGTTAATTATAGATACATATTACATAGAGAATAACTGTCCTGGGAATTTTTTTTCTTTGTTTGGGAAATTGCTTGTTAGATTAGAATACTTATTCACTTGCTTTTTTTTTTGGGGGGAAAAACATAAAAATAAAGAGCATTTTAAAGTATTCTTTCTCTTATGTTGCTATCAATTATTTTTGAAATAATCTTTGCTTTTGTGATTCTTTTTTTACTATCATTATTTGCACCTAATTGTTCTTTCTACTATTTGATTAATAGGGTTCTTGATTCTTGACCCAAATGCAAGTTGTTTTTCACACCTTTACATAGGGACGGAGTTAGAGGGACGAAAGGGTTCATCTGAACCTCCTATAGTTAATTTTTTTGATATTGTATTTATTTTCATACATGCGAACGAGAAATCTCTTGTAGGCAGTTAGCATATAGTTGAAATGGGTAATTCCTCTATCATTCTTTAAAATTTAAATACCAAGTCTTTTAAGTCTATATCAGGGTTTGAACTCGTGATATATGAGTAATTTACACGTCATATGTTGTGCTCTCACCATTAAATCAAAAGCTAAGAGTAATTTCTGAATTGTACATACTATTATGTGTTACAACCAAAAGAGATTCTTGAAAGAACAGGATGTAAATGTTGAGCGTGCAAATAAAATCTCACATTAATAATAGAAAGTTACCTCGTGGACTTGATTCGTATTGAAAAATATCACATCACGTTAACAGTATTATCGATTATTTTATCTCAATAATTGATCGCAAAGCTAATGAATCAACTAGACGGGTGTCAAATTGACGGAATGATAGCGTGGGGCCTGACTTATTGTCATTGCTTGTCTACGAACCAAATTACTATCTATACCCCTAGCTCGGAGATACATACACACCCACAAGTGAGGTCGGGAAGGATAGATGTACACAGACCTTACCCCTATCTTTCTGGGGTAGAGATGTTGTTTCCGATAAACCCTCGACTCAAAAAGAAAAGCTTTCGAAGCAGGGTTGCAAGAAAAAAAAATGATAGCAAGATAACAAAGAAAATAGCCAAATGCAAGTAGAAGTGGTTCATGTTTCATAGGAAAACAACACACTCAAACGGCTAGCAACAATTTATGCACTTGCACAAGGATAGCCAATATGCATTCTATGTTTGCTCGGACTCTCCAAGAATGTCGATGAACTCGTTGCAAATCCTTCAAAAATACATTAGTTTTGAATAATATGAACATCCACGGACATTTTTGGAAAGTCCAAGCAACATAGTCTGCCTTACCAGCTCAAAGGAAGCACTACAAAGGAGAAGGTTCGGCTAATTTTCGTAACGAAAAGAAAGCTAAAACAGAACTAGTTCCAAATAACTAACAAGCAGATTCAGATATGGCCAAGAACATAGGAGAAACCTTTCAAATGTAAGAACATAAGTTATCATCACTTGTATACAGTTTCAAGGCAAAACTCCAGTTTTTTCGAGTTCCGAGCATATTGCTGAAAGTGATTGATATACTTCATAAAACCATAAGCATGAAAACATGGAGGGGGAACAAAAATAGAGGTCACTTTACAGAAGCTAGGCCATTTTAAGATGTCTTACCAATTCAGCTAGGTTATAACTCGAAAGAATAAAAGAAAGTTTTCAGCATATAATCAGTGACGCGTAAAGGAGGATAGCTAAATCCTAGAATTGGCAAAAGAAGAGAGAAGTCATACTGCCTTAGCTGTATTGTGTTCTTCCCCAAGTGTTGCCAGCCTTCGCTTAGCTACCTTGGACCTGTAACACCAAACTTCAAATGCCTCGGTGAGGTCTGGATATCGAATCTGTTGATTTTCCAACCACTCTGTTAAAATGTCTGTCTGATCAACTGACGACAATGTAAGTATAATAGCAACAAATGCTGATTCCAAAGATTGCCAGATCTCACTATCGAATTTTAGTGTGAGATCTTCCTCAGTTTCCTCGGAGACAGAATCGACTAAAGGCTTCATCGTCCGGACAAAAGGAAGCCAGAGCTTCACCATGTGAAGTCGTTTTACTGTAGGTAACACAACTATGCCATAGCCTATTGCCTCTAATACTTTTGCAGTCACCTCAAGAACCTTCAGCTTTGTCTTCAGAATTTGATTTTCTCCATCTTTTTGTTGAACGATGGTTACTAGCTTCATTGACAACTCCGTCCAGCTGCAAACAAAATCTCTGATAATCTCCAACTTTCCTAATATCTGACATGCCCATAACAAATCTGTCAAACAAGAATGCAACGATTGCATTTTCCCAGAATCTGAAATCGATTCTTGGAGGTCACATAGTAGAGATTCTACAATGCTGTTAAATCTATCAAGCAGCTTCTTGACACATCGCATGACTTCTAGCTTTATCTCTTCATCAGCGCTCAGTAAAGGAGCATCATCGTCCTCGGTAAGCATGTATTCAAGTTGTTCTTGAGCAGTGTTTTTCAGATCATTCAAAGGTGAAGGAGGTGATGACGTAGCAAATTGAAGGGCTGCAAGAAAAATCTTCATTACTGCAGTAGGATTGACTGGTTGGAGGCGAGCAAGTACTGGTTCCACCTTAGATCCCATGCTTGGTATAGTATTTAATATCTCCTCCTCTTCAGCTTCCTCCCAAGGGACTGCTTCCAAATAATCCACACATACTGCAATAATTCTTGGGCATCCAAGTTTGACAGCAACTCGCAAAATGCCAAGTGCATTCTTGACACCATGGCAAATTTCCATCATTAAGCCATCCGCAATGACATAAAAGAGTCGAAGGACATTGACATGGGAGTCCAGATCAGGTTCTTCACAGTAAACCTCAACACAATTGCGTGAATCCAGAATCTGACATGTCGGCCAACTATCTGATAACCGATCAGCAAAATATTTACTCTCTTCAACGAGAATATGTGAATGACAGTAAAGCCAATCATCACGGCCATCCTGTGTTCTAAGTCTTACGACAACATCACTGGTTGGTCTATCTCCAATCTTGCTTGATGTCTTCAATTCATTAGGCTGAAGGGGGGAAATGATATAGGTTAGTTAACGTGATAAATTATTGGCAATATTCAACAGTCAAATCAATAAGAGAAACGCAGGATGTAAGCTTCTATGATGCCTTTAAATGATTAATGTTCCTACTTCACTCCTTAATGATCCTTCTATCAGCACAGGAAAGTGAAGGCAACCCACCAGAGCAGTCAAATAAGTAGATGCAAGAATCAAATCCATGTACATGGCTCTTAAGGCAAGGGTAAGCCTAACTGCCCTAAGGCAGCCAGGCGGAGGAGGCCAAACGCCTCGCAGCCGTATACCTTCCAGCATGAGGAGTTAGACTCTTAGCCTGAATATGAGGTGTAAACCACCTATTTAGCTTTCCTTGCCCGTCAAAAAAAAGAGAGAACATTTAGGACAAGTATATTATTCAAAAGTTAAATTGAGTGGCATAACAAACAACTTTCCAACTTCCACGGATTCTTATCAACTTTTTACTCTTTCAATTTTTTTTGAACCATTAAAGCATTTCAAATTAAAAGATAAGAAAGTGTTCACACTCTAAAGGAAGACCCCTTGCTCTTATTGGTTGCCTGGCCAATGCTGGATTGTCTCGGCTTACGCCTTTTCCATTCATATCGCCAGAAATATCTTGAAATGTTTCAAATAAGAAGTTAGGTAAATTGTTTCATCAAGAGTTTCCTGTTTATTTCAAATTTCCAACGCTCCGGTAATATGACACAAGAACCATATATTCTTTTAGTTTTCTATACTATGTTAAGACACTTACGACTGTCTCCATTAATGCACAAGACTAATTGGTGTAGCTTCGATGCATTGTCAGATCTGCAAATAGAAAAGGATACATGACATCACAAAACAAGATAGCAAAACAGCTTAAATCAGATTCTGTATTCAATCAGAAACTGTGCATCCCTAGCAAGTCAAAAAAGTCCAACAGAAGTTTCTTTTGGATAATTAAATTCCAACAGAACTTCTTTTTTTCTGATTAGATATAGATCTGAAGAGAAATTTAAGCTCAATTTGGTTAACCCAAAAACACATAAAAGAATCAAAAGAAAAAGTTAATAGAGCAGTCATTGATAGTAACTTTTCTTAGCAGTGGTGTGCGAGTCAGCTTGTGCGCACAAACCCTAGATGTGATATGTTTACAACATGGACTACCAGGGTATCTAATCCTGTTTTTGCCCCATGCTTTTGCACCTCAGCGTCGGTAGGGAGTAGGGGCCCAGAGAGCTGCCTTTGCTTTTGGCATTCCTTTGTAGATCTCCAGAATTCACCCCCCTACACAAGAAATTCCACTCTCCTCTGTCTCACTCAAGTGAATTGGTGATATATATAATGTCTTGGCCTCGGGGATAGAAATCTATAATATGCAAACAGCATCAGCCATCAGGCATCAATATGTAAAACAAATATGGAAACACTAATTCAAGTCATACAAAAATGGCTGGTAAATCAAGTTAGTCTCCAAAATTGGCAGACATGGCATTAACACTTATTCATATTTACCAACTTTTAATTGAAATGTCATCAACTTCCGATTTTCCTAAAAGAGAGAACTTTTCAGGTAATTATAACATGAAAAACTCTAGTAACGCCAATTTCGAAAAAAGGAAAGAAAGAAAAACTCTATTAACTTTACTCTTCTCACCACAAACTCCATTCATTTTTGTATTATGAAAATATCATGACGAGACTAATGAACTCCACATGTTCAACTCTTCTTAACCTTATCTCTCAATACTGGAATAAAGTCAAATTAACGGTAGCGTGATCATAAGTATGTCATCTTACATAGCTTAAGGATGTTAGCTCATCCTCTTACTTTCTACCTCATCCTCTTTTGTCTTCAGACCTAGGATCAACTACTGAAATTTAAAATGTTATATTAATTTCTGGCCTTCTCCGAGGACTGAGGGCTTGCGAAAGATATATATATACAGTAGTCAAAGTGGAAAGTCATGTTATTTCAAGAGTTGGCACATAGAACTAGGTGACTTTTTCGAAGCATAATAGTGCTTTACTCATTAAGCTTACAAAAGGAATTACAGAGTCTATCAAGTTCTATAGTAGCTGTAGCCAATAGGCGTCTTTGACAAACAAGTTAGGACACATAAGCGTGTATAGATGATCAATAAAAGTCTAGTAAATTAAGTATATATGTTGAACAAGGGATTGGAAAGTGAAGAATACAATCCAGCTCCAATAACGCAATCATATACAACCTTTTGAAGGGCCACCTCTCCTGCAAGTTCCTAGATTTGCTTGGTCATAAAATGGATCTTCTGGTGTATATGCCCGACCGCTAAACTACAAGAAAGAACTAAATATGGCTTAGTTGAAAAGAAAGGCCAGTGAGATTCATAAAGTCAGAAAAACATATCATAACTCAAATTTGAAATCCGTGCACATAGCCACCACAACTAACGTAATTTCCAATTGGTGCATCATGACAATTATCACAGTTAGGAAACTTGATAGTTGCAAGTTTTAGTAATTTATATGCATCTTCACAGTTAACATGGATAGTAGCATCATTCATATGTAACATGAAGTGTTAGCAAATGAATCAAAATTACCCTACATTTGTCATTGGTACACATTACTTTTCAAGGCACCAATTTTCCGAGCACTATACGCTACCCTAGAACGATACTCAAGACAGAAGTTGCTATAACTAGTAAGAAGTATTAACATAAAGCAAAACAGCAACTCCATTATCACAATGTATTCAGTAATTCAGCTACTTAACAAAAAAAACAACTTGCATAACAATTAGCAACATTTCAAAGAACCTCAAGCATTTCCAAGACTCGACAAAATGTGTATAAAACAAAACAATGGGGTACCCTTCGGGATGGCTCAGATGGTTTGTCTTACGACTTCCATAATAGAGGTCTCAAGTTCAAAACCCTTTGCCCGCAACAACAGGGGTTTGGGCCTTGCCTAGTGCGTTTTACCTCTCTTGTATGGTATGCAATCTATCAGGATTTTAGCGGCTACTACGGGTTCCCTAATAATCAAAAAACAAAACAAGACAATATGCAAAGTTCTATTTTCTTACCCTTTATCCAAAATGACCCACATTCTCCTTCCACTCATGAACCCCATTTTCAAGATTATCAAAAAGCTCCCTTTGTCTACTTCCCTTCACTCAAGCAACACATACCAAAATCTCCCAATAGATACCTGCAAATGATAAATAAAAACAAAATCAAAACACCCATCAGCTAAAATCTATTGAATGTAACAGTTCAGTATCAAAAAGTACTAAACTTGAAAAAAAAAAAACCTAAAGTACTAATCTTTTTCTTAACCAGATAAAAACCCATATCAAGAATGTAACAACAAGATTCTTTAAAGGGTATTTCTTCAAATTCCATATACATAAATAATCTGAACAAATTAGCAGAAATTATTGATTCTTGTGCAAAGAACATACCTTTCTTATTCATTATCAAGTAGATTTAGAGTTGTTTACTCTTCAAATTGTTGAAGCAAAGAGTACAAATTTGGGGGATTTGGGCATTTAATTCTTGAAACTGTTTAAAGATTAGAAATTTGGGGAAAATTGAGTTCACTTTTCTTTTTTTGGAAGGATAAATTGAGGAATATAATTATTGAAAATGTTTTTAAAAGGCTAAACTATGATGATGGTTGATTTTTTAATTTTTTTTTTTGGAACAAGTTGGGATTTTTTTTTAATTTTAACTTTTTTTTCTATTCGGTGTCCGGTAACCACATTGGAGCCCACAACTTCATATGCAAGGGAATTTAAATGGGAAAATTTCATATATGGCAAACAGAATTTATGAAATAACATTCCATGGGTATAGTTTAGTCTGTTAGGTAGCTTTAAATTTGTATAAAACATTTTTTTTTTAATCTATACAAAATTTTATTTTTTCAGTTAATGGTAACAGTAGCACTAAATACGGTAACAATAAATTTACATAATCCCATGATTTAAGCTAAACGTTCAAAATCAAATATTTTTCCAAAAAAGAATTCTATAGCGATAGAAATACGGTACCAACTTGTTTTCGCGCATCACTGAAGCATCATATTAATCAATTTTTTGGTATATTCATCAACGACATGTAAAGTTTCATTGAAGGAAACTTCATGTTTTGAACCGCAATATAGTATACAATTGTTTAGTTTATCGAAAATACTGAAATTATGAAACAATTTTTTCTGGTGTGTCGATTGTGATGGTATAAAAAAGTAATTATCAATTTTTCCTTGTTTATACAAACTTAGATAAATCGTATGAAACACCCGGGCGTTAATGAATCTGATTATACATATGAATTGATTGTATTTATGTGAGAAATCGTTTATAATTTTTATGCAATATTTATGTGTACTTGATTGTGTGTTATCAATTGTATATATGACCATCGTAATATGGTAATTGTATATATGACAATCTGGCTTGTTTCGGAAAAAAAGGTTTGAAGTAGTTTTGTATACGGTATTTTGTATGTTCCAGTAGTTATATACAAATTACTGAAGTTATGTACATATTGAGATGTATATTAATGTAATATATACAAAGTCGTATGAGACAAGTATATACATTTATGAAATTGAGTAATTTTTTTAGTTTTGTATATGTAATATATTTGTATATGATCATATGTAAATAAGTGTAATTTTTTTTTTGTTATTAATGATTAAACTGATTGTATAAAATTCATATGTCCATTGTATATATGATATTCATGCATGATTTGACAAAAAGGTGTGTTGTAATTTATTAATTGTTGGTGTAATATCTTTGTATATATGTTTGCGTAAGGTTTGTATATTGTATCATGTGCATCCTTAATTCTGTATATGCATTATATATGTATATGAGCATATGTGAAGTGATTAAACTGTTTGTAAATTCTACAGAAAATGTCTTCATTGGCTATTTTGGTTATGCATTCTGGAAAATGGGACGATACAAATTGTTACGTTGATTATACTATAGAGGGTATAGTGTTTAAGGAACAAGCAACGTTTCTTGAGTTTTATACAACAATTACGACACATATTGGTGTTGATGTGAAATAAGAAGATGTTGAAGATTGAGTATAAGGTTGAAGAAAGCAATAAACCAATGGTTATACACAATGACATGGGTGTTAGGGTGTACGTAAGGCTTAAAAAGGATAACACTGATTTTAACAAATTTCCAATTTGTATAACTATTTTGGATTTCGGTAATAGACAGAATCATCTGTGTCAAAGTTCATCAGATGGAGAGATGGGGTGATGGCGACAATTGCAGAAAATGGTTCATAGAGTATGACTGTTGATGAATTGGAAGAAACAAATGTTGTATTTGTATCGATGGATACAATTGGGGTGATTTCAGATGCATCTAACAAACATGTTGAAGTCGATCAAGTATATAAGGACAAATCAATTATGAAAGCATTTATGGAGAAATATGCAATTGCAAAAAGGTTTCAATTCTCACATAAATCTAACTACCTATAATTTTTTTTGAAGATAAACAATATTTCAATGATGTGCTATATATAATTGCATACTTTTATACAAAACTAAAAATTTGTATAAATAAACTATATTTGTATTTGTAATTCTTTTGTATATATCTACAAACTATATTTGTGTATTAGTATGTGTATATGAATATGGTACTTAAATATGCAAATATACATCTGTCTCATACGACTTTGTATATATATATTACATTAGTATACAACTCAATATATACGTAACTTCAGTAATTTATATATACCTACTATAATATACAAATTACAATATACAATTATAATTTAGGCATAAACTATATACAATTGTCTTTTGTATATATTTACAAACTATATTTGTAAACTATATACAATTGTCTTTAATATACAAGTCACTATATACATATTACCTTAATATACAAGTCACTATATACGTAACTTAAATAATTTGTATATAACTAATAGAATATACAAATCTCAATATACAATTATAATTTAGGCATAAATTAAACCCTATACTTAAAGTACCTTTTCATCCCTTTCGTTTATATAACTAAGAAAATATACAAATAACTAAAACATGTGTGATTTAAACATGCAATATACTATATACAAATATTACTTAAACAAACAATTTTATGTATATTTGCACATAAGTAACGAAATATTCTATCTAAAATTGTGTTTTAAGCCACTACATGATAATCCTGATGTTATTCAGATTTGTCAATTTCAGATGAAGCAGATCCACTCTCCTCTGAATCACCGGTTATGGCTTTCCTCTTACTTCCTCCTTCAACAATTTTAATGTCGCTAGCTTTCGCATTGTTAATAACTTTCTGAATTGCTATTGGGTCATTTTTTTTCTTGGATCTCAATTCTTCAATAGATTGTTCATCTTGAACTTGTTTAGATTTTACCATACGCCCTACATTAACCCCAAAATTTTGAGTTAAACTCATTGAAAACGAGGGTGGATTATCAACAATATTGACATGCAATAGCATAATACATATACAATTGTTGAAGAAGAAAAAAAAATGGATTCATGGGTTGATTTTGGCGGTTACCTGCGAAAATTGAAAGCAAGACTGGAGGGAGAACGTGAAATTTTCCCAATTCAAAATTCAAAATAGGAGTGGAGGAGTGACTGTTGCATGTGTTGATGGGTTTGATGGCTTTAAAAGGGATAATTATTACTACGAAAGGATTTGTAATACTATTATTTACCTAGCTACTATTGAAATAGTTCTCCGGATTAGTACTTTAACAAATTAGTATTTTATCCTTTGATTGGAACATTAGCTTAAGGATTTTAGAGATAAGTGTTGTGGATAATTATGGCATAGGGGAGGACACAGTGAATAATAGTTAAGGATAGTATATATGAATGGAGATAGTAGATTAGGATGGGAAATTGGTATAATTCTTGAATCCTGCAAATTGTCTCATCGTTGGAAGTTATTTGGAGGCTAGTTGAGACAAATTAGTGGCTGGCATTAGAGAAGACAATGAATGATAATAAAATAAAATTATTGGATAGAAGTATTGGATGAGAGAATAAGGTATATTGTTGTATGTTTGTACCGTGAGTTTGTTCTGGAAATTTAAAGGTACGTATTGGGAGTTAATTGAATAAGTAATGGTGAGCCAATCATTGGTTGGAATAAAGGGTGTCAAAAAGAAGAAGAAAAAAATATATATGATGGTGAAATGTTAATTGACATCAAGAGTTACGAACTTGATTATAAAGTCTAGCAAATTTTTAGGTCAAGGCTAAACCTATAGTAATATAGGTGTTGTTAGTTTCGAAATCTTATTGTGAATATGTACTTGAATAGATTGCATTGATTTGGAAACTCAGCGAAAAGGGAAGGTTCAAGTCTCAGAGCAATTGTTCGGTTATTTGAGGCAAGTGGATTTCTAAACCCTTGTTAAGTGTATGGAATTCGTGTATTTCCTTGTGGCATATGTTTGGGTGTAATGGGAATTGGTGATGGGTTGACTTATCCATATTGAATAATTTTAATGATGTAAAAAGGGTAATAAAAAGGCTTATTATTTAATTGTTGATGTTGTGTCACGATTGTATTGTTGTGAATTGTGCATTGATATTAAAATGGTCATCTCCTCATTATTTGTGTGAAACTGTCATTTACATTGGTCCTGAGACATTGTTGTGATAAATGTTATGTGATAAGAGGATGTACCATTTCGAGGCACGTATCGCGCGCCGCAATGGTTACTATTATCGAGGGTCGTATCGCGCACCGTGATGGTTACTATTATCGAGGGTCGTATCGCGCGTCGCGATGGATGCATGGACAGATATGTCCCCCATAGGTCCCAGACTGAGAGACAACGGGTGTGTATCGATAGGTCAGACATGCATCACTATACTTGACATTGCATTTCATCGCATTGCACACTTTTATCATTAATGAGCTTGGTCTTGTGTGTTGCTGATCTATGAGTGTCTTTCTATGACAATTTTGATTGATGAATATTGAGAATATGTAATATGTGAGAGTGTTGTTGTTGAGCTGTGTACTTTGTAAACTGTGAACTGTTAGGTTGGGCTGGTTTTTATGCATGTTGTAGTTGTGGAGGTTCGGATGGGGTGTAAGGAGTACCCGTATTCTGTTCCCTTAGCTTGTGTTTAGAGGTTTGCTTGTTGAGTACCGTGTAGTTTGGTACTCACCCCTTGCTTCTACAATCTTTTGTAGGTTACGAGCCTGGATCTTCGTGATACCTTCCATTCTCTTCGTTTCCGAGGCTTTCTGTGGAGATTTGGGAGGTAGCTGTTTGTCATCTCAGCGAACCTTCTTACTCCTGTTTATGATTTTGTTTTTACTTGAAAGACAACGTCATTTGAGACTTGCGTATTTTATTTCAATTCTAGTATTTACATTAGAGGCTTGTGCACGTGACAACCATATTTTGGGGATTGAATTAAGTTGACTTGTTTTCGTAATAGTAATTGTTATTGGACTTTTGTTTTATTTCCGCACTTTATCGAAATGATAGGGTTTTTGGCTGACTTGTCTTGGTGGGATACGACGAGTGCCATCACATCCATTTTTGGGTCGTGACAACTTACCACTCCACTGCAACTCTCATTGGTTAAATGAATTCTTTAATATATCTTTCCTTTAGCACATATTACTAGTAAATAGAGTTATAACTCAATTGGAGAGATGTTCACACTTTCGTTCGGCTAGATATGGATCACGCGCTATAAGGAATTCAAAAAAAGTATATAATTTTCTCTGCTTGAGAATATATTGGAGATTTCTGTGATGTTCGGACTTTTTATGATTTTTCAATTACCTTAGGGATCATTTGGTGTGAAGGATTACACCAAATAGGCTTGGGATTAAATTATAGTGCCACTTAATTTGTTGTTTGGTTGGCAAGTCCGGAATAACTTATTCCGGGATTAATAACTAGTACCGGTTTAATCTATCTCTCTCCTTGGGTGGTATAGAAATCTCGGGATAAAATAAGTAAATGACAAAAATGTCTTTTTATACCTTTTTTATACATAATTTTTTTTACATTTATGAAGGACATTTTTGTAAGCAAATAAATTGTTCTTAAAATTTATTTATTTTAAATACGACAAATCAAATACTCAATAAAAAATAATCTTATCATAACTTAAATTCAAATCAAACGCCTCCTTAATGTATAGGTCATTAACAAACATATCAACCAAAGTGTTGTATCTTTTAAAAAGTTGTCAATGGGATTCGAACTAGTGCCCCAACCTTAAACACCGCTTAGTCCAACCCGCCCAATCAGTTTTAGTGTCGTTGCCAACGAGATTCGAAGTTAACGAGTGCACGTGCACCCTCACATGAAAATGTAGGTCCGCCTTTGTGTTCGGAGCTCACACAATCACACTAGAACTTCATTTAAATTCGAATCGCGCACTGCATGATCCATTTAGAGGTGACACTCCCAACATATTTTTCTCCATACTCAGACACGAACTCCAGACATCTAGTCAAGGATGAAGTAGTTCTAGTACCACTTCATCACAACACATGTTGATACCTAGTATGACGATCATGTGTTACATAAAACAAAGGTAATTAGTGTGGGATATTTTCTAATATATAGAGGTCTTAAATTGAACAGATACATTATTCATGAAAGAATATGACTTTATGAAAAATCATCTCTTAAGTTATATAAATATAAGAACTCTGTAGAATTAGCCTAAGAAAAATATGCAAGTATATACAAAGGCTTGGTTGTATCATGAAGGGAATTGCTTGTATTTTCCTCAATATGTATATGGACAATATCTCCTTAAGATAACTGATCCTTCACGTCTCAAAGTCATCTTCTTCTTCAATTTATATTTCCTATTATTTTTCTAACCATTCATATCATGATAACATCAAAGCCAACCATTTATAATTCTTGTGATGAATAGATAACATAAACATGATGACCAACTTATGACTAATTTAAATTTATATTTCAAATACTTATCAAACGATTAATACATCGATACTTATAAAGTAATTTGATCAATTTATAAACTTATTTCTATGAATCACAAACTGCAATTGTCTTTTTGTTTGTTGGACCATTGACTTGGCTTTTTGACTAAACTAAAGAAAAAAAATATTTAGAGAATAATTTAATTTTCTACATCATGCATTGTCTTTTTGTTTGTTCTAATATAGCTATTCCATATTACGTGTTGAATTTGTTTACCACATGACTTTAAAAAAATATTTTGTTCATAAACGAATATTCAATAAATAAAAATGGGAAAATGCATAAGTTCCCCCCAATCTATGCCCAAAATCCCTGAGACACACCTAACTTTTACTAAGGTCCTATTATCCCCCGAACTTATTTTATATATAATTTTCTATCCCTTTTTGGCCTACGTGGCACTATCTTGTGGGCCCAGCGTGTGTTGACAAAATTTTCAAGGATAGTGCCACGTAGGCCAAAAAGTGGTAGAAAATTATATATAAAATAAGTCGGGGGATAATAGGACCTTAGTAAAGGTTAGGTGTGTCTCAGGGATTTTGGGCATAGATTGGGGGGAACTTATGCATTTTCCCATTTTTATTTATTGAATATTCGTTTATGAACAAAATATTTTTTTAAAGTCATGTGGTAAACAAATTCAACACGTAATATGGAATAGCTATATTAGAACAAACAAAAAGACAATGCATGATGTAGAAAATTAAATTATTCTCTAAATATTTTTTTTCTTTAGTTTAGTCAAAAAGCCAAGTCAATGGTCCAACAAACAAAAAGACAATTGCAGTTTGTGATTCATAGAAATAAGTTTATAAATTGATCAAATTACTTTATAAGTATCGATGTATTAATCGTTTGATAAGTATTTGAAATATAAATTTAAATTAGTCATAAGTTGGTCATCATGTTTATGTTATCTATTCATCACAAGAATTATAAATGGTTGGCTTTGATGTTATCATGATATGAATGGTTAGAAAAATAATAGGAAATATAAATTGAAGAAGAAGATGACTTTGAGACGTGAAGGATCAGTTATCTTAAGGAGATATTGTCCATATACATATTGAGGAAAATACAAGCAATTCCCTTCATGATACAACCAAGCCTTTGTATATACTTGCATATTTTTCTTAGGCTAATTCTACAGAGTTCTTATATTTATATAACTTAAGAGATGATTTTTCATAAAGTCATATTCTTTCATGAATAATGTATCTGTTCAATTTAAGACCTCTATATATTAGAAAATATCCCACACTAATTACCTTTGTTTTATGTAACACATGATCGTCATACTAGGTATCAACATGTGTTGTGATGAAGTGGTACTAGAACTACTTCATCCTTGACTAGATGTCTGGAGTTCGTGTCTGAGTATGGAGAAAAATATGTTGGGAGTGTCACCTCTAAATGGACCCAATAAAAATAAATTTCTTAGAATAAATATAAAGTTTGAGGTAATAACAGGTAAAGTTATTGAGTTATATCTAACTTTGTATCACAAATGATAGTTATTTTGCCTTCGAAAAGATCTAAAGTGATTTTCTTATAAAATATATGCGAATACAACTCCATATATCTTTTGATTTTTAAAAAAGTAAGTGAATTGTATCTTTTTATGACACCAATAAGAAGTAGGAAGATATATAAGCAACCTCTTTTACGTTCATGTCATACGTTGAGGTACTGCAGAAGAAAAAATTAAAGCAAAGTCTGATTCAATTTATAGTAATTGATTAATTGCAATCACATCACCAATGTTAATAATCTTTAATTTATTAGAAATTTTATATGATATTTTAACCTTTTTGAGAACCTTTTGAATTTTTCTAGAATTTTCAAGATAATATTCTTTTGGTAGTTGATTAGTTGATTGAATAATTTTCATGCAAAACAAACCAAAAAGTAGCCAAAAACTTTGGAAGTCATCAAAAGTATTATAATTAGTTGTTTGGCTGAGTTTGTAGAGAAAGACTTCAAACTTAAATTATTAAGAGAGGGACAGCTAAAATAACGCGGTTAAGAAACAAATGTTACTCCTTCCGTTTAAAAAAAAATGACCTCCTTTCCTTTTTAGTCTGTGTAAAAAGAATGATCTCTTTCCTTTTTTGTAACATTTTAATTTTAGTTTTCCACGTGGCATGTTTAAAGCCACAAGATTGAAGGACAATTTAGTACATTTGACATAACTTTAATTTAGGACCACAAGATTCAAAAGTCTTGTTTATTTTTTAAAACTCTGTGCCAAGTCAAACCAGGTAACTCCTTTTGAAATGGAGGGAGTATTTGGATATTCTACCTCGATATACGCGATAAAAAATATTTACGCTCGCTATGAATTTGAGTTATATATATGCTGATAGTGTAATTAAACATTATATCCTCGTATAAGATTTCCCCTATTGTAGAGTGCTTTTGAAATACTATATTTCCCCTAAAATGTTGTAGAGTGTTTTTAAAATACTATACTATTGTGTTTTAAAGTTTGATTTCGCTATTTTGCTGTAGGGTAAAACGATAATCATAGTTTGTTGAACTTTTAACTTACATATATACACTTATATAGAGAAATATGACTATTTTTAAAAAAACGTCTTAATTATTTCATACAAACAATTTACACATATAGAAATAATCAAAGAGAATACAAGTAATTCCTTCGTAATCAATTACACACAAAAAAATAATATTTTAATCAAGATAGAATAGTCAAAGTTTCAACGTCCAAACAATTTTTGTACTAATACCAGTTTATATAATTTTTCATTATCATTATACTCCTGTCCAACAATAGTTATTCAATATTGACTTAACACACCTTAAGAAACAATAAATAATAGGGATAATTTTACTTTATTATCCTTTGAATATATTAAAATTAGTTATCCGACAATACTTTGGTGCAATATTCTTTTTTATAAATATCGAATTAAAAAATAATGATAATAAATTGCATATTAAATACCATAATATCAAGATCGCGATATCAAAAAATTTCAATTACATATGATATGGAATTCAATATCTACAATATAAAACTTAACTATTCCTAATAAAATCAGATTAATCAGATCTCAAAACAAGTACCAAACTTAACTACTCCTATAAAAATCAGATTAATCAGATCTCAAAACGAATTTCGAAACTTAAAAAAGAAACAACTAGCTAGTTGCTCTTTTCTTTGACCAAAGTCCACCACAATCAATCACATTGTGAGAAAGTATGACTAGTTACTTTGACCAATATTCCCAATCCTATTATAAAAATTTTCTCAAATTATATAAACCTTACACAATTTTTTCCACTCTATTAGTCTCCAGTCTTTTTCCTTCATTTACTTCAATACACTTGGCCACTTTCTCTTACCAAAATTTCTTTCTCCTTTCCACACTTCTCCATTTATTATAACAACAACACAACCAAAATTGAAAAACCAAAAAAAAAAAAAAAAAAAAACATTTTTAGTTCAATTTTTTCCCTCTTCTAATGGAAAATGTTGAAATTCCTGAGTATTTTATATGTCCAATTTCTCTACAAATCATGAAAGATCCCGTAACGATCGTTACCGGTATCACGTATGATCGCGATAGTATCGAACGTTGGCTTTCCAAAAACCCTAATAGTAACGCCATTTGTCCGGTAACGAAGCTACACGTGTCACGAGATTCAAACCTAACACCAAACCACACTCTCCGTCGTTTGATTCAATCGTGGTGTGTATCGAATGGATTCAACGTTGTTGATCAAGTCTTGACTCCGACTAAGCCTCCGTTAAGCAAATGCTACATCCTCAACCTCGTTCTTGATCTCTCCGTCCCCAGGACGGAGAATATCAAGACGTTAGAGAAGTTAGAGATGTTAGCTAAGGAGAATAATGAGAGAAACAAGACATACATGGTTGAAGTTGGAGTTCATGAAGCCCTAGTTAATTTCTTGATCCAATGTTACATGAAATGTGACACTAATGGCCTTGAAAATGCCCTAAGTACACTTTCATTAATTTGGGATTATTTTTCATCTTGTCATGAAAATAATAAAGTCGAAAATCGCGAAGAGATATTAATAGATTCAATAACATGGGCGTTAGGTCTTGATCGCGACATGCAAAACTATGCAATGATCAAGAACCACGCGATGAGCCTATTGAGATCTATCATTGGGAAGGCGAATTCAAGCACATTGGATAGACTAAAACCCCAATTATTCGAGAAAATAATTAAGGTTTTACGCGAGAGTGGTAGTAATACTATCACTATCGCGCAAAAAGGAGTTGACAATGCTTTACACATCATCCTAAACACTAGTCATTCGGGCAAGAACCGGAACATTATGATTCAATCAAGGGCAATTTTCGAGCTCATTGAGCTCGAACTCAATTTTTCATCAAATAAAAAAACTAAAGAGCTTATTTTTGAGATATTATTCAATTTATGTTCTTGTGCTGATGGTAGGGCACAACTTTTAAGTCATGCTGCTGGAATTGCTATGATTACAAAGAGGATTTTGAAGGTTTCTCCAATTGTAGATGAAAAAGCTATAATGATTCTTTGTTTGATTACAAAATATTCAGCAACAAGTGGAGTTCTTCAAGAAATGTTGAAAGTCAAAAGTGTATCAAAGATTTGTACTGTGATACAAGCTAATTGTGCTTCACATGTAAAGGATAAAGCAAGGGAACTATTAAGAAATCATTTTGATGTTTGGAAGAATTCACCTTGTGTTGAAGTTGCCACCTTAACAAGGTATGCTTAATGATAATCATTACAATACTTTTTTTTTTGTTTTAGATGTTTTGTATCTGATTTGTAACTCGACTAATAATCTGGTTCACACTGGAAAATCTCACTTTGGGTGACTTCTACAATTTTTTTCATCTGGTGTCTGGTATTCGGTTTGAGGCTTGATTAATCGGTCTCATATTGGAAAATTCCATTTCGGGTGATTGTTACATGATCCTTTTTTATTTTAGTTTTCCATTAGGTGTCGAGGCTCTAATTTGAGGACTATCTGATCGTGATTTGAGTGGGGAAATCTCTGGTGTTCAATATTTGTTTTGGAGTTCGACTATATTCAAATTTTACATAGGAAAATCTCACATTGAAAGGTAAAATGCTACCTAATAGAGACGACTTTATTTTCGAGGCTAAAATATGAGATTTATGATTAAGGGGGAAGGGTATTACTTATCATCCTACAACCTTTGATGGTGATCAAAAATTATAAATTTGTATTACTAAGGTAATAACCAAACAACTTTCTAAAGTTTTCTTGATATAATCTGTTAATGTTAGTGGTTGAAATAATTTGCAAGTTATAAATGAATCCAATTGTATAGATTGCTTATAGACCAAATTTCAAATCTTTTTTAGTAGATCTATTAGTTTAATCTCTTGTATTCAAACAATCTTGACTTTATTTGTTGCTCAATAAATTTGTAGGGCTCAAGGTAGATACACACTTTAGAATTTCTAACCAAAATAATGTTTATTATAACACTCTCCATTGTTCTAAATTGATTGTCATATTTTCTTTTTCAAAAAATCAATTCAACTTATTTTTTAAGTTAAACTCGATTAGATCAACTCAATATTTTATATTTAAAATTTTTATATTAAAAAATTATAGTATAAGTTATAGTGAAATTAAAGTTGCATGTCAGTCAAAATCTACCTAATTTAATTCTCTGAAACATGATCACTCTTAAATGTATAAGTTTTTCATTTAAAATATTTTGTTTATCATCTAATTTAGGTATCTTTAGTGACTATTTTATGTTTTTTTTCTTTTTTTTAAAATCCAAGTACAGAAAAAAAAAATAGTTTTTAAACTTTTGAAGACTTATTTGAAGGGGTGGGGTGCAGGATATATAGAATGGCTTTGTCAGAATAATTAAATATTTTATTTTCTTATAATAATTTAATAAAAGTATTTTATAAGTTCGATGAAGCTTGACTTTGTCTTCGTTTGATTTGTTGGTCTCGAGGTATATATATATATATAGATGATTGCTTGTATTTCTGATCTAATTTTCCTCCACAACTTGTGCAAGTGATATTGATGTATTCTTAATTAAATTATGATCATGTAGTCAATGTATTTTAATTTTGAAAAGGGGGACCAAAGAAAGAGTTTTCTTATACATTAGAGTTGTTTGGTGTACATAAGGTATTATAATTCTGAAAATAAAATGTAATGCAGATCCACAACTTAATTAATTAAGGTGCATGAGAATCAAGACTATCTCTACTCCTTTCAAGGTAATATGACAATGGGTGCCTATTGATTTTCACTATTGACACTTTTTTCAACGAGTTTAAATTTATCTTCGCAAATAAGAAATTATGCACCTATAAGTAAATCATTAAGCTTGCACCTACAGAGGCCGATCACACAAATTTCTTAATCGGTGCCTTTCAAGAGGAAATGATTGATCAATGCTCAAAACAAATAAGTTAACTGAATTTATATCGGTGTGTAACTCGTGAAAATATATATATTTGAAGATTCTCTGTCTAATCATGGGCCCAAGCCCATTTCAATAGCCCAAAATCTTTTATTTGAGTTTGGCCCAAAAATGAATAGTTTTGCATTTTAATTGGGCTTTGTGGTTCGATATTTTTGCGTTTACTCAATCTCAATTTTCATTATAGTTTTCTAGTTTACTGAAATTGTTATAATGAATTTGATCAACTAGGTACTAGTGAATTTGTCTGTGTTTACTATAATTATAAAAGACAATAAAATATTGATAATTTTATTAAATATATATAAGTAAAAGAGGTATTTACAATATATAATTGATTACATACAGACTTCCAACAAAGTCATAAATTATTATTTTAAAGCAAAAGAAATTATATGCTAACGACAATAAAAAATTATTCTTCAAATCGTTTATGAGTGACATTGTATATCGACGAAGAATAATATAATTTATTTAAACATTATATTCATTAAAATAATACGATAATACAATATACATTATTTAATAATACCTAACAATCATTCAAAGAGAGTGTTAAGGTCAAATGTGGTAATTAAGCAATTAGGTTTAGTGGAAACATAACCAATATATTTGCCGTTTAATTAACTTCATGCACATGAGTTTAATATTAGTTTGAACTTCTCCAAAGATTATAATATGCTTCCATATAGTTACTCCATATGAAATTTATATAATATCATTGATGTTATATATTCTAATTAGTTATAATTTTTTAGTTCATAAAAGGAAAATAGACAAAAATAAAAATTGTGGGAGTAATAAAAATAAAGACAATTAAGGTTTATATTAAAGAAGATTAAAGAAATGACTTTTTAGTTGTAACATCTTGCCAAATTGAAATAACCATTTTTGGAAAGAATATAAAAATCTGGAAATTTGTTTAAGTTAAGGATGAGTTTTAGTCAACTTCAAACGACCATAACTCCTAGCTCAGGAGGAGTTAGGTGTGTTTCCAGATATCGTAGGAAATATCTTGGAATAATCTTTCCAATGCCGCCGAGTTTTCGCGATTCCGAGTTCGTATGAGTGAGACATTCCCTTTGAAAGTTGGGCTGTTTAGATAAGGAAAGTCTAATCCGAATTTTTAAAGGGTGTTTTGGTCTTTTCCATACCCTATTAATTTATTTCGTTTTTGGTAATTAAGTTAGGGTCTAATAAGAATTAGACCAGTTTAGAAAAGTTGAAGTTCACGCTAGGGCTTGGAGAAAGAGAAAAGAGGAGAAAGGAGAAGAAAAGTTCAAAGTTCGTCGATTTCTTGGAGAATTTCGTGTGGATTTCGCCAAGGATTTAAATCCTACAAGGTATGTGAGACTTTCATAACATTGGGTTCGTTCACCACGTTCCAAACATGTTTATTTCAGCGTGAATTCGTCCTAAAAGAGTTTGAAAGTTGATGTTCTTGATATGTATTCTTGAATTTGATATTGTTCTTGAGTTGGGCTGAAATTGAGAAGTTTCTGAGATCATTACGTCAAATTATTGAGTTGGTTGAAGTTAGTTCCTTAGGTACATTTGATGGGTATCTGTATCTAAAAAAGAATTTGGAAAAAGAAATCGAGTTTGGGTGAATTGAGGCTGGAAAACGAAGAAGAAATTTAATCGGGCAAATCTGGGCACTGGCTCCGCGTTGCGGACATGCTCCCCAGATTTGGGAAAAATGCTTTTGCAGAGCGGAGCGGTCACGGACCGTTTTGCCTCAAAAAGTATTTTCGCGACCAAAATTTAAATACCTCTTCGCGTTGTGGACCTACCTCAGATAGTGAAACTTTGATCTTTTCTCATGTTTAGCTATCTAAAAACACTCCTAAACATCATGAGATATTTCCTATCACAAATCACGATCCTTGAATCCATAATTCAATTCAAGGAAAGTTAGGAGTCAAGTTTAGAAGTTACGAAGCAAGTCAAGAGAAGTTCATTAAAGTTTTTCAAAAGTCTTTCACAAACGACTTTTAACTTTGTTTCTAAGACTTAAGTTCTAAGTTAAGCAAAGAGTAAAGAGTTGAGTTCATTTCTCCAAAAGTTATAAGGGAACTAAGTATTCCCAAAAGTTTAAAATGTTTTCACATTTGAACAAGAAAGGGAACATCGATTCCAAGAGACCTTTTAAGCTAAGTTTTGAGTAATTATCTCAAAACCAAAAGAAAGAAATTTGTTTTAAAAACATATGAGCTAAGAATATTTTGGGAGTAGTATTGAGCACCGATATGGGGATGCGAGTTCATATTAACTCAAGTCTCCATAAACCATGTAGCCATCATAGATAGTAAATGATCATACTTTTTAGATGACTCCTTAATATGCTTTTAGCATAGACTAGTGGATCTACTTAGTTAAGCGTTCTATATGACGGCTAAGTATAAGACAGTTCTGGCAGTGTGGGCAAGACGTTGTGTCACCACTTAGGCTCATAGTGGTGGTTGTCGGTTAGAGAATCTCCATACAAACTATACTACTTTATTATATGAGTAAAGTTGAGTTTGTTATTGCAATTTCTTTAACGAATTAAGTTGTTTTCTACTGTTTTAAAGGCTTTCCATATTGCATGTGTTTTATTGCTTTATATTGAGTTAAGTTATTCAGGAGTTGAGTAAAGCCAAGGTAAGTGTTCCTTTCA
>NW_006239026.1:572496-595164 GCF_000226075.1 Solanum tuberosum | reverse complement strand
CTTTTCAGTTAAGTTGAGACTTGAGTTGCCACTTTGACAGTGAAAGTTATTTATTACATTCTAAGTTATTTATTGAGCAGTTTAGTTTTTCTTTTAAAGTATATTTATCTTTAGTAAAGTCTTTCGTTGAGTAAGTAAGTCAGGCCAAGGGTTTGCTTGGGACCAGCAATGGTTCTCGAGTGCCGGCCACGTCCAGGGTGTAGGTTCGGGATGTGACATTAGTTTCTTAGCATTGTATATTTAATATAATTGAGAAAGTAAAATAATTTTTTTTTTCATATAACACATATAAGAAGAAAAAAAAGAAGAAGAGAAAATCGAGAGAAAAAGATAATTGTATTTCATGATCTATACGAAAAATCATCCTGACTCAAAAATACAAAGAGTCACGATTCACATCTCTATAGGGTTTGAATTCCGCTCTTCTAATATTCATCCAAGTTAACTCTAGCTCGAAACAATGTTTACTGATTTATCTTGAAGTAATTTGATAATAAAAATTTGTTCACATCAAATATTTTCACTAATTTATCTTACAATCATATTCCCCAAATAGCGTATTTCACGCATTAGTTAGGCCTCTTGTTCTGCGTAGACCAAGAACGAACACTCAATCTGTTTTTATTACTATTCCATTATGGATCGCACGTTTTCCACCTTAATTTAACTTTATATATTTTGGTCAATTCATTATTATCATATACGTGCCAAAGTCTAGACTTCACTAGTTCTACAAGGATGATAAAATTATTATTTTTCCATTATAATTTTGGTCAATGTCTATCATAAGTGCTAGCTCTACAAGGATAATATATAATTTAATTTAATGTTTGCAATATTAATTATTTAATAATAAGAATAAAATAAATATAAAATAGTAAATTATTTTTTGATTTAATTTTTTTTATTGTGAACAAATAAAAATAAATATCTATTTTAAATATAACGGACAAATAAAATCGGACGGAGAGAGTACTTGCAAATGAGGCACCAATCCATTTATCTTATCTCATACTATAGCCACACAAACACTTCAAAGCACAAACCTAACGTATATAGTTGTGGGTTCCCACTAAAAGTAATTGGTGTGCAAAATATTTAGCGTTTACATAGAGTTCAAAAATTGATACTGATTCAAGATTAATGGGGATTAGGCTAAGACCATTTATTTTTTAACAACCACCATCTTGATGGGAATTAGGCTAAGACCATTTAAGTTGTTTTTTATGCTTTGATTTATCGTATTATTTGGCTACTGTTACTATTTTGATATTTTCTTTATTATTATTTGTTATGTCTTCTTTATCTATGTTTTTTAAAACTATTTTATTGTGTTGCTTGAACCGATGATCTTTCAAAAATTATATTTGTATGTCCACACGAAGTAGAGGAAAGATTTGCATACACCATCATTTTCAAACTTTACATATGAAATTACGTACACTGGGTATATTATTTATTTGTATTTATACGTCTTCCCGGCTGCTTGAAAGGGATGTACAAAATAAACAATTAATTATAAATAATTTAAAACAATTAAGTTACAAATATATATATATATATATATAAAAGGTATTACCATATGAGGAGCCAAACAACTTTTAAATTTTTATATTAAGGTTTTTAAATATTTTGAGCCATAGTTATATTAATTTGTACTATTTAATTTTTTGTATATCTTTCAAATATATAAATTTTGTATATTCTAATTTATAATTAAATTAAGTATTTTGATCCTCACACGCCAAATCGTACCCCTTCACATAAATTAGGACATAATTTTATGATGAGAATATCTATGAAAATATATATTATATATTCATTTGAGTGGTGTATATATCACATGCCAATAATTTTGCATCCATCCCTTGCACGTGTGAACTTAGTTGAATTTTGTCACCATCTAGACAAAATGATAATAATATTTTGATTGGAAAAGCCATCACGCCCTAAATTGGAAATGTGAACTCATGCATGAATCATGATCATATATAGTGTAAGAATAAAATTATTTCTCAATTAGTCTTAATATGTCACAATACAAATTATTATTGTATTTATATAAATTTAAGATAAAATAAATTCTAAAAACCCTAAGATTGAGATTCAAAATTCATGAATAAATCAATACTGTTTACATAAAATCGATCTTACTAATGCTATTCCAAGCAAAGGATAGAGCTAAAGTCGTAATAAAATTATAATGTATATATAAAACTAGTTTTTTTTTTAATGTTCATTGATTTGGCTTCAATTCGTGTGTTTATGTTTTCATTTGGAAATATTCATTGATGCATTTCATATTACATGTGACTTTTCCTTGAGTTTCTTTTAGTAATAATAAAATTTGAAAATCATGTAAAACACATGTTTAAACCATTAACTCTTATCTTAGGCTAAGTGGACATCCACTAAAATAATAGGTGGAAACCCTACTCACCCATCATTTTCCCAAGTCAATGACCTTTTTTTGGTCACCTATACTTAAATATTTAACTTCGAAAGAAAATCAAATATATATATATATATATATATATATATATATATATATCTTGAGAAACTGATAGAAATTAACATAAAATTAATAGTATTCCCATGAGGAGAATAAGAGTACTTGTACGGTTGGTACAAGCCAAAACAACTACCCCTAGTCTCAGGTTCGATTCCGACTAGAGCCCTATTTCGTATTGTTCAATCCATCAGTGACCAATAGAATACTACACTTTTTTTTTGGTTTCTCACCCGGTGTCTGGAGCCCACATTGGAGCTCCGATCAAATTCAGATCGCGCACTGCAGCCTGCAGGGCTCATTCTGGGGTGGTGCTTCCAACAAGATTTTCTCCATACCCAAGGCTCGAACCTGAGACCTTTGGTTAAGGATGAAGCACTCCCACCAGTGCACCACAACCCATGTTGGTATCGAATACTACACTATCTGCAAGCAGTTCTTACTCGTAAGCCTGACAAAAGGGTTGGGTCAACCTACATCCATCCCGATTCGAGTTGGAAAAAACTCATACCATAATCGTTCAATTGGGCTGGAGAGAAGGGCTTGAGCTTCACTTTTACTAGTCAATTTGAAACCATTTTATTGGGACGGAGAGAAGAAGCTTTTCTCGAATTTCACTTTTACTTATCTATTATATTAAATCAGACAGACCAAAACACATGGTAATTTGAGACTCCAAAAGTAACTTAGAAAGCGCAGCCAAAATGGAAATAGACAAAAATAAAATTGTGGGAGTAATAAAAATAAAGACAATTAAGGTTTATATTAAAAAATTTTAAAGAAATAACTTTTTAGTTTCTTAACATTGTATATTTAATATAATTAAGAGAGTTAAAGAATTGTATTTTTAAAAAATATATATAACACATATAAGAAGAAGAAAAATCGAGAAAAAAGACAATTGTATTTCATGGTCAAAGAGAGGTATCACGTCATTTTTTTGGCTTTATTATCATATAAATATAGATTTTTGTCAATTGATTGTAGCCTATTTGTGAAAAATCATCCTGACTCAAAAATACAAAGAGTCACGATTCACATCTCTATAGGATTTGAACTCCGCTCTACTAATATTCATCCAAGCTAACTCTAGCTCGAAACAATGTTTACTAGATTTATCTTGAAGTAATTTGATAATAAAAATTTGTTCACATCCGATATTTTTATTAATTTATCTTACAATCATATTCCCTAAATAGCGTATTTCATGCATTAGTTAGGCCTCTTATTTTGTGTAGACAACAAATGAACACTCAAATCTTTTTTTCATTACTATTCCATTATAAGTCGCACGTTTTCCACCTTATTTTTAACTTTATATATTTTGGTCTATGCATTTTTATCATATACCTGCCAAGTCTAGACTTCACTAGTTCTACAAGGATTATAAAATTATTATTTTTCCATTATAATTTTGGTCAATGTCTATCATAAGTGCTAGCTCTACAAGGATAATATATAATTTAATTTAATGTTTGCAATATTAATCATATAATAATAATAAGAAAAAAATAAATGTAAAACAGTAAATTGTTTTTCAATTTTTTTTTTATTATGAACAAATAGAAATAAATATCTATTTTGAATATAACGGACAAATAAAACCAGACGGAGAGAGTACATGTAAATGAGGCACCAATCCATTTATCTTATCTCAAACTATAGCCACACAAACACTTCAAAGCACAAACCTAACGTTTATAGTTATGGGTTCTCACTAAAAAGTAATCGATGCACAAAATATTTAGTGTTCACGTATAATTTAAAAATTGATACCGATTCAAGATTAAAAAGTTTATGAGTTTTTATAGTTAATAGACTCGAGATAATATTATAATAATAATTGAATTTAATATATATAACAAAAAATATTTTATAAAATTTGAGTAAAAATTATTATATATTAAATTCACATAAACCCACGATAAGTAGACCTCTAGATAAGTCCCTGTTAAGTAATTAAGTTTAGTGGGAACATAACCAATAAATTTACAATTTAATTTAATTCATGCATGTGAGATTTGATTTGAAAAAGTTTTTACGTAGGTGCAATGTATAACTAGAAAATGATTTTTTTTAAAATGAAAAATTACATACATCTAATAAACAATATATATGGACAATTTTCAGTCAAACTTGAAGTGCTTAAAAATCCCAACAAAATTTAAACTTGGTCTCTTATATCTGTCCTTTATTGTACTATGAAATTTTATTTTTAGATTTATTTTTCTAAGTCTTATTATAGTTAAAAGTTTTTCTATGCTTCGATTTATCGTATTATTTGGCTACTGTTACTGTTTTGATGTCTTTTTTACTATTATTTGTTATGTCTTCTTTATTTATGTTTTTTTTTCAAATTATTTTAATATGTGTTGCTTGAACCGAGGATCTTTCAAAAATTATATCTCTACGTCCACACGAAGTAGAGGAAAAATTTGCATACACTCTATCATTTTCAAACTTTACATATGAAATTACATACACGGGATATGTTATTTATTTATATTTATACGTCTTCCGGCTGCTTGAAAGGGATGTACTAAATAAACAATTAATTATAAATAATTTAAAACAATAAAGTTACAAAAAAGTTTATATATATATATATTCATTTGAGTGGGGTAAACATCACATGCAAATAATTTTTCATCCATCCCTTGCACGTGATCACTAACTAATTATACTTTTTCTTCTTTCCATTTATTTATTAAAAAAAAAAAACTAATGAATGACAAATTGAATAATGTTTTGATTGGAAAAGCCATCACGCCCTAATTTAAAATGTCAACTCATGCATGAATCATGATCATAGTGGAAAAATAAAATTATTTCTCAATTAGTCTTACATATGTCACCATACAAATTATTATTGTCTTTCATATAAATTTAAGATAAAATAAACTCTAAAAAATCCGAGATTGAAATTCAAAATCCACAAATAAATCAATTATGATAATGAAATAACAGTGTTTACATAAAATTGATCTTACTAATGCTATTCTATATAAGCAGATCATGATAACGTTAAGGTCATCAGAAAATTATAAGGTATATATTATATATATATATAAATTAATGTTCATTGATTTGGCTTAAATTTGTGTGTTACGTTTGCATTTAGAAATATTCATTGATGCATTTAATAGTACATGTGACTTTTTCTCGAGTTTCTTATAGTAAAATAATAAAATTTGAAAATCATGTAAAACACATGTTTAAACCATTAACTCTTATCTTAGGTTGAGTGGACATCCACTAAAATAATTGGTGGAAACCCTACTCACCCATCAATTTTCCAAGTCAATGACTTTTTTTTGTCATATATTTAACTTCGAAAAAAATCATATATGTATATGTATATCTATATATGTCTATCTTGAAAAACTAATAGAAATTAACATTTAATCAGTACTCCATCTGTCCCTAATTACTTGTCTATTTTTGAATTGACACACCCATTAAGAAAATAATTATTGACATAGTGAGTTTACCAATTTACCCTTATTAATTATGAAGTGGGTGAATTAAAAACTTAAGATTTTCAAAAAGTTTTACATTTTTTCAAAGTAATTAATTGAGGGTATAATGGGTAACTTTTTTTTGTCATTTCTTGAATTGTCAAAATGGACAAGTAATTAGGAACAACTAAAAAAGGAAAAGTGGACAAGTAATTAGGGACAGAGGGAGTAGTACACAAATGAGGAGAATAAGAGTGTCCTTATACTGCTGGTACAAGCCAAAACACTACCCGTGAGAGCATGGTTTGATTTCCAGCTAGAGCCCTATTTCGTATTGTTCAATCCATTAGTGACCAATCGAATACTACATTATATGTGTAAGTAGTTCTTACTCGTAAGCCTAACAAAAGGGTTGGGTCAACCTACATCCGACCCGATTCAAGTTGGAAAAAACTCATACCATAATCGTTCAATTGGGCTGGAGAAAAGGGCTTGAGCTTCACTTTTACTAGTCAATTTGAAATCATTTTATCGTAACGAAGAGAAGAAGCTTTTCTCAAATTTCACTTTTACTTTTCTATTATATTAAATCAGATAGATCAAAACACATGGTAATTTGAGACTCCAAAAGTAACTTAGAAAGCGCAGCCAAAATGGAAATTTGGACAAAAAAACAAAAAAGAAACACGTCTAACATAATAGTTGTCACGTCGGCAAGTTGCAACTATCACTTTCTCTCACTAAATATATTATTTGTAATAAATAAAAACACGAGATATACGCATGCAAGTGTTTTTATTTATTTTCTAGAGAGAGAAAGTCAAAACACGTTCACACACACTTGGCCCGCGCAAATACACGTTCTACGAAATACGAGTTCGATAAAATTTAATAATTATATATAATGATGGAGCCACATATATTTGAGGGTGTCAGTTGTGTTGTCGAAAAATTACATTATATAGTTAAATAAAAATATTTTTATGTATATATATCACATATTAACATTCCTTAGCTTCTAGCGATTTTATTTTTTTATATATTTATATTATTATCCTTTAATTAAAATTTCAACTCTGCCACTATATATAATGTAAATGAAAAGAAAATAAATTTAGAATTCATTAATTACAATTTGAGATCACCGTCTTAAAATCCATAACTTATAAAAATTTATTTTTTGGATTCAATCTCTTTGCGCACAATTTAAAAAAGTGAAAGGAACTAATAATTTTTATGGTGATTATATTGTACATATAATTTTAAACATGTCATGTCAGGCAGGAAATTAAATTAAAATATTTACTAAATATAAAAAGTCAAAATTTTTAGGGAAAAAGGTGTGAAATATATTTGGATTTTGATCGAAATTATTATAACAATCTGAAACTTTGAGCAGGACCTATTACCCCCTTACACTATTTAATAGTGTATTTTAAAGATATATAAGTTCTCAGCTGGACAAGTAAATATTTATAATAATACAATATTTATGATGTACACGTGAACATCTATATATTTTTAAAAAATACACTATTAAATAGTGTAGAGATAATAGATCCTGTCAAAAGTTTGAAATTATTACAGTAATTTCAATCAAAATTTGAATATATTTCGAACCATTTTTTATTAATTAGAAGGAGTATTATATATGATGATGCCTCGAGCTGTAAACAATCTTTTAAAATATTAAAAGCAAACACCCTTTGAAAAGTCTCATTCTTCTATTTGCGTGTTGACTTTGAAAAGCTCAATCTCCAACTCATATATATAACCACAACCAAATCCTCTATTTTTCAAACCAATTCACTACTCATCTAAAGTCTCAACAAAACTTCATCTACTAAAAAATATTCCTCTTTTTTTTTTTTGGACATATTTGCAACTTTCTTATAAGATTGATCTCCTTCTTTGATTAATCTTGAAATTTCCCAAAATATACAAATGGAAGAAATTCAAGTACCTCCTTATTTTATTTGTCCAATTTCTCTAGAGATGATGAAAGATCCTGTCACGATCTCAACTGGAATAACATATGATCGAGAAAACATCGAAAAATGGATATTCTCAGCAAAGAACAACTCTTGTCCGGCTACGAAACAGTCTCTTACATGCATAGAGTTGACCCCAAATGTTACTCTTCGACGATTAATCCAATCGTGGTGTACTATCAATTCGTCCCATGGTATTGAAAGGTTCCCTACACCAAAGCCTCCGGTTAGCAAACCACAAATAATAAAGCTCCTAAAAGAAAGCAAAATCGCCTAAGATGCAAATGAATTCTCTCAAGAGACTCAGATCCATAGCTTCTGAGAATGATGCTAACAAACGTTGCATGGAATCCGCGGGGGCAATGGAGTTCTTAGCTTCTATTATTAATAATAATAATAATTCGAATGAAGTGTTTGAAGAAGAAGAGGGTTTCATGAGTACTAAAGATGAAGCGCTTAGCATCCTCTATCAACTCAAATTATCTGAAAATGGATTGAGGTCACTCATCATGAGTGGAAATGGAGAATTCATTGAGTCATTGACACGTGTCATGCAACATGGGAGCTACGAGTCTAGGGCTTACGCGGTTATGCTAATGAAAGACATGTTCGAAGTATCCACACCAACTCTACTTTTGAGTTTGAAGCAAGAATTCTTCATACAAGTTGTTCAAGTCTTGAGGGATGAGATCTCTCAAAAGGCAATGAAAGCATCCTTGCAAGTGTTAGTGAACGCGTGTCCATTTGGGAGGAACAAAGTGAAAGCAGCAGAAGCAGGAGCAATTAGGGTTTTGGTTGATCTTCTGCTCGATTCATCTGAGAAAAGGGTTTGTGAATTTATCCTAGTTTTGTTGGATCAAATTTGTCAGAGCGCAGAAGGGAGAGCCGAGCTATTGAATCATCCTGGAGGATTAGCCATTGTCTCCAAGAAAATACTTAGGGTTTCTAAAGTGGGGAGTGAAAGGGCAATCAAGATCTTACATTCAATCTCAAAGTTTTCATCAACACCAAGTGTTGTTCAAGAGATGTTGAGTTTGGGTGTGGTGGCAAAGCTTTGTTTGGTTCTTCAAGTTGATTGTGGAAGTAAAGCTAAGGAAAGAGCTAGAGAAATTCTCAAATTTCATGCAAAGGCATGGATGAATTCTCCTTGTATACCTAATAATTTATTATCTTCATATCCATTTTAGGAATTAGGATAAAAAGAACAAACAATTGTTAGATAGAAATATATAGTATACACAAAAAAGAAAATACAATGTATTGATTTGTGTACATAATTTGTTTACTGAAAAAAAAATAGGAAAATTGAAATGTGGACAAAATTGTCCTTGAAATATAATTGTTCATATACATACATCTTCACCTGTCCTACTATTTAATTTTATGTAGTTTAGGTAATATACACACTTATTCAAGCTGAGTACTTAAATTCCTAACCAACCATAATTTATTAGACATTTACTTCCTTAGCATCCCTTATTTGACGCTCTTTCTCGTGGCCTACCATTAGAATAATGATATTTAGTTTCAATTTATTTATTTGGTTTGGATTTTGAATGTTGTGATCTTAAATTAAAGATGTGTAGAATTTATTAAGATGATTTTTAATCGTGTGATCTTAAATATATCATGCGGAAAGTAAAAGTTAAAGAGTTGCCAAAAAAAAAAAAAACATTATCTTTTAAACAAATTAAAAAGAAAAGTAACGGAGAAGGAGCATTAGGGTAGGCGATGACCGATGCATGGTGGAAGTTAGCAAGTTGTCGGAAACCGGCACCACCTACCCGATCAAGAATTGTGCTCACCGAGTAAATTCGAAGAAAGAGAATTGAGCTCTATGAGATCGAATATCTTGTTGTTCCTCAGTAGCTCAGTGGTAGAATGACCGGCTGTTAACCGATTGGTCATAGGTTCAAATCCTATTTGATTGATTCCTAATTCTTTAATTCAGAATTATATTTTAAATGTTTAGATTTCACTCGATGAAAGTTAAGGCATTGGATGTCAATTATGTATTCATCTAGAATTGTGTTGTGGTATAAAATCTCAATGCTAATCATTATTTAAAGAAGAATTACCAAGTGTTTAACATAATTAAAAGAATCAGACCTACACGTCCATTGAACTTGAGTTTGAGCAAAAGCTTATGTTGAGCACATTCTTCATTACTTAGTCATATTATGACTCAATTATGTCCACTTTAACCATTTAAGATTTTAAATGAATTGATCACATCCTTAACAGTAATAAACATGTGTCAATTACTTAGCAAAGGAGTGTAATGATCCGGTTGGTCATTTTTGAAAATTCACTATTTTACCCTTTCGATATTGGCCCTAAGTCTTCTATCTTTGAGTTTAGAAAATTATTTTCCAAGCTTTGAGTAAAAAGTTGAGAATTTGGTAAGTTTTGATTTTGGAAAGACTTAAGTTGCTTAAAAATGGTTTTTGGTGTCTTTTGGAGTTTCGAGTGTCGGAATAGAATTTGGTCGATTCGATCAGCCCAGGAATGTGGAATCTAATATGAGAGAGTTTTCGTTTTCAGATTCGGAGTCTTTTTGAGGATTTGAGGTCGTAAGTTGTGAATTTGTGAAAATTTTGCCTTTGGGTTGACTTTGGTCAACAATCGAGATTTGGATGCTTGGATCAGAATTTCGAGAGTTCCGTTGGATTCAATGGATGATTTTAGACCTAGGTGAGATCTTGGTTGATTTTTGTGAGGTCCCGAGCTTGTTTTAGCCTTTGTAGGTGTTGAGTTAGTTTCTTGTGATTTCCACGGATGTCGGGTCAAGGAGACTTCAGATTCGTATTTCAACTATTCCATATAGTCTGAAACGTCGAGTATGATCACTTTGTATAAATGATTTACCAGTTTATGTGCTCTTAATTTTATATTAGAAGAGCTTGTTGAATTCTAAATGATACACCTAACCTAATTAAATCGAGTAAAATATCCTTAAGAACAATGTCAATAGGCATGCTTCATCAATAGCTTCAAAAAATTTCGAGATTTTCCAATATTTTCCAGTAACTATTAATTTTGATAGTGCTTCAAACTTCGATAATTTTCAATATTTTTCAACAACTATTAATTTTGATGATAATGCTTTGAAAACTTGTGGACACGAGTGCAACAAGTCCGTCAATTGAAAGAAGAAAGCATCAAGTGGTTAAGCTTTGGATATTGTAATAATTAATTGGACTTTAAAATTTAGCCGCTTATTTCATGATCCATGAAATCTCCAAACGACTTTAGAAAAATAAATGTGAATTTGTGTGAACTTAGTTGACTTTGCTACTTTATTGAATTCATCATTAATTATATTGGATAGTTTGACTTGGAAATTCAATAGTATATACTATGAGCTCATTTTAACTTGTACCATTTGTTTTGTGGCTATTTTAGAAAAGGATGGCTATCTGTCAAACTCAAGTGTTTGTTAGGATCAACTTGTAAGTTAATTACTTCTCCGTCTAAAATTATTTATTGTATTTTTTACGCAATTTTAAAAAAGATAATAACTATAAGAAATTTTGATTATTTTACTTTTATTTATATCTTGTTATATAGTCTTTCTATTCATTGAATAAAACCCCATAATAAGTTTTATGTGATTATCTTTCTTTTTTTAAAAATACTATCAAGAGTAAAATAAGAAAAAAATTAATTAATTTTAACTTGAGCTTCTAAAATGTTGAATAATTTGAGACAATTACTTTTGAAAATCAATAACAATAACATACCTAATGTAATCCCACAAGTGAGATCTGAAAAAGACATGATAGAACATGATATGAGTAATTAGTCTATCTTTATGGGATAGAAAAATTATTCTAATAGGATTCAAGACAAATTTGTAAGGGAATAAGACAACAAAATGAAGATACAAATCAAATACAACAACCTAAAATAATACACATCGAAATTCATTATTCAAGAAAAATAATATTTGTCAAACACTAAAATTATATATATATATATATTAAATATAAGTGTATTTTTTCTCAATATTCTAAGAGAAAAAATGCACACAGTATTATTGACCCTTGTTAAATTCCTCAAGCTAACTATATAAAGACACATTTCTCTGTAACAAATCATTCTCTATAACGATGTTTTATTATAAATTAATTATTTTTTATAATAACATTTTATTATAATAATAAAAATATGACACCGTTCAAAAAAAGTTTGATTGCCACCCAAATGTATTGCCTAATGATCAATAAAGTAAGAAATGAAAATAACCTATTGAAAATTTCTTTGAAATTTTGAGTACTCAAAAGAAAATTTCAATTAAAACCTGGTCTTAACTACCAACTGCAACATGAACTATAAATAACCTGTTGAAAATTTCATGCAAATTTTCACTACTCAAAAATAAATAAATAATAATAATAATACGTAAGAAATAAATAAAAGGTAAGAGAATTGGTAAAGGTCAAAATGGTGAAGAATTAGTAACTTTGTGCAAGTCTTTTATTTTTATTAAAATTCATTAAATATTTATAATTATATAATTGTGAACTAAGATACTATTGTGTATTAACTTGAGACTATTGTATGAATCTATAAATTTCAAATTTTTAATCCACCTAATATAAATCGCACTTGATAAAGAAAATTAGACAATAACCAAAACCTTCCATCAGCATTAATTTTTATTAAAAATATATTTTATGTGGTGTCTGCATTAGAGTCCCAATTAAATATGTATCATGCATTGCAGGTTCTATTTTGAAGATAAGGTCCTCAACATGATTTTTTTCATACACAACCCGAGACATCGAATTAATAATGATGGAGAAGTTCCACCATTGTACCACACCTAATATTAATTATATTTCAAACGATTTAACCTTAAAGTTTACTATATACTCATCATAGATAACATTTTTTTTAATAATCACATCAATTAAATATATAATATATTTTACAATTTCATGTTTAATCAAATTAATAACGTGAATAAAAGATTAAAAGTAAGT
This sequence comes from Solanum tuberosum, assembly GCF_000226075.1. Lineage (NCBI taxonomy): Eukaryota > Viridiplantae > Streptophyta > Magnoliopsida > Solanales > Solanaceae > Solanum > Solanum tuberosum. The sequence goes on along the minus strand of NW_006239026.1, from coordinate 582,218 downwards.
TGTCCTGTCGGCAGTCTTTATTTACACTAATAAAACACGAGTTTATTATACAAAAAATAAAACTAAATATATATTATTTTTATTTTGTACTTTATAGATAGAAAAAGTCAAAATGTGTTCACTTTTTTTCCTACGTATACATGTAACTTGGCCTATTTAATTTGCCGTGTTTAATTTTTGACTTTGAAAATCTCTTTCCAATATTCTCAACTTATATATATAACCACAAAAGCTTCAATTTCTTCATCTACTCAAAATAACAAAAAATATTCTCTTGTTCTTGATTTCTCCTTCTTTGATTAATCTTGAAATTTTCCAAAATATACAAATGGAAGAAATCCAAGTACCTCCTTATTTTATTTGTCCGATTTCTCTAGAGATGATGAAAGATCCTGTCACGATCTCAACTGGAATAACATATGATCGAGAAAACATCGAAAAATGGATATTCTCTGCGAAGAACAACACTTGTCCGGCTACGAAGCAGTCTCTTACATGCATAGAGTTGACCCCAAATGTCACTCTTCGGAGATTTATCCAATCGTGGTGTACTATCAATGCGTCCCATGGTATTGAAAGGTTCCCTACACCAAAACCTCCGGTTAGCAAACCACAAATAATAAAGCTCCTAAAAGAAGCAAAATCGCCTAAGATGCAAATGAAATCTCTCAAGAGACTCAGATCCATAGCTTCTGAGAATGATGCTAACAAACGTTGCATGGAATCCGCGGGGGCAATGGAGTTCTTAGCTTCTATTATTAATAATTCGAATGAAGTGTTTGAAGAAGAAGATGGTTTCATGAGTACTAAAGACGAAGCGCTTAGCATCCTCTATCAACTCAAATTATCCGAAAATGGATTGAGGTCACTCATCATGAGTGGAAATGGAGAATTCATTGAGTCATTGACACGTGTCATGCAACATGGGAGCTATGAGTCTAGGGCTTACGCGGTTATGCTAATGAAAGACATGTTCGAAGTATCCACACCAACTTTACTTTTGAGTTTGAAGCAAGAATTCTTCACACAAGTTGTTCAAGTCTTGAAGAATGAGATCTCTCAAAAGGCAATGAAAGCATCATTGCAAGTGCTAGTGAACGCGTGTCCATTTGGGAGGAACAGAGTGAAAGCAGCAGAAGCAGGAGCAATTAGGGTTTTGGTTGATTCTTCTGCTCGATTCATCTGAGAAAAGGGTTTGTGAATTGATGCTAGTTTTGTTGGATCAAATTTGTCAGAGCGCAGAAGGGAGAGCCGAACTATTGAATCATCCAGGAGGATTAGCCATTGTCTCCAAGAAAATACTTAGGGTTTCTAAAGTGGGGAGCGAAAGGGCAATCAAGATCTTACATTCAATCTCAAAGTTCTCATCAACACCAAGTGTTGTTCAAGAAATGTTGAGTTTGGGTGTGGTGGCAAAGCTTTGTTTGGTGCTTCAAGTTGATTGTGGAAGTAAAGCTAAGGAAAAGGCTAGAGAAATTCTCAAATTTCATGCTAAGGCATGGAAGGATTCTTCTTGTATACCTAATAATTTACTATCTTCATATCCATTTTAGGAATTAGAATGAAAAAGAGCAAAAATTGCTTAGGTTGAAATAGTATACACAAGAAAGAAAATACAGTGTATTGATTTGTGTACATAATTTGTTTACTAAAAAAAAAAAAATAGGAAAATTGAAATGTGGACAAAATTGTCCTTGAAATATAATTGTTCATATACATACATCTTCACCTGTCCTACTATTTAATTTTATGTAATATCTTTTCTACTTACTTATTAAATAATATGCATGAACACTTGTTCAAGTACTTAAATTCCTAACCAACCATGAACCTATATCTATTAGACTTCCTTAGCTTATTTGACGCTCTTTCTTGTGGCCTACCATTAGAATAAATGATATTTAGTTTCAATTTATTTATCTGGTTTTAATTTTTGAATGTTGTAATTCTAAATTAATGATGTGTAGAATGTATTAAGATGACTTTTAATCTTGTCATCTTAAATATATCATGTGAAAAGTAAGAATTATTAAAGAGTTGCCGAAAAAGAAAGAAACATTATCTTTTAAACAAACTAAAAAGAAAAGTAACAGAGCAAGAACATTACGGTAGGCGATACTGATGCATGGTGGAATTTAGTAAGTTGCCGGAAACTGTCACCACCTACCCGAGCAAGAGTTGTGTTCACCGGGTAAACCCCAAAAATTAAATGGAAATTGAACTCTATGAGATTGAATCTCATGTTGTTCCTCAGTAGCTCAATGATAGAGTGGTCGGTTGTTAACCGATTGATCATAGGTTCAAATCCTACTTGGGAAGATTCGATTGATTCCTAATTCTTTAATTCATAATTATATTTTAAATGTGTAGATTTCACTTGATGAAAGTTAAGGCATTGGATGTCAATTACGCGTTCATCTAGAATTGTGTTGTGGTATAAAATCTCATCGTTGCTCATTATTTAAAGAAGAATTAACAAGTGCTTAAGATATTTAAAAGAATCAGACCTACACGTGAAACGATCACAGTCATACTTCAACATAGAACTACAGTTTGAGCAAAGCTTATGTTGAGCACATTCGTCGTTGCTTAGTCATATTATTACTCAATTGTGTCCACTTTAACCGTTTAAGCTTTTAAATGAGTTGGTCGCACACTTTAATAGTAGTAAATTTGTGTTAGATACCTAGTAAAAGAGTAAGAAGAAGTATCAATAGTTTGTTACACAAATAACATAAAAAAAATATGATGCACTGAATAAAATCTCTCCATTTTAACCAGAGTCGTAGAACGTTTAAACCCTAGAATGTTTCTCCCTTAAATAGGTTCATCACAACACAAATTTAAATTAATCAAGTCAATAATCCGATTTAAGACTAATATACATAGTCAAAATTCTAAAACTAGTGTCTCTCAGCAGCACACAACATTAAATTTGAAAGTATGATAATTAGGAATTGAGTGTAATTAATTGGACTTTAATCTTAGCCACTTATTTTATGATAAAACTCAATTTTTTAGACGACTTTTGTATATGTATGTGAATTATTTGTCACATTTGTTTTTTGAAATTTAGTCTACATAAACTGTGATCAACATTTATTTTATCATATGAATATGGAAAGAATTAAATCTCATAGTAATACTTTATTGTCTTATTATTAAATAATATGATTCAATAGAATATAATCTAACTATTGTTGAAAAATGTATTTTTAATATCTCAAAAATATGATTATGTCTTCAAAATACTTTTAATTAACATTTATATATGGCCTTCATTATAATAAATTGACCGTTGGCAAAACTTTATAATTTCCTACCTTAAATAGCATTGTTGACTATTTTCTAACGTTAATTTGCAATTAAACAGAACATATATTTGGATATTATTCTTATTCATTAGTAATGATTTTTCTTAATTTGCTATAATAATCTTTTAGCCGTTGAAGGTTTTGACTACTTTTATTGTATATATGAGATTTTTCCTTCTACAGTAAAGAAGATACAAAACATTAAAAATAATAAAAAAACTTATTCTCCCTTTTTTTTGTTGGGTTATAATCTACTTTAATAATTTTTTTGTCCGTTTCTGTGTTCCTAGTTTTATATTAGAAGAACTTGTTGATTCTGGGGATACACTTAAATCAAGTGAAATATTCTTAAGGCCGGTGTTAATAGGTATGCCTCAATTATAGCTTCGAGAATTCCGTGGTTTTTCAATATTTTTCAATAACTATTAATTTCAATAATGTTTCAAGCTTCGAGAATTTCTATGATTTTCCAATATTTTCCAATAACTATTAATTTCGATAATACTTCAAGCTTCGAGAATTTCCATGATATTTCAACATTTTCTGATAATTATTAATTTTGATAATGCTTCAAACTTCGAGAATTTTCATGATTTTTCAATATTTTTCAACAACTATTAATTTCGATAATGCTTTGAAAATTTGTGGACATGAGTGCAACAAGTCCGTCAATTGAAAGAAGAAAGCATCAAGTGGTTAAGCTTTGAATATTGTAATAATTAATTGGACTTTAAAATTTAGCCACTTATTTCATGATCCATGAATTCTCCAAACGACTTTAGAAAAATAAATGTAAATTTGTGTGAACTTAGTTGACTTTTCTAATTTATTGAATTCATCATTAATTATATTGGATAATTTGACTTGGAAATTCAATAAGTATATACTATGAGCTCATTTCAACTTGTACCATTTCTTTTGTGGCTATTTTAGAAAAGGATGGCTATCTGTCAAACTGTAGTGTTTATTCGGATCAACTTGTTAGTTAATACTTCTCCGTCTTAAATTATTTATTGTATTTTTTACGCACTTTTAAAAAAGATAATAACTATAAGAAATTTTGATTATTTTACTTTTATTATTTATATCTTGTGATATAGTCTTTCTATTCATTGAATAAAACCCCATAATAAGTTTTATGTGATTATCTTTAAAAAAAAAAAAAATACTATCACGAGTAAAATACGAAAAAAATTAATTAATTTTATCTTGAACTTCTAAAATATTGAATAATTTGAGACAATTACTTTTGAAAATCAATAACAATAACATACCTAATGTAATCTCACAAGTGAGATCTGAAAAGAACACGATCGAATATGATATACGTAATTAGTCTATATATCTTTGTGGGATAGAGAAGTTATTCTAATAGGATTTGAGACAAATTTGTAAGGGAATAAGACAACAAAATGATAAGATACAAATCAAATACAATAACCTATAATACACGTCAAAATTCATCATTCAAGAAAAATAATGTTTGTATATATATATATATATATATATATATATATTAAATATAAGTGTATTTTTCTCAATATTCCGAGAGAAAAAATGCACACAATATTATTGACCCTTGTTAAATTCCTCAAGCTAACTATGTAAAGACACATTTCTCTGTAACAAATGATGTTTTATTATAAATTAATTATTTTTTATAATAACATTTTATTATAATAATAGAACTATGATACCATTAAAAAAAGGTTGATTGCCACCCAAATGTATCGCCTAATGATCAATAAAGTAATTAAGTTAAGCACTATGAGGTTTCATCAAATTCAAATTTCAGCAGAAACAAAGTATTAGGTGATTTCTTTCCATCTGTTGATGATAGAAGATAACATGTATTCTATAAAATTAATCGAGATGTGTGCAAGCTGACTGGAATACCACAATTGTAATAAAATAAAAATAGTTTGACTTGAATGCTTCAATTAGTACGTATTCTTAACTGCCAACTAGTGCAACATGAAATAAAAATAACCTATTGAAAATTTCTTTGAAATTTTGAGTACTCAAAAGAAAATTTCAATTAAAACCTGGTCTTAACTACCAACTGCAACATGAACTATAAATAACCTGTTGAAAATTTCATGAAAATTTTCACTACTCAAAAATAAATAAATAATAATAATAATACGTAAGAAATAAATAAAAAGGCAAGAGAATTGGTAAAGGTCAAAATGGTGAAGAATTAGTAACTTTGTGCAAGTCTTTTATTTTTATTAAAATTCATTAATATTTATAATTATATAATTATGAACTAAGATGCTATTGTGTATTAACTTGAAACTATGGTAGGAATCTATAAATTTCAAATTTTTAATCCACCTAATATAAATCTCACTTGATAAAGAAAATTAGACAATAACCAAAACCATCCATCAGCATTAATTTTTATTTAAAATATATTTTATATATTTAAAATGATTGTTTTGGTTTTATATTAGGTGTGTGGTGTGTGCATTGGATCCCCGATTAAATATGTATCATGCATTGCAGGTTCCATTTTGGGGGTGGAGCTCTCAACAAGATTTTCTTCATATCCCAGGATTGAACCCGAGATATTGAATTATAATCACATAAATTAAATATATAAAATATATTTTACAATTTCATGTTTAATCAAATTAATAACGTGAATAAAAGATTAAAAGTAAGTTGTCCTGTCGGCAGTCTTTATTTACACTAATAAAACACGAGTTTATTATACATAAAATAAAACTAGATATATATTATTATTATTATTATTATTATTATTGTTTTTATTCTTATTAGATAGAAAAAGTCAAAATGTGCACCTTTTTTCCTACGTATACATGTAACTTGGCCTATTTAATTTGCCGTGTTTAATTTTGACTTTGAAAATCTCTTTCCAATATTCTCAACTTATATATATAACCATAAAAGCTTCAACTTCTTCATCTACTCAATATAACAAAAGATATTTTCTAGTTCTTGATTTCTCCTTCTTTGATTAATCTTGAAATTTTCCAAAATATACAAATGGAAGAAATTCAAGTACCTCCTTATTTTATTTGTCCGATTTCTCTAGAGATGATGAAAGATCCTGTCACGATCTCAACTGGAATAACATATGATCGAGAAAACATCGAAAAATGGATATTCTCTGCGAAGAACAACATTTGTCCGGCTACAAAGCAGTCTCTTACATGCATAGAGTTGACCCCAAATGTCACTCTTCGGAGATTTATCCAATCGTGGTGTACTATCAATGCGTCCCACGGTATTGAAAGGTTCCCTACACCAAAACCTCCAGTTAGCAAACCACAAATAATAAAGCTCCTAAAAGAAGCGAAATCGCCTAAGATGCAAATGAAATCTCTCAAGAGACTCAGATCCATAGCTTCTGAGAATGATGCTAACAAACGTTGCATGGAATCCGCGGGGGTAATGGAGTTCTTAGCTTCTATTATTAATAATTCAAATGAAGTGTTTGAAGAAGAGGGTTTCATGAGTATTAAAGACGAAGCGCTTAGCATCCTCTATCAACTCAAATTATCCGAACAAGGATTGAAGTCACTCATCATGAGTGGAAATGGAGAATTCATTGAGTCATTGACACGTGTCATGCAACATGGGAGCTATGAGTCTAGGGCTTACGCGGTTATGCTAATGAAAGACATGTTCGAAGTATCCACACCAACTTTACTTTTGAGTTTGAAGCTAGAATTCTTCACACAAGTTGTTCAAGTCTTGAGGGATGAGATCTCTCTAAAGGCTACAAAAGCATCATTGCAAGTGCTAGTGCACGCGTGTCCATTTGGGAGGAACAGAGTGAAAGCAGCAGAAGCAGGAGCAATTAGGGTTTTGGTTGATGTTCTGCTCGATTCATCTGAAAAAAGGGTTTGTGAATTGATGCTAATTTTGTTGGATCAACTTTGTCAGAGTGCAGAAGGGAGAGCTGAGTTGTTGAATCATCCCGGAGGATTAGCCATTGTGTCCAAGAAAATACTTAGGGTTTCTAAAGTAGGGAGTGAAAGGGCAATCAAGATTTTACATTCAATCTCAAAGTTTTCATCAACACCAAGTGTTGTTCAAGAGATGTTGAGTTTGGGTGTGGTGGCAAAGCTTTGTTTGGTGCTTCAAGTTGATTGTGGAAGCAAAGCTAAGGAAAGAGCTAGAGAAATTCTCAAATTTCATGCAAAGGCATGGAGGAATTCTCCTTGTGTACCTAATAATTTATTATCTTCATATCCATTTTAGAAATTAGGATAGAAAGGACAAACAATTGTTAGATAGAAATAATAATTGATTTTTGTGTACATAATTTATTCTTTCCAGAAAATAGAAGGTAAAAAAAGGAGAAAATTGTCCATATCCATATTCAACATTATGATTCAATTAAAGTGTTTGAGAGTGTTCATATAAAATATACTGGCAGATTTAGGAAACTATCGATATATGTTACTTAATTATTTGTAAATATAGAAATGTGTTGTTATAATATAATTAAAGTTTGCAGAAAGAGAATAGAAGGTTAAAATATGAAATTATTCTAGTAATATATATTTAACGGAAAAATTACCTAATACACAACTTATTTTAACATATTCTCTTAAATTTGTCACCATTTAAGAAAATTACAAAAAATTCCTACTCTCTCCTATCGGTCGGATACATCACTTTATGCGATGTATCCGTCAAATACAACCCTTTACGCGATATATCGGTCGGATACATCACTTTACGCGATGTATCGGTCAGATACATTACTTTACACAATGTATCTGTTAGATACATCACTTTACGCGATGTATCGGTCGGATACATTACTTTACACAATGTATCTGTTAGATACATCACTTTACGCGATGTATCGGTCAGATACATTACTGATCGGATACATCACTTTATGCGATGTATCGATCGGATACATCACTTTACGCGATATATCGATCGGATACATCCCTTGATGCGACGTTTAGTGATGTATTCGAAACCGAGATGCAATGTATTGGGACGTTTTGAGATGTATCCAGATTCCACCAAATTTAAGAGATTTTTATGATTTAAAAAAGTGTATAAATAAAATATAATATGTTATTAACACTATATAATTTGTGAAAATATTTAATTTTGAATTCCTAACCGACCACGCATATACATTGTACTACATGCATGGAAGGTAGGGTTCCATTATTTTTATATTATAATGTCTCTCATTTTCCTAGAAGCTAGCCATGACTGACTGGACCCTGCCTTATTAAAAGTTAGAAGTACTATTTATTCTTTTTTTTTTAAGCAGTACATATTTTTTAATTACGGAATCAAAATTTAAAATTTATGTATTCTGAAGCTTCAAGTAATACAGTTCTAACTTTAATATTTATATATATTTAATAAATTGCCTATCTCTTATAAGTTTAAACAAAAATTATCATTCTTGACCTAATACGTATTCAGACTCCTAGCTCTGAAGATAACTTTTACCAAGAAAAAAAAGCATATTTGCACAAATACAATGTTTAAATGAAAATTACTATATTCAATCAAATATGTGTTGAATTTTTAGTTTTGCCTCTAATTTTTATGATATGAAGACCATTTTTACTAATAAAAAAAGAGCATATTATTAATTATTATTTATTATTTATTATTTATTATTTATTTATTTATTTTATTTCATTTTTGGCTGTTATTTTCCAACTAGCAAGGAAAACTGGCATTGGCTGGATATCTTCCAATCAGTATAATGAAGAGACTGGACCTCAACACATTTAATTCAATTAATTAATGAGACAAAGTCTTCCCTTTTCCTTTATTAAATATAAATAATTATATAGCCGCAATTGTGGAATAGAATTCACAAGTCTCCTCTAGATTTTTTTATTTTTTTAAATAATTCATTATTTTGTAGCCACATTTGTGAAGTCTATATTCTTACAAAAAAGATTCGTAAAATATAATTTATTGAAAGAAAAAAATGTTTGTAATGACGCAAAAAAAGAAAAAAAAATTGTTATTATACTTTTTTTGTATTGTCCTTATTTTGTTTGATTTTTGGTTTGGATTGACTAGTTTATGGTGCTGAGCTTATTAATGTGTTTGAGTCGTGTATCTACGTCGTATTTTTTAAATATAATTTACTATAAAGAAGAAGGTTCCATCAAAACAGTTATTTATTTTAATTCAGAATCACTCATTGCTTTTCTCTCATTCATTGTTAGGAATATCTAATCTTATGTATCGGGCAAGGGATGTGCACTATTTGGATTAAACCGAAAAATCAAACTGAATTTAAATTTGAATTGGTTTTTTGGATTTCTGGTTTGATTTTGGATTTATAATTTACTTTGTTTGGTTTTGGATTTAGAAAAATGAAAATCGAAAAACCAGAAAAACAGAATTATATATATATATATATATATATAAATAGAT
>NW_006239026.1:568618-572441 GCF_000226075.1 Solanum tuberosum | reverse complement strand
CCACTTTTGTTCCTTTTTAGTTATTTTCATTATGATTTAGTTTATTTTTTATGTTTTGACATCTATAATTGATATACTTTTAAGTATTATGTTTTACGTTTTTACTTGTGATTTATATTAAAAAGTATATTTAAGAGGAAATATAACTTTGTTATGTTTCTAATTATTGACATTACCGATTAACCGAATCGAAAAAAATCCAAACCAAATTTATTTTGGTTCGGATTGGATTACACTTCTTTAAAATCAAAAACCGAAAGATCCAAATCGAATAGTACAAAACCAAACCGAAAAAACGAATGCACACCCCTATATCGGCCTATTCCAATGTTTCTCACATAAATCATGGAGTATCTATAATAACAAAGTTCAAAAATTTATGTGACATATTCTGAAAGTGTAATTATAAATAATATAAAATAAAGTTTCATAAAAACAATGCGATAGAGCGAAACACTCATGCTATGTATATTAGTAGCAAATATACACTACATTTTGTCATTCAAAATTCAAAATACATTTTTGAATTGCTTATAATACATCAAAAAACATCTTTTAGGAAAATAAAATTTAATTAGAACTTTAATAAGATCTCCCACTTGCCTTATGTATAAAAGTCAAAGGCTATAACTTTTTTGACTCCATATCGTCATCATCAAATACTGATTCTTTATTACGTATTATTACAAATTGAACAAAGAGAAAGTGAAGTAATACTTCGTCAATTCTTGTGTGCTTATTCAAGGACTTCGCACATTACCATTTTTTTTTCTTATATCAATTGTAAGTGGATCATAAAATTGTGCAAATTTTAAATGTCTTTATTGATAATCAAGTAGGGTGGTCTTTATGCATTCTCTTCTAATCAAAGTAGTAAATGTCAAGATGTATAAAATTAACCATTAAAAAGAATTTTTATTATTTAAGCATGAAACTTTGTTCGTCACTAATTACTTCCAAAATAGCCAAAATGGTCCAAGTTTAGATGAGTACATAGTATATAAACCATCCAATGGTCAAATTTATCAAATAATGATGGCTTCAATATATTTGATTAGAAAAGTCAATTAAGTTCATATGCAAATATATATACATTTATTTTTCTAAAGTCAGCTGGAAAATATTAAGTTAGGATCATCAAATAATTGGCTAATATTTGAAGTCCAATAAATTGCATTCAAACTTTAACCTTTTTTTTTTCTCCCTCGATGTCCAATATCTATATTAGAGTCCAACTAAATCCAAATTCGTGTAAAAAATTTCCACATTAGGGCAGTGACGTAGCCACATGGTGGTCAAGGTGTCCAATTGGACACCCTTCGTCGGAAAAAAATACCGTATATACAAGTAAAATGATACACGAAATGATTAAACAATATATTTTGGACACCCTTAACACAATAAGCTATTGTAGCCTAGTGATTTCACCTCCTTGGAACGAGTAGTGCTTGTGTGTTCGAATCTCATTAGTTCTACTTTTTGAAAAGAACTTTTATTGTGCTATTCTGGACACCCTTTGTGAAATTCCAGGCTCCACCACTGATTAGGAATAATCCCTAACAAAAACAACTCAAACCCGAGACCTCTCCACCACGATCCTTCTTAGTAAACTTTAACCACTTGATGCTTTGTTCTTTCATTTCATGGACTTGTTGCACTCATGTCCACAGATTTTTAGAAACTATTTCAAAGCCTTATATATCAAATTTAATAGCTAAATTATACAATTTTATTGAATCATAATTCTTTTATGACAAGACAAAAAATCTTTATACGCATAAATAATAAACACTTGCTAAGTTTTCATCACAAACTTTGACTTAGTTTTTTCTTTGTTTCTATTGTTACGATCATAGCTACTATCTATATTTCAGAAAATTGTGCATCACAAATAAGAGCTAATAAAGAGTCCATTCTATATGTAAATATCGGTAACAATAAATTTATAGTAAAAGATAAATTCATCGACTTTAAAAATCGTGAGAGTTCAAATTTATCTAATAGACCTTTATATTAAAAGTAAACTTTTCTTTTACTTATTTATTTTAATAAATTAAGAGAAATATATTCCGTCTTAAAATTAGATCTATTACAGTTACATTAATCTTCATGACTACATAATTAGACATACTTCACTATCTTATATAGTATTATTACCTATACTTTGAAACTATTACGTATTTTACCACTAATTAAGAATTTCCTAGCATATATTGAGAAAGATACACTTATATACATGTATTTTTGCTACCAAATACACTAAAATAGGGAGAGAGGCGAGCGAGATGGGGAGGGAGGTGAGCGAGATTTTTTTTTTGTGACCAAATACACGCGAATCACACTAGATACATATATTTGTATATGTCTGGTATGATTTGCATGTATCTGAGATACCATATACATAGGAGAGTGGCGAGCAAGATGAGAGCGAGACGAGGGAGATTTGTTATATATTCTCAGATACATGTGAATCCACTTGGATACAATATATCTAAAATTTGACCCCATGTATCCTGATATACATATATCCTTACGTATCTGAACGTATCCAGATGCATCAAAATATGATAAGATACATAATATTGCAAACTATAGTGTATCTAAGAAATTAACTCCTAAACTAGTGAGATTTATGTAAATTCGTATTCAAATTCTTAATTCCTTCTATATCATTAAAAAAAAAGACAAAATAAATAAATAGAAAACATTATTATAGACATCAAGAAAGAGCGTCAAATATGAGATGCTAAGAAAGTCTAATAAATAATGGAAAATCACTTTCCATGTGAAGCAATGAATATAATATAGGTGGTTAGTTAGGAATTTAAATACGTGAATAAATATATTCATGTCAATTACCCACTTTTTTTTATTAAAAGAAACTAAAAAAACTCTAAAGCACATAAAATTAAATATATTCCTTTTCTTTTTGTGGGTATTTTTTATCTCATATTGCCCTTTTTTTATTTTTTATTTAATGGAAAACACTTTCTTGATGGATATAGACGAATCAAAAACTTGAAGATGGATATATATATATATGAACAATTAAATTCATGGACAATTTTGTCCATTTTTAAAAAAAATAATAAATTATGTAAAAATAAATAATCCACTACTTTTGTTCTTTATCCTTTTTTCTACTTCTACCTAAGAAATTTTTGATATTTTTCATCCTAATTCCTAAAATGGATATGAAGATAATAAATTATTAGGTATACAAGGAGAATTCCTCCATGCCTTAGCATGAAATTTGAGAATTTCTCTAGCTCTTTCCTTAGCTTTACTTCCACAATCAACTTGAAGCATCAAACAAAGCTTTGCCACCACACCCAAACTCAACATCTCTTGAACAACACTTGGTGTTGATGAAAACTTTGAGATTGAATGTAAGATCTTGATTGCCCTTTCACTCCCTACTTTAGAAACCCTAAGTATTTTCTTGGACACAATGGCTAATCCTCCAGGATGATTCAATAGCTTAGCTCTCCCTTCTGCACTCTGACAAAGTTGATCCAACAAAATTAACATCAATTCACAAGTCCTTTTTTCAGATGAATCGAGCAGAAGATCAACCAAAACCCTAATTGCTCCTGCTTCTGCTGCTTTCACTCTGTTCCTACCAAATGGACACGCGTGCACTAGCACTTGCAATGATGCTTTTGTAGCCTTTTGAGAGATCTCATCCCTCAAGACTTGAACAACTTGTGTGAAGAATTCTTGTTTCAAACTCAAAAGTAAAGTTGGTGTGGATACTTCAAACATGTCTTTCATTAGCATAACCGCGTAAGCCCTAGACTCATAGCTCCCATGTTGCATGACA
>NW_006239026.1:563416-566668 GCF_000226075.1 Solanum tuberosum | reverse complement strand
TACTTGTGAAGTGAAGGTTTTATCAAAATAATATGAAAGCATTTATTCCTTGTAAATGTCCGTTTTGGCATGTTTTTGCATGGTCATCATACTTAGTACTTAATTGTGCTAATTCCATATTTCTCTATTTTTCTACAAGTGTAGGTTCCGGAAAGTGAGCGGGTTCTATAGTAAGCTTGGAACTTGAAGTTCTTCCAAGATTTTGTGGTATGTCCTCATATGTCGAGGACAAGACTTTTCTATTCTAGTTTTATGATAAGGTTCTTGTAATAGACTTAATAGACTTCTTTTGATTGTAAAGGGCCGTGTCCCTAGTATGTTTTCACGTTTATGTCTAAGATGGCTAAGAGACTTAGTATTCCGCTTGTGTACTTTTGAATGATGTTTTAAAAGTGACCTTTGAGTCTTATGGGATTTTATTTAAAGAGTTTTTAATTCCGCACTATTTTACATATCTAATGTGATGAATGCTAAGGGCTTGTATGAGACCTCCGAGAGGTCGAATACGCATGTTACGACTTGGGGATGCCTTTGGGTCGTGACACTTTCATTAGCATAACTGCATAAGCCCTAGACTCATAGCTCCCATGTTGCATGACACGTGTCAAAGATTGAATGAATTCTCCATTTCCACTCATGATGAGTGACTTCAATCCTTGTTCGGATAATTTGAGTTGATAGAGGATGCTAAGCGCTACGTCTTTAGTACTCATGAAACCCTCTTCTTCTTCTTCAAACACTTCATTCGAATTATTATTATTAATAATAGAAGCTAAGAACTCCATTGCCCCCGCGGATTCTATGCAACGTTTGTTAGCATCATTCTCAGAAGCTATGGATCTGAGTCTCTTGAGAGAATTCAATTGCAATTTAGGCGATTTTGCTTCTTTTAAGAGCTTTATTATTTGTGGTTTGCTAACCGGAGGTTTTGGTGTAGGGAACCTTTTGAATACCATGGGACGCATTGATAGTACACCACGATTGGATAAATCTCCGAAGAGTGACATGTGGGGTCAACTCTATGCATGTAAGAGACTGCTTCGTAGCCGGACAAGTGTTGTTCTTCGCAGAGAATATCCATTTTTCGATCATATGTTATTCCTGTGGAGATTGTGACAGGATCTTTCATCATCTCTAAAGAAATTGGACAAATAAAATAAGGAGGTACTTGAATTTCTTCCATTTGTATATTTTGGAAAATTTCAAGATTAATCAAAGAAGGAGATTAATCTTATAAGAAAGTTGCAAATATGACCAAAAAAAAATAAAAGGAATATTTTGAGTAGATAAAGTTTTGTTGAGAGTTTAGATGAGTAGTGAATTGGTTTGAAAAATTAGAGGATTTGGTTGTGTTTATATATATGAGTCGGAGATTGAGATTCTTCAAAGTCAACACGCAAATAGATGAATAAGACTTTTCAAAGGGTATTTCTTAATTATACTATTTAAATACTCTATCCGTTTACTTTTTACTTGTCCAGTTTAGACTTTACCTATCCTTGACAAAACAACATTTTAATTAATGTCTAGTCTTAAATTTTGAAAAATAAGTATTTTAATGGTAAGCGTAGAACATGATATGTTAACATGTAAAATACATTGTTTAGTTTAGTGAATAAGTAAAAATAATAATAAAAGGAGTATTTAAAAAGAATAATTGTTTAGCGCTTTAATAAATGCTCTCTCCGTTTTATATTTTTTAATCCTAGTTGAACTAACACGCGCCTTGAAAAAACTTTAATCAAAGTTGTAGCCATATAAACCAACTTGATTAATTATTTTTTGAAATTCTAAATTTATCAGTTGTTATTTTATGCAATAAATTTTACTAATTATTAAATAGATATATAAAATAAAATATTAATTTTTAATATAGCAATCAAGTAAAATAAAACTAAAGAAACATTACTAGCTTAAAAGGGGTAGTCTAATATGTGTATTTTCGGTGGCCTAAATGTGTGTACGTAAGGAAAAAAAAACAGCTCACTTTTGACTTTCTCTCTCTAGAAGTAATAAAAACACATGAATGTACCCTTTTTATTTATAATAACTCGTGTTTTATTTATTAGTGAGAGAAAGAAACAGTTGGCAACTATTAGATTACTCTGTTTTAATTTGTGTGACTATTTTTAAAAAATAATTAGCTCAAATAAATTTAGAGTTATAGCTATATCTAACAGTCACCTTGTATTTTTTAATTGATTCAACCTTTTAATTTATCTAGTTTAATATTGCTTGCAATATTTCGTCGCGTATTTGCTTACCTATTCAAGTTAATCTAAACCTATGTATCAGTGGAATAAAGTTAAATAATACAGATTTTACTAGTTTAAGAGTAAATTATTTTCATTCATGTGAGTTTTCAATATTATGAATCTTACCAAAGTTTGAATTTCAGATGCATGTATTTTACGCGTCCAGATACATGTATCTCAGATATATTAGGTTAAAATTAGGTGTAATTTGTTGCAGATACATTGTATGGATTTGCATTTATCGTTTGACTCTCCCGCCTCTCTCCTATCTTGCTCCCTCTCTCCTATCTCACTTGCATCTCTCCCTTTCTCGCTATCCTCTCTCCCTATGTATTTGTATTCCATAATGTATTTGGGTATCCTAAATACATGTATCTATTGTGATTTGCATGTATCTGAGATACATAGATTATTTCGCTTGCCTCCCTCCTATCTCGCTCTCACCTTTCTCCCTATTTCAGTGTATCTGGTAGCAATTAAAAATACATGTATCGAAGTTTCTCTTATTTACACTACACTAGTCTCTGGTAAAATGGCCATAATGCTTTACTTTAAACATTAAATGATACAAAATTGGTGGCATTTGAAAGAAAAACTCATTGACCTATAATTTCATATGTCATGGGTCACCTAATTCATTACGTACTAAAAGATATGGTAGTAAACATTGTTTGCCTTCAAGAGAGGCACACATTGACTGCATGTAGTTTTTTTACCAAAATTTTTTGTGGGTCTTTGTGACGATTTAATAAATTATGTGTGTTGGTTCGAATGGGTAATTATAGGTATTTATAAGTTCAAATGAGGTATGGACCATGCAATAGAGTTTTTCTATACCCGAAACTAGCATCTAAAGCCAAAATTATGAACGTTCGAAGTTTCTCTTATTTACCACTACATTAGTCTTTGGTATAATGTTCATAATGCTTTACACTAAACATTAAATGATACAAAATTGGTGGCATTTGAAAGAAAACTCATTGACCTACAATTTCAT
>NW_006239026.1:537443-562969 GCF_000226075.1 Solanum tuberosum | reverse complement strand
TTTCATATGTCATGGCTCACCTAATTCATTACGTACTAAAAGATATGGTAGTAAACATTGTTTGCCTTCAAGAGAGGCACACACTGATTGCATGTAATTTTTTGACCAAATTTTTTTGTGGGTGTTTGTGATGATTTAATAAATTATGTGTATTAGTTCAAATGGATAATTATAGGTATTTATAATTTCAAATGAGGTATGGTTAAGTGAGGATGTCGTGGAAGGAGTGCTGGAATTTTTCAATACGGGGAGACTACTTACATGTATGAATAGAACCACAATAACATTGATCCCAAAGTGTAGTCATGTTGAATCGGTGGGAGATTTTAGACCAATATCGTGTTGTAATGTTATATACAAAACTATCTCCAAAATGCTGTGTATTAGGTTGAAGAGGGTACTGCCAGGGATAATATCCAGTAATCAAAGTGCTTTTATGGCTAGCAGATCTATTGTACAGAATATAATGATATGTCAGATTATATAACAGAAAGAATACTACAAGGAGTTGTCTCATAAAGATTGATCTAAGGAAGGCTTATGACAGTGTGGAGTGGGAATTTGTGAAAGAAATGTTGCATGGGCTTAATTAATTTCCCCCAGAAATTCATTGGCTGGATAATGGAATGTGTGTCAACTACACAATACAACATAGCACTTAATGGTGGAGTGTATGGTAGCATTGCACGGAAAAAAAGGCTTGAGGCAAGGGGATCCAATATCTATTAAAGAATGACAAAAGTCCCACATCGGTGGTTAATGAGATGGGTGGACTCCTTATAAGGCTTGGGCAATCCTCCTCCCTTTGAGCTAGCTTTTGGGGTGTGAGTTAGGCCTAAGACCTAACCTAACAATATCCCCATTATTATTTGTAATTTGTATGGAATATTTCACAAGAGTAATGAGATGGGTGGCGAATCAGGAAGGTTTTAAGTACCATACGAAATATAAAAGTTTGCAATTAAATCACTTATGTTTCGTAGATGACATGCTCATATTTAGTAAAGGATAATACAAATCAGTGATGATGATGTTGAGTGGACTGTTGACATTTTCTGAGGCTTCAGGTTTAACGACCAATGCTGCAAAATTGAATATATTTTCAGCAAGCATGGATAAACAAGAATTGGAGGACCTGTGTGAGGTGACAGGGTACGCAAAAGGTAAACTACCTTTTAGGTATTTAGGGTTACCTATTTCAGCAAAAAGACTCTCAGTAGGGGATTGTGAGGTATTGGTGGATAAATTGGTTGTGAGAGTTAAAGTATGAGGATCAAGAAACCTATCGTATGCAGGAAGAGTGATGCTAGTCAATTCGGTACTAATGCACATGCACTCGTATTGGGCTGCAATTTTCCTACTACCAAAGAAAGTACTGAAAGATATAACATTTAAAGCCAAAATTATGAACGTTCGAAGTTTCTGTTATTTACACTATACTAGTCTCTGATAAAATGGTCATAATGCTTTACTTTAAACATTAAATGATACAAAATTGGTGGCATTTGAAAGAAAACTCATTGACCTACAATTTCATATGTCATGACTCACCTAATTCATTACGTGCTAAAAGATATGATAGTAAACATTGTTTGCCTTCAAGAGAGACACGTATTGATTGCATGTAGTTTTTTGGCCAAATAAAACGGAGGAAACATTACAAGATTAAAAGGGGTAGTCTATTATGTGTATTTTCGGTGGCCTAAAAATGTGTGTACGTAAGGGAAAAAACAACTCACTTTTGACTTTCTCTCTCTAGAAGTAATAAAAACACATGAATGTACCCTTTTATTTATAATAACTCGTGTTTTATTTATTAGTGAGAGAAAGAAACAGTTGGCAACAACTAGATTACTAGGTTTCAATTTATGTGATTTTTTAAAATAAATAATTAGCTCAAACCAATTTAGAGTTATAGCTATATCTAACAATCACCTTGTATTTTTTTTAATTGATTCAACCTTTTAATTTATCTAGTTTAATATTGCTTGCAATATTCTGTCGCGTATTTGCTTGCCTATGCAAGTTAATCTAAGCCTATGTATAAATAGAATAAGGCCAATTAACACAAATTACACTAGTTTAAGAGTAAATTATTTTCTTTTATACAAGATTTTAATATTACGAATTATATCAGAATTTGAACTTTGGACATGTATCTTACGCGTCTAGGTACATGTATCTCAGATACATTAGGTCAAAATTAGGTGTAATTTGTTGCAGATACATTGTATTCAAGTGGATTCACATATATCGTCTGACTCTCTCGCATCTCTCCTATCTCGCTCCCTCTCTCCTATCTCACTTGCTTCTCTCCCTTTCTCGCTATCCTCTCTCCCTATGCATTTGGATTTTAATATGTATCTGGGTATCCTAGATACATGCATTTATTGTGATTCACATATATCTAGGATACATAGATTGTTTAGCTCGCCTCCCTCCTATGTCGCTCTTACCTCTCTCCTTCTCTCACTCACCTCTCTCCCTATTTCAGTGTATTTGTATCTGGTAGCAATTAAAAATACATGTATCTAAGTAGATTTGACTTGAAATCTGATATGACATTATTAATTAGTGAGACAATATACAATTATTTCAAACTATAAGAAGACTTAGTAAATTTAATTGAAATATTTGTATAATTAGATAGTTTTGCAATAGAATAAACATTAACAATGCAAGAACATAATCAATTTATGTATAATAATCAAGATATGTATAATACATAGATATACCCTTCTAACTTGACCTCATGTGATATTTTATGCCTTTCAATTTTAGGTGACGTGCACAAATAGACACTTAAATAATTATATAAAGTTGAACAAGTAGACAACACATTTTAGTGACAATTCATGTAAAATATATTCAAACTTATTTATATTATGTCACGTATGATGTGTCTGTCTACCTGTTTAACTTTATATAAATTTTAGTGTCTCCTTACCGAAATTAGCATATGTCTATCCCAATCGTAAATTCTCTCTCCGGGTTAAAAAAAACCAATCTGTTAGAGATTATTACTAATAAGATGACACTTTATTTTATATTATTCTTTAAAATTTATGAAAATTCAAAATCATCATATTATTGGCTTAGATTTAAAGTCCAACAATCTTCAAAGTTCACCTAATTATTAATACTTGTTTCTTTCATTGGGACTAGTTGCACTCATCTCACAATCACAAAATTTTAACTTCTAGTAAAGTTCAAATAATAAATAAGAGCTGATTATTTTGAATGTTATTGTAGTTTCTTAGATTGTGAAAAGTCTAATACCTGGTTCTCACCAAATAAAAGAGTTTTCTCTAAAATTATGATTTCAATTTTCAATCTTGTGTGCAAAGACACAGTATGCTAGTTTTTGACTATATGTATATAGTATTCACAGTTTTTACTATGAATGGGAGTTACGTCGTGGAATAACGCTAAAATTATCTTCGTGTAATATATAGTTTACGGGTTGAACTATGACTTTCTTACTAGTGATTATATTTGTGTTTCAGGCTAGACTGTGTATATTACATATGTCATTTCATGACTTTACGCGAATGTGGGATGCAATAGACTTCTTAATGAAATCATATATATCAAAAATAACCACTCTATACTTGCAATTGGAGATACAAAAATAAGAAGAGAATCAAAAAAGTTGAAGATGAATATGAACAACTAAATTTCATGGACTATTTTGTCCTTCTTTTTTTTTTTTTCCTATTTTCTAAAAAGAATAAATTATGTACACAAATATTATCCACTACTAAGCAATTTTTACTTTTTTTTCTATCCTAATTCCTAAAATGGATATGAAGATGATAAATTATTAGGTATACAAGGAGAATTCGTCCATGCCTTAGCATGAAATTTGAGAATTTCTTTAGCTCTTTCCTTAGCTTTACTTCCACAATCAACTTGAAGCACCAAACAAAGCTTTGCCACCACACCCAAACTCAACATCTCTTGAATAACACTTGGTGTTGATGAAAACTTTGAGATTGAATGTAAGATCTTGATTGCTCTTTCACTCCCCACTTTAGAAACCCTAAGTATTTTCTTGGACACAATGGCTAATCCTCCGGGATGATTCAATAGCTCAGCTCTCCCTTCTGCGCTCTGACAAAGTTGATCCAACAAAATTAACATCAATTCACACGACCTTTTTTCAGATGAATCGAGCAGAAGATCTACCAAAACCCTAATTGCTCCTGCCTCTGCTGCTTTCACTTTGTTCCTCCCAAATGGACACGTGTTCACTAGCACTTGCAATGATGCTTTTGTAGCCTTTTGAGAGATCTCATCCCTTAAGACTTGAACCACTTGTATGAAGAATTCTTGCTTCAAACTCAAAAGTAGATTTGGTGTGGATACTTCGAACATGTCTTTCATTAGCATAACCGCGTAAGCCCTAGACTCATAGCTCCCATGTTGCATGACACGTGTCAAAGATTCAATGAATTCTCCATTGCCACTAATGATGAGTGACCTCAACCCTTGTTCGGATAATTTGAGTTGATAGAGGATGCTAAGCGCTTCGTCTTTAGTACTCATGAAACCCTCTTCTTCAAACACTTCATTCGAATTATTAATAATAAAAGCTAAGAACTCTGTTGCCCCCGCGGATTCCATGCAACGTTTGTTAGCATCATTCTCAGAAGCTATGGATCTGAGTCTCTTGAGAGATTTCATTTGCATCTTAGGCGATTTTGCTTCTTTTAGGAGCTTTATTATTTGTGGTTTGCTAACCGGAGGTTTTGGTGTAGGGAACCTTTCAATACCATGGGACGCATTGATAGTACACCACGATTGGATAAATCTCCGAAGAGTGACATTTGGGGTCAACTCTATGCATGTAAGAGACTGCTTCGTAGCCGGACAAGTGTTGTTCTTTGCCGAGAATATCCATTTTTCGATGTTTTCTCGATCATATGTTATTCCAGTCGAGATCGTGACTGGATCTTTCATCATCTCTAGAGAAATCGGGCAAATAAAATAAGGAGGTACTTGGATTTCTTCCATTTGTATATTTTGGAAAATTTCAAGATTAATCAAAGAAGGAGAAATTAAGAACAAGAGAATATTTTTTTGTTATTTTGAGTAGATGAAGAAGTTTAAGCTTTTATGGTTATATATATATAAGTTGAGAATATTGGAAAGAGGTTTTTAAAGTCAAAATTAAACACGGCAAATTAAATAGGCCAAGTTACATGTATACGTAGGAAAAAAAGTGAACACATTTTGACTTTTTCTATCTATAAAGTACAAAATAAAAATAATATATATTTAGTTTTATTTTTTGTATAATAAACTCGTGTTTTATTAGTGTAAATAAAGACTGCCGACAGGACAACTTACTTTTAATCTTTTATTCACGTTATTAATTTGATTAAACATGAAATTTTAAAATATATTATATATTTAATTTATGTTATTATAAAAATAATGTTATCTCTGATGAGTATAAAGAAAACTTTTAAGGTTAAATCATTTGAAATAAAATTAATATTAGGTATAATGGTGGAACTGCTCCACTATTAATTTGATGTCTCGGGTTCAAGCCTTGGGTATGAAAAAAATTATGTTGAAAGCTCCACCCCCAAAATGGAACCTGCAATGCATGATACATATTTAATCGGGGCTCCAATGCAGACACCATGTAAAATATATTTTTAATATAAAATAATGCTGATGATGGGTTTTGGTTATTGTTTAATTTTCCTTATCAACTGCGATTTATATTAGGAGTCGTTTTATTTTATGTATTATAAACTCGTGTTTTATTAGTGTAAATAAAGACTGCCGACAAGACTTGCTTTTAATTTTTTATTCACGTTATTAATTTGATTAAACATGAAATTTTAAAATATATTATATATTTAATTTATGTTATTATAAAAATAATGTTATCTCTGATGAGTATAAAGAAAACTTTTAAGGTTAAATCATTTGAAATAAAATTAATATTAGGTATAATGGTGGAACTGCTCCACTATTAATTTGATGTCTCGGGTTCAAGCCTTGGGTATGAAAAAAATTATGTTGAAAGCTCCACCCCCAAAATGGAACCTGCAATGCATGATACATATTTAATCGGGGCTCCAATGCAGACACCATGTAAAATATATTTTTAATATAAAATAATGCTGATGATGGGTTTTGGTTATTGTTTAATTTTCCTTATCAACTGCGATTTATATTAGGAGGATTAAAAATTTGAAATTTATATATTCGTACAGTAGTCTCTACTCTCTAAGTTAATACACAATAGTATCTTAGTTCACAATTATATAACTATAAATATTTAATGAATTTTAATAAAAATAAAAGACTTGCACAAAGTTACTAGTTCTTCACCATTTTGACCTTTACCAATTCTCTTGTCTTTTTATTTATTTCTTACGTATTATTTTTTTTTTTTTTTTTTTTTTGAGTAGTGAAAATTTGCATGAAATTTTCAACAGGTTATTTATAGTTCATGTTGCAGTTGGTAGTTAAGACCAGGTTTTAATTGAAATTTTCTTTTGAGTACTCAAAATTTCAAAGAAATTTTCAATAGGTTATTTTTATTTCATGTTGCACTAGTTGGCAGTTAAGAATAGGTACTAATTGAAGCATTCCAATCAAACTGTTTTTATTTTATTATAATCGTGGTATTCAAGCCAGTTTGCACGTATCTCGGTTAATTTTATAGAGTACATATTATCTTCCATCAACAACATGTATGAAGTAATTTTGTTCACCAAAGTTAGAACATATGAAAACAAATCACCTAATATTTTGTTTCTGCTGATATTTAATTTGATGAGACCTCATGATGCTTAACTCACTTTATTGATCATTAGGCAATACATTTGGGTGGTAATCAAACTTTTTTAACGATGTAATATTTCTATTATTATAATAAAATGTTATTATAAAAAATAATTAATTTATAATAAAATATCATTATAGAGAGTGATTTGTTACAGAGAAATGTATCTGTATATAGTTTAGCTCGAGGAATTTAACAAGGGTCAATAATATTGTGTGCATTTTTTCTCTCGGAATATTGAGAAAAATACACTTATATATATATATAAAAAAAATACAAACATTATTTTTCTTGAATGATGAATTTTGATGTGTATTATTATAGGTTGTTGTATTTGATTTGTATCTTATTATTTTGTTGTCTTATTACAAATTTGTCTCGAGTCCTATTAGAATAACTTCTCTGTCACACCCTAACCCTAGGTGAGGCGGACAAGTACCATATGAACACATGCTTTACAAGTAACCTATGATGAGAAAGTAAACTACTACTATGCAGATATATTTACTAATGAGAAGCTTCATATACAACACATGTTGACTAGCTGAACCGATACATGTGACAAGTGAAACTATGAATTCAGATGATAGCTTTACAATGTCTACAAAGCCTCTACTGGAATCCATGATTGTACCACTATGAAATAACCATAGTAAAGACTCGGCAAAGTCCCGAATCAACCTGGAGCTCACCAACAACCATTGAGTATCTTGTGCTTCTATTGGGGAGATCTACTAGTTGAGTACTTGTACCTGCAGCATGAAATGCAGCGTCCCCAATAAGGGACGTCAGTACGAAAGAATGTACTGAATATGTAAGGCATAATAAAACCATATGTAAAATGAGAGCTCAAGTGAAATCAAATACCAATAGATAAGGATTACATACCACCTTTGCTTATACTTGTGGAATCGTGTATGTTACATTATTTTCTTTACTTTTCTTTGCATTATAATAATTATAAGACATATGATACAAATGACCAGCTGATCAGCGGTAGAAGAGGATGACCCATGCTAGACATTTTAACCCCTGGGATGCTGTCCTCATAATTTCACAAATTGGGATCGGCCCATGCTAGACTTTTACCCCTGAGCTGCCACCTTCTTATACCAATTGGGATCGTCTCATGCTAGGCTTTCGCCCCTGAGCTGCCACCATTCTATACCAATTGGGATCGACCCATGCTAGGCATTTGCCCCTGGGCTGCCACCCATAATTATACATATTGCTTCACTTAGGCTCTTTAATCTTTGAGATTATTGTTTTGATGTCCATAACTCTTTTGAGATTGTTGTTTTGGTGGTCATAATCATTGTTGAGATTTGGAACTATGGACCAGTAGTAGAAGACATATGAATATGGAGTTACGATAATAACAATGACATGGGAAGCAAATGTAGACATGAACGTGTAATACTTAAGAGCTTATATGACTCAGTAAGCATTTTGACATTTCAAATTGAAGCACATATCAAGTGAAGACATTTAACATTCAGCCAAGAGATTTGAACTCTATATGATAGTCAAATACTCACTAACTAATATCAAATACAAGGTATACGTGAATGTGAAACCAAGGGAGAACGTGGGTAGATTTAACTTTAGGACGGATACATATTCCAAGTAAGTACATATAAAATGTACAATAGAGAAAGTAGTTTAAACCTTGCATGCTAATACTTGGTAGAGTAAGCACGTACATTTAGTAACAATCTCATATTAGAGTACTCACTTTACTGCTCTAGGGAGTAGGAACTGCAACTATGGATCAGTCACTACCAAGGGCACTTAGAGAGCTTACTTTGTATTACAAGTATTGGATTCATGTAGAAGAAATTGGAAATCGAATATCCTTACATACCTTGCTATACAATTCAATACGTATGACTTAAGCTCCTTCTCTTTAGGTTACTAATCTACAATTAAAATAAGTTGTAAGACTAGTATTAGTAGCTAATCAATCAATTTGAGCTACTTGATCTCACCCAAATAGTAACCAAGCAGTAAGCATGCAATTTATCTAGCCAGTGTTTTCTTTCCTTCCCTTTCCCTTTAATCGTGTCTATATACCGTACAACCTTCGTATCAGGTCCTCCCCAAAACTCCCTGCAATATTTAAGTCATTTAACGTCTCCATAACTTTCCCGCACATCCATTCACATCCCTTATCATAACATACATAAAGCAATCCTTAAACATAATAATGTAACAGAAGCAATATGATCATGGTTTCTGATCACCAACACTTGAAGAGCTAACATTACTTTTAAAGTGCTCAAACAAGCTCATAACTGAATTTAAAGAGGACTCCCCTCCATAGATGTCCCAACATGCACTAATCACCAGAACAACCTCCCAAATATTACACCATGTAAAAGTAACAATTTCCAACTCACTAACACATACCAAGTGTCCTAATTTACTCAAGCACAAGAGGGAGAAAATTGCAGTAGCTTACCTTGCTGGACAGAACTACCACTTGCTAAGACTTGGATTCTTCAAGGTAAAATGTTGCCTTAAATTATACATTCCAATAGCTTGAACTCCCTCATGTTCAAGAACCCTAATGGTATTTAATGGCTGTTGTATGAAGCTAAGAGAGAGAAGAGAGAATGCTCTAGAAATCAGATTCTTTTGTCAAAGTAAAAATGGTTGGTAAAAGCTGATATCTATCCCTTTTAAAGGGACCTGCTTTGGCCGACTTTCTTACTCATTTTGGGCCATAATTTGTCAAATAGGTGACCCACCTACTTGGACTTTTCACTTGGGCCTTTTTGGACTTAAGAACATTGGGGCTTTTGCCACCTTTCTTGTACTTCATTTTCAGCCAACATGTGTCTTTAATTTAGGCCACACATTTAAGTAGGTGATGCACCTACTTTTCCATTCAAATTATTTCTTGTGGGTTGGAAAGATTGGGCCTTGGCTGTCCATTTTCCCCTTATTCTTCTAATCAACTTGGGCCAGATTAATGCAAGTAGGTGGTAGTGCACTTGGCCCAATAACATGATCGAAAGAGTCTTAGTAGTTGATGCACCTACTTGGTCCCTTGGGCTAGTCAATAAGTCAAAGTAGGTGATGTACCTACTAGATTAGTGTAGTCAATCAGCACCTGTCAATCAAGCACCTCAATATCTTATTCCATTTATCGACCTTAATACCTTTAATTTAACTTAAAACTTATATACACTATGTCAATTTAAACTTTAGACTCAAATACCACCTTATGATCTCAAGTTTAAATACTTACATCGACGTCAACTTAATCGGGTCGCATCAAAATCTATGGACAGTTTACTTTAAACCTATTCTATTGTCACTAGTTGCATAGGAAACCGAGTCCATAACTATACCACACGAAAATTTATAAGCGTCATATAAATAGAACTAGTACACGTAGAATATGGGGTGTTACATTCTCTATCCCTTAAAGATAGACTAATTATGTATATCATGTTCTATCTTGTCTTTTTCAAATCTCACTTGTAGGATTACATTAGGTATGTTATTGTTATTGATTTTCAAAAGTAATTGTCTCAAATCATTCAGAATTTTAGCAGTTCAAGATAAAATTAATTAATTTTTTTCTTATTTTACTCTTGATAGTATTTTTAAAAAAAAAGATAATCACATAAAACTTATTATGGGGTTTTATTCAATGAATAGAAAGACTATATCACAAGATATAAATAAAAGTAAAATAATCAAAATTTCTTATAGTTATTATCTTTTTAAAAAGTGCATAAACAATACAATAAATAATTTAAGACGGAGAAGTATTAACTTACAAGTTGATCCTAACAAACACTTTGACAGATAGCCATCCTTTTCTAAAATAGCTACAAAAGAAATGGTACAAGTTGAAATGAGCTCATAGTATATACTATTGAATTTCCAAGTCAAATTATCCAATTTAATTAATGATGAATTCAATAAATTAGAAAAGTCAACTAAGTTCACACAAATTTACATTTATTTTTCTGAAGTCTTTTGGAGAATTCATGGATCATCAAAATAAGTGGCTAAATTTTAAAGTCCAATTAATTACAATATTCAAAGCTTAACCACTTGATGCTTCCTTCTTTCGATTGACGGACTTGTTGCACTCATGTCCACAAATTTTCAAAGTATTATCGAAATTAATAGTTGTTGAAAAATATGTCATTCCCCGAGCCTACACCCTAGGCGGGACTGGCACTCGAAGATCATCGCTAGTCCCAAGCGAACCCTTGGCCTGACTTTCTGAACTCAACAGAAGAATTTCTCAACATAATAAGTTTAAACAATAACTTAAGGAAATAACATTTTAGCCAAAATGGCAACTTAGTCTTTAAACAACAACTGAATGAATAATGTAAAGACTACTGAACTACTAACTATCTAACTGTCCATGAAACCTCTAAAATACTGAAATGGATGTTGGGACAAACCCCACAACATCCTAATAAATGAAAGACTGAAAGTGAATAAAAAGAGTCCTCCGGAACACAAGGAGGCTCACCACTGACTCTGAGCTGCTCAACTGGATCAACGAGGCGCTGGATGTTGATCCTGATTACCTGAATCTGCATCATAAGACGATGCAGGCCAACTGACATCAGCACATTGAATGTACGAGTATGTGAGTTGAAATGCTAAGCAACATAGGCTAGAAGGAAATCTAAAAGAAACTGAATAACTTACCTGGCTCAACTCAACTCAACCTGACTGACTCATTTCAATATAAAGCAATTTAAAACAAGTGCAATATAAAGAAAAGCTATTTTAAAACATGCTATAAACTCTGTATGAATGCAAAGATACTATAAATCTGAGATGTATGTAGAAATACAAATGAACTGGTGTATATAAAAATACAATAACTGCTGTGGGAGTTTCTCTAACCGACAACCATCACATAAGAGCTATAGTGATGATACAACGATCAACCTCACGCTGCCAGAGCATCCTATACCCGGCCAAAAGTATAGGACCTGAGCTGCCTAATGGATCCACTAGTCTAATTTGAAAAGGATTCATCTAAAAGGTATGAACCTCTTCTACCCATGGTGGCTACATAGTTCTATGGGGGTTGTGGGTTCTTTGAACGCTCCCCCAATTCGGTGCTCAATACTACTCCAAAAAATGTAATGGCTCTTATGTTTTTAAAACATATTTCTTTCTGCTGATTTGAGACTAGTGCTCAAAACTTAGCTCAAAGGCTATCTTGGAATTCTCATTTTCACCTGCTTGCTTCATTTAGAAAGCCATTATTCTTTTCTGAAAACTAGCCCAAAGGCATCTTTGGAAATCTCAGTTTCCGATCTCGTTTAAATGTGAAAACATCTCTTTAAAACTCCTTTGGGAATACATAGTCCCCATATATCTCTTTGAAGAAAGAACTTCAAACCATAGCTTTACTCTTTGCTTAACTTCAAAACTTAGGTCTTAAAACGACGATAAAACATGGTTAAAGACCCTTGGAAACTTTAAGAAACTTTGCTTTGACTTGCTTTTTAACTTCTAGACTTGACTCTTAACTTCTTTGACTTTGAACTTAACTTTCCTTGAATTGAATTATGGATTCAAGGTTCATGATCTCATGTTTATGGATGATTTCATGGTGTTTAGATGTACTTTAGATTGTTGAAATTAACTAGAAAACATAGGTACATCACTTAGGAACAAGTACGAGAAGGTGAGGAACGAATGGGGAGAACTGGTATCCCTGGCGCTCTGAGAGGCGCGGGGCGCCAGCCCTCAAACTTCAGAGGGCTGCCTGTGGCTCTCTGGCTGGCCCGACGCGCCAGAGGCCAAAGTTCAGAGGAACTTTTGTGGCGCTCTGGCAGGCGCAGCGCCCCAAGCCCTTGCCCAGAAAATCCCCGACTTTTCTCCTTCGTTTTTCATCTCTAAACCCTCTAAACTTCAGTGGTCCTTTCCCCAAACACTTAGGATCATTTATACCCTCAATACATGATAGATTTAACTCGAAAGACAACCCGGAAACACGAATCAAATCAATACTAGGCATTCAACAATCAACCCACAAGAATTCAACAATGTTCTTCAAGAACTTCACTTTCTTAACATTCAAACAACTCCAATTTTGCTAAATTGAAACAAGTTAGTGTGTGGGTGAACTAACCCAACATGAAATAAATCTCACATACCTTAGTAGGGATCACCCCCGATGAATTCCACTCGCAAAGCTTGAATGTTCTTGGCGATTTCTTGATTTCTCTCCTCTTTTCTCTTCTTTCTTCTTCTCTCCAAGCCCTAGTGTAAAATCTAATTTTTTTAAAACTGAATAAAGTCTTGTTTTACCCCAATTAATTTCTAAAAACGAAATAGGCAAATTAGGTAAGGAAAAGACTAGTTTACCCCTCACAAATCCGGATTTGGACTTTCCTTAATCCAATAACCCAACTTCCAAAGGGAATAACTTACTCATACAAACTCGGAATCGCGCAAACTCGGCGGCGTTGGAAAGATTATTCCAAGAGGTTTCCAACAATATCCAGATCTGCTCCTAACTCATCTTGAACTAGGAGTTATGGCCGTTTGAAAAAGGCCAAAACTCACTTCTTAACTTAGACAAAAAATTCCAGATTTTCTTATCCTTTCCAAAAATCAATATTTTCATATTTTTAAACTCTTTATAGTCGTTTCTAAGTGCGAGATGTTACAAAATATCTAAAAAAATTGAAGTTTGAAGAACTATCAAAATTAATAGTTATTGGAAAATATTTAAATATCATGGAAATTCTCTAAGCTTGAAGTATTATCGAAATTAATATTTATTGAAAATATTGCAAAATCATGGAAATTCTTGGAGCTTAAAGAATTATCGAAATTAATAGTTGTTGGAAAACCACAGAAATTTTCGAAGCTATTGAGGCATGCCTATTGACATTGTTCTTCAAAATATTTCACCGGATTTAAGTGTATCGCCAGAATTCAACAAGCTCTTCTAATATAAAATTAAATTAGGAACTCTAAAAATTACAATTTTTTTAAAAAGTGGATATCCCAACAAAAAAAAGGGAGAATCAGAATTTTTTTTAATGTTCTTTACTGTAAAAGAAAAACATTATTCTCAGGATATATATATATGGAAAAATATCATACAATAAAGTAGTCAAAACCTTCAACAGCTAAAGGACTATTATAGCAAATTAAGAAAAATCATTGATAATGAATAAGAATATATTTTTTCCAACAATAGTTAGATTATATTCTATTGAATTTTATTTTTCAATACTCACTCCCTTCGTCATTATTTGTTTATTATACTATTTTTGAATGTCCAACAATATTTGTTCAGTTTATAAAATCATTATAATATAATTTATCATTTATATCTATTTTACCTTTGCTATTAAATACTATTCATTTTTATATTTAGATAATTTATATTTAATAGGGGTGATTTGCTAAAATTACCTCTATCATTTACTATTTCTTAATCACTATCTCAAGTCAATAGTGGACAACTATTGTTGGAAAAGGGAGTAATAAGACAAAAAAAGTATTACTACAAGATTCAATTCTTTTCATATTCATATGATGATAATAAATGTCTATCATAGTTTATGTAGATTAATTTTTAAAAAAAATAGTTGACAAATAATTTGAGATGTATGATAATAAATGTCTATCATAGTTTATGTAGATTAAATTTCAAAAAAAAAAAAGTGACAAATAAAATGTCTATCATAGACTTCTTACTGAAATAATAGAGCATTAAGCTCTCAAAAATAAAAGGGAATCAAAATGTTGAAGATGGATATATATGAACAATTAAATTTCATGGACCATTTTGTCCATTTTTTTTCTATTTTCTGAAAAGAATAAATTATGTACACAAAAACAATCCACTAGTAAGCAATTTTTGATCATTTCTACCTAATTCCTAAAATGGATATGAAGATAGTAAATTATTAGGTATACAAGGAGAATTACTCCATGCCTTAGCATGAAATTTGAGAATTTCTCTAGCTCTTTCCTTAGATTTACTTCCACAATCAACTTGAAGCACCAAACAAAGCTTTGCCACCACACCCAAACTCAACATCTCTTGAACAACACTTGGTGTTGATGAAAACTTTGAGATTGAATGTAAGATCTTGATTGCCCTTTCACTCCCTACTTTTGAAACCCTAAGTATTTTCTTGGACACAATGGCTAATCCTCCAGGATGATTCAATAGCTCAGCTCTCCCTTCTGCGCTCAGACAAAGTTGATCTAGTAAAATTAGCATCAATTCACAAACCCTTTTCTCAGATGAATCGAGCAGAAGATCAACCAAAACCCTAATTGCTCCTGCTTCTGCTGCTTTCACTCTGTTCCTACCAAATGGACACGCGTGCACTAGCACTTGCAATGATGCTTTTGTAGCCTTTTGAGAGATCTCATCCCTCAAGACTTGAACAACTTGTGTGAAGAATTCTTGTTTCAAACTCAAAAGTAAAGTTGGTGTGGATACTTCAAACATGTCTTTCATTAGCATAACCGCGTAAGCCCTAGACTCATAGCTCCCATGTTGCATGACACGTGTCAATGACTCAATGAATTCTCCATTTCCACTCATGATGAGTGACTTCAATCCTTGTTCGGATAATTTGAGTTGATAGAGGATGCTAAGCGCTTCGTCTTTAGTACTCATGAAACCCTCTTCTTCTTCTTCAAACACTTCATTCGAATTATTATTATTAATAATAGAAGCTAAAAACTCCATTGCCCCAGCAGATTCCATGCAATGTTTGTTAGCATCATTCTCAGAAGCTATGGATCTGAGTCTCTTGAGAGATTTCATTTGCAATTTAGGCGATTTCGCTTCTTTTAGGAGCTTTATGATTTGTGGTTTGCTTACCGGAGGCTTTGGTGTAGGGAACCTTTCAATACCATGAGACGCATTGATAGTACACCACGATTGGATTAATCGTCGAAGAGTAACATTTGGGGTCAACTCTATGCATGTAAGAGACTGTTTCGTAGCCGGACAAGTGTTGTTCTTTTCAGAGAATACCCATTTTTCAATGTTTTCTCGATCATATGTTATTCCTGTAGAGATCGTAACAGGATCTTTCATCATCTCAAGTGAAATGGGGCAAATAAAATAAGAAGGTACTTGAATTTCTTCCATTTGTATATTTTGGAAATTTTCAAGATTAATCTAAGAAGGAGATCAATCCTTATAGGAAAGTTACAAATATGACCAAAAAAAAAGAGGAAACTTTGATTCGTTGAAACTTTAGATGAGTAGTGAATTGGTTTGAAAAAATAGAGGATTTGGTTGTGCTTATATATGATTTGTAGATTGAGCTTTTCAAAGTCAACACGCAAATAGAAGAATAAGACTTTTCAAAGGGTATTTATTAATTATACTATTTAAATACTCATCCATTACTTTTTACTTGTTCAGTTTAGACTATATCTATCCTTGATAAAAACAATATGTTAATTTATGTCTGGTTTTAAGTTTTGAAAAATAAGTATTTCATGTTAAGCATAGAGTATGATATGCTAACAAGTAAAATATATTGTTTAATTTAGTGAATAAGTAAAAAAAATAACGAAAGGAGAATTTAAAAGGAATAATTGCTTAGCGCTTTAATAAATACTCTCTCCGTTTTATATTATTTGATCCTAGTTGAACTAACACCCGCCTTGAAATTTTTTTAATCAAAGTTGTAGCCATATAAACTAACTTGATTAATTATTTTTTGAAATTTTAAATTTATCAGTTTCTATTTTATGTAATAAATTTTATTAATTGTTAGATAGATATAAAATATCAATTTTTAACATACAGATCAAGTAAAATAAAACGAAGGAAACATTACTAGCTCAAAAGGGGTAGTCTATTATGTGTATTTTCGGTGGCCTAAATGTGTGTACGTAAGAAGAAAAAAACAGCTCACTTTTGACTTTCTCTCTCTAAAAGTAATAAAACACATGAATGTATCCTTTTTATTTATAAATAACTCGTGTTTTATTTATTAGTGAGAGAAAGAAACAGTTGGCAACAACTAGATTACTAGGTTTCAATTTATGTAATTTTTAAAAATAAATAATTAGCTCAAATCAATTTAGAGTTATAGCTATATCTAACAATCACCTTGTATTTTTTTAATTGATTCAACCTTTTAATTTATCTAGTTTAATATTGCTTGCAATATTCCGTCATATTTGCTTGCCTATTCAAGTTAATCTAAGCCTATGTATAAATAGAATAAGGCCAATTAACACAAATTACACTAGTTTAAGAGTAAATTGTTTTCTTTTATACAAGATTTTAATATGACGAATCTTATCAGAATTTGAACTTCGAACATGTATCTTACGTGTCTAGATACATTAGGTCAAAATTAGGAGTAATTTGTTGTAGATACATTGTATTCAAGTGGATTCACATATATCGTCTGACTCTCTCGCATCTCTCCTATCTCGCTCCTTCTCTCCTATCTCACTTGCTTCTCTCCCTTTCTCGCTATCCTCTCTTCCTATGTATTTGGATTTTAATATGTATCTGGGTATCCTAGATACATGTATCTATTGTGATTCACATATATCTAGGATACATATATTGTTTAGCTCGCCTCCCTCCTATCTCGCTCTCACCTCTCTCCTTCTCTCACTCACCTCTCTCCCTATTTTAGTGTATCTGTATCTGGTAGCAATTAAAAATACATGTATTTAAATAAATTTGACTTGAAATCTAATATGACATTATTAATTAGTGAGACAATATACAATTTTTTCAAATTGTAAGAAGACTTGGTAAATTTAATTGAAATATTTGTATAATTAGATAGTTTTGCAATAGAATAAACATTAACAATGCAAGAACACAATTTTTTTCTTGTATAATAATCAAGATATGTATAATACATAGATATACCCATCTAACTTGACCTCAGGTGATATTTTATGCCTTTCAATTTTATGTGTACACAAATAGACACTTGAACTTATATAAAGTTGAACAAGTAGACAACTCATTTTAGTGGCAATTCGTGTAAGATATATTCGAACTTATTTATATTATGTCACGTATGATGTGTCTGTCTACCTGTTTAATATAAATTTTAGTGTCTATCTACCGAAATTAGCATGTCTATCCCAATCGTAAATTCTCTCTCCGGGTTAAAAAAAAAACAATCTATTAGAGATTACTTATAAGATGACACATTCTTTTATATTATTCTTTGAAATTTATGAAAAATTCAAAATCATCATATTATTGGCTTAGATTTGAAGTCCAACAATCTTCAAAGTTCATCTAATTATTACTACTTGTTTCTTTCATTGGGACTAGTTGCACTCATATCACAATCACAAAATTTTAACTTCTAGTAAAGTTCAAATAATTAATAAGAGCTGATTATTTTGAATGTTATTGTAAATTTTTAGATGATGAAAAGTCTAATACCTGGTTCTCACCAAATTAAAGAATTTTCTCAAAAATAATGATTTCAAATTTAATCCTGTGTGCAAAGACACATAATACTAATTCTTGACTATGTATATAGTATTCGTAATATTTACTATGAATGGGAGTTACGTTCTGGAATAACGCTAAAATTATCTTTGTGTATTTATAGTTTACGGGTTGGATTATAAATTTATTACTAATGATTATATTTGTATTAGGATAGACTGTCTTCATTATCCCATTAAACTGATATCCTTCGTTGGACCTCACGCGAATTTGGGATTCAATGGACTTCTTACTGAAATAATAGAGCATTAAGATCTCAAAAATTTCCACTCTATACTTGCTATTGGAGCTACAAAATAAGAAGGGAATCAAAATGTTGAGGATGGAAATATGTATGAACAATTAAATTTCATGGACCATTTTGTCCATTTTTTTTTCTATTTTCTGAAAAGAATAAATTATGTACACAAAAACAATCCACTACTAAGCAATTTTTGCTCATTTCTACCTAATTCCTAAAATGGATATGAAGATAGTAAATTATTAGGTATACAAGGAGAATTACTCCATGCCTTAGCATGAAATTTGAGAATTTCTCTAGCTCTTTCCTTAGATTTACTTCCACAATCAACTTGAAGCACCAAACAAAGCTTTGCCACCACACCCAAACTCAACATCTCTTGAACAACACTTGGTGTTGATGAAAACTTTGAGATTGAATGTAAGATCTTGATTGCCCTTTCACTCCCTACTTTTGAAACCCTAAGTATTTTCTTGGACACAATGGCTAATCCTCCAGGATGATTCAATAGCTCAGCTCTCCCTTCTGCGCTCAGACAAAGTTGATCTAGTAAAATTAGCATCAATTCACAAACCCTTTTCTCAGATGAATCGAGCAGAAGATCAACCAAAACCCTAATTGCTCCTGCTTCTGCTGCTTTCACTCTGTTCCTACCAAATGGACACGCGTGCACTAGCACTTGCAATGATGCTTTTGTAGCCTTTTGAGAGATCTCATCCCTCAAGACTTGAACAACTTGTGTGAAGAATTCTTGTTTCAAACTCAAAAGTAAAGTTGGTGTGGATACTTCAAACATGTCTTTCATTAGCATAACCGCGTAAGCCCTAGACTCATAGCTCCCATGTTGCATGACATGTGTCAATGACTCAATGAATTCTCCATTTCCACTCATGATGAGTGACTTCAATCCTTGTTCGGATAATTTGAGTTGATAGAGGATGCTAAGCGCTTCGTCTTTAGTACTCATGAAACCCTCTTCTTCTTCTTCAAACACTTCATTCGAATTATTATTATTAATAATAGAAGCTAAAAACTCCATTGCCCCCGCGGATTCCATGCAACGTTTGTTAGCATCATTCTCAGAAGCAATGGATCGGAGGGTCTTGAGTGATTTCATTTGCATCATAGGCGATTTCGCTTCTTTTAGGAGCTTTATTATTTGTGGTTTGCTAACCGGAGGCTTTGGTGTAGGGAACCTTTCAATACCATGAGACGCGTTGATAGTACACCACGATTGGATAAATCTCCGAAGAGTGACATTTGGGGTCAACTCTATGCCCGTAATAAGAGATTGTTTTGTAACTGGACATGTGTTGTTCTTGGCAGAGAATATCCATTTTTCGATGTTTTCTCGATCATATGTTATTCCCGTGGAGATCGTGACAGGGTCTTTCATCATCTCTAGTGAAATTGGACAAATAAAATAAGGAGGTATTTGAATTTCTTCCATTTGTATTTTTTTGGGAAGTTACAAATATAAAGATTTGTTGAGACTTAAAAGAGAGAAAAGATGAGTAGTGAATTGGTTTGGAAAATTAGAGGATTTGGTTGTGGTATATATACTATATAGTTGGAGAATAGTAAGAAATATTCAAAAGTCAAAACATGGCAAAATATGAAATATATTATTTAAAAGATGGAATAAAACGTTATAATAACTTTACCAAGTCTATTAATATGTGTATTTTTTGCGTCCCAATTGTGTGTACATATGGAAAAAAACAGTACACTTTTGACTTTCTCTCTCTAAAAGTATTTAAATCACATGTTCAATTTTCTTCTCTATCTAACTCGTGTTTTAATTTTATTAAAAAAAAAGAAAAGAGGATAGATATTTCCTAACAAGACGTAGACTTTGGGGTGAGTGGGGGTGAGGGGGGGGGGTGATTTTCTTAATATTTCTCTTTTTTGGCTGTTCAAGTTGCTTTTGGCTCAACCAATTGTTTTGCTTGGCTTTTTTAAGTACATTGAACTTGAATGAATGTTTTTCGAGTTTGAGTTATATATATTATTAGTGTAATTAATGAAGATTTTACATTCAGATCATTTAAATATTATTAATGAATTAATCTAAATAATAGTTAATCCAATTTTTTTTAATTTTTTGCTTTTTGGAAATTGCTTCATCAAAGTTTATATTATCACCTTGATGTTTAGGAACGGGCTCGACCCTTGTCTTACTCATTCACCCGATGCAAAACACCGTTGAGAGAGAGGGACATAAACCTAACCTCTAATAAAAAAAAGATCATGGAAGGCTACCTATACAATTACAACTTTCCATATACATGGTTAATGTATAATATATATGTGTGTGTAAAGATTTGGAGGTTTAACTCAACATCATAAATTAACTTATTAGGGAAAGATTAATTGTTCAAGTTCATATAATCAGATCAGTATTTATTCTTTTTTTCATCGAATACGAGACTCTTTAGCACCCTACCTAACACTTAGAATATGATATTTAATTTGGTGCATGAGCAATTTAATATAGGGCTCAATGGCGATAAATAATAATTAAGATGGATTCTAATTCCATGATTAATTGTATCTATGGATTCTAATATTTATATAATAAGTACTCCCTTTGTCCCTAATTACTTGTTCACTTTTGAATTGACACACTTTAAGAAAGCAATTATCGACATAGTGAATTTACCATTATACCCCTATTAATTATGAAGTGGATGAATTAAAAATTTAAGATTTTCAAGAAATTCTACCTTTTTCAAAGTAATTAATTGAGGATATAATAGGTAAAATTATTGTCCTTTCTTGATTTGTCAAAATGGACAAGTAATTAGGGACAACTATAAAAGGAAAAATGAACAAGTTATTAGGGACAGAGGGAGTATAATATGTATATCGATTAGAAATGGTAAAAGTAAACGGTAAATTCAATTGTTTTAGTCAGACCTACTTCTAATGATACTGAAATTTAAAACTATTTGCATGTGGGAATATAGTTGAACAATTAATATTATGATCTAAGTGGCTTGACTTTTTGCCACCGTTATTTACAAATTGGTTGGTCTTCCAAATTAAGTTGAACTAAATTTTCAAATAGATTGAATCTTCCCTATTCTTGGAATATAGGTACAATATGAGGATATAGTTGGTTGTACCTTTTTTTTTAAAAAAAAAAACTAGTTGTTTATTCGTCAATTTGAATTTGCTCGATCGATTCAAATGCAATCACATTTTCTAGGCAAATGAGACCTTATGATTCAATCGCATTTTTTGGTTTAATTCTCTTTCTGTAATCTTGATTTACCTACTAGGTCAATCTAATTGGTTCTTTATACTTAATTTTGTAGGATCGTGATTGGTGAGCGAGAAATGAATCTGGTCATTCTAGTGATAAGAGTCATTTGAATATTATTGAATGGTTTAGTCAACTCGTTTATTCACGCGTCTTCTATTGATTAATGAACTGGGAATCATATATACTATTGGAGCATTCACTGGAATATGAAACTCCAAATACTCGCTTATCAGTCATATTCTTTATACTAAGGGCTAGAATATGAGATATTTGATTAAGAGGGAAATAATTCTATACATTCTATCACAATCTTTGACTGTAATTGTTGGCATCATTTAGTTGGCTATTCTATTTAATTCTCTTTTTTGGATTTTTTTGAATTTTCCTTTCAAGTAACTTTATTATTATTTGCATTATGGTTATTACCATTTGTGAAGTGATTATTTTTTATGAAATTGTACTTGAAAAAAAAAAAAATCCATTGTCCTAGAGATTTGTCAAGAATATGATTGTTGTCTAGCTAGGAGAGTTTTCTTGGACCATGAAGTCTTTCTTGGATCATGTGTTGCCTTTCAAATCATAACATTTTAAATATATCTGCATTAATTACTATGAAATGAATTTAAATCAAGTAAAATTAATTTAACTTTAATCTCTTTTCAATTATTTGCCTAAAATAACAATTATCAGTCTAATATTCAGACATTACCCTATAGTTGGCTTAATCTAGGGGAGAGAAAATTTTTTGGTTTGAATTCAATACGAGATTCCTCGAAAAAGGCTAAGATTAGTATGAGAGAGATATAAAATGTCGCAAAGCAAGCACACACATAAGTCATATGAAATTAAAATAAACCGTCATGATTAAAGATATTCGTGAAACCTAAAAGTATATCACCAATTTAAGAGGAATGAAAAGAAAGAAAAGTTGAGTTTGAGATTTATTGGACTTAATCAGATCATCGATATATAGGGTTGGGACGATACTACATCGATTTTAAAAAATATGTCCAAACACATCATAATATATATGAAGAGAAATCGATAGCTAATTCAATGCATAAAACTATATGTTATAAAAATAAAGTCTTAGTGAAAGTGGAAAGTATACTTTTTGTATATGTTCTTTTTTTCTTTTTTATTTTAGCTCTATGTTCAATCAATCACCATTATATAAAATAAATATGACGGATTAATAAATCAGACATTAAAAAAGAAAAAAAAACAAGCATGCAAAACAAAACTAAGTGAAAGGGAGTTTAAAAAATACATCCCAAATGTGAAAATCACCAAAAATGCAACATTTATAAACTCTTATGTATATTGAAGTGTTTGTTTCACCAATATATTACAAATTCAGTAAGTATTATACATTATTATTCAGAAAAATATTTTCACCTTTTCTGTACACATGCACTATATTATACATCCAATGTGAAAATTGCATCAAAATAAAGTAATATATGAGCCTTATGATATTTGATTTCAAGGCCTGAAAATATTTCCAAAATTGGACAAGTTGAAATGGCTCCCATCATTTGCAATATTCGCGTTATGATCATGACTCGGATCTTCTATTGCTAATTTTGGTTCTAGTTCTGGCTCTGACTCTGGTCCTCCGGCTGATAAATTATGACTTGTACTTAGAATATCATTAGGAAATACCATATCATGATGACCATGAGAATTATTAGACCACATCATCTCTTCACAAGGCAATGGAGGTAGCTCCATATAATTGTTACCTAATTGATCATGGTTGATAATATTATTGCCATTAACATTATTCATATTTGTATAGTGATCATCATGAACATCACTATGATTCATAATATTGTGCTTCTCATCATGAATCCCACTAAAATAAACACCATCACCAATTAATCGCGATTCTTGACCTAAGTTGCTAGTCATGAACTCCATGTCTATCATGGTTGAAAACTCAAATGATGGAGCGACAAGTACTCCTTCTTGATTAGGCAATAATAAATTATCAGACAATTCAAGATTCTGATGGTTCTCCAATTGTGATGGCTTGGAATTATCACTATTCAAGAAATTTGAATAGACTAAAGCAAGATCAATAGTTGGACCATGATGATCCAATGAATTAGTACTATTGGATTGATTATGATCAATATTAGTATGATTTAAACAAACCCCATGTCCTAAATTTCTTGAAATAAGACCATGTTGATGAATTATACTAGAAGAAGACTTACCTCTTCTACTTTTTCTGCATCCACCACCAATTGGAACATTCCTTAAAGAACCACCTTTAGTCCAATACCTTCTACAACCTTTGCAAAAATACCTAGGTTGTGTCAAACTATAGTTGTTGTAGTAACAAAATTTTGTGTTTGTTGAACCACAACGTGGACATGTTGGTACTAACTCAACATTTGATTTCCATATCTCTCTTTCCATCTAATATTAACACAAAGATTGCTGTTGTTGTTGTGCTTCTTGATCAAGAATTTTTTCCTTTTGAATATTAACATACATCTCCCTTTGAAGCTACCAGCAAATGAAGTTAAAAATCTTGACCATATGACTATATTCTCTTGATATATATATATATACTCTCCTTTTCAATTTACGTGACATAGTTAGACTCGGCTCAAAGTTCAAGAAAGAAATGAGAACTATTGAAACTTCTAATCTTAAACATATCTTGATAATTCAAAATTGTGTGGTTATAAGATTTTTAAAACTTATTGTATTAAATATGTCAAAACATTAGCGTAATCGATCATAGAAGTTTTTCGTTAAGGGTAAAATAACAAATCTTAACATATGCAGAGTCAGAATTTAAATTTTAAAGCTATTTTTGGTGCTTGAAAATTACTTGGGAGTTGCTTGGAGATTACATCATTTAGATTTTGCTTCTAGTTTTGAACAAATTATTGTATTATATTTTAATAAATTATATTATTGATAAGCATTGGAGAGAGGGATATTGTGCATGATCCAAGAAGCCCATGATCCAAGACAAAAGTACCCAATTTGAGGTTTGATTTTTAAATTTATTTAGGTGTAGTGACATTCCTAATTTCTCATCACACGAGTGCACAAATGTACAATTACACTTTATCTTATAAAAGTCCTATACTTACTTCTCAATCTTCACTATTATAATTAGTTTATTACTTTAGGTTGCTAGTACTCTTTAAAAATGTCGATAGATGTGTATTAAAAAATAATATATTTTGGAGAATTCAACTAAGGTCAGCAATAATTTTGGAGAATTCTAGCAATATAGTTTATCACTTTTTTCTGTTCATATCAGTAGTAATATATAACATTATTCTCGTAATTTTTTGTCCTACAATTTTGATTACTATATGTTGTTTCTTATATTTTGATTATCACATTATTCGGCTATTGTTAATATTAATCCTTGTTTCAAAATATGTTATGTAGTGCTTTTCCTATTATTTGCTATGTTTATAACTCCTATTATTGTCCTACGTGTTATTTGAGTTGAGATTTTTTTCCGAAAACAGTCTATCTACCTTAACGAAGTAGAGGTAAGATCGATGTATACTCTAACCTTCACAAATTTCACTTATAAAATTACACTAAATATATCGTTATTTGTAGTTTACTACACTATATTATTCATTTTCTGTCCTTTTTACCACTTTACTGTCAGAGTATATGGCAAGGGTAGGTGTGGGGGGGGGG
Source organism: Solanum tuberosum (assembly GCF_000226075.1). Classification (NCBI taxonomy): domain Eukaryota; kingdom Viridiplantae; phylum Streptophyta; class Magnoliopsida; order Solanales; family Solanaceae; genus Solanum; species Solanum tuberosum. The sequence goes on along the minus strand of NW_006239026.1, from coordinate 537,480 downwards.
GGGGGGGGGGCAAAGGGGCCCAAAAAAAAAACCCCCT
>NW_006239026.1:515252-536748 GCF_000226075.1 Solanum tuberosum | reverse complement strand
CAATGGGCTCAAATAAAATAACTCCATTTTCTATACTAATATTTCAAAATTTTCTTATTTGAGAATCATTTGTCCAAAGTATAAAATTAAATGAACATTAATCAATCTAAACTTAGAAATTCTATTATATTATCTAAAAAAGCAAAATTAGTGTTAATTAATAGATGTGCACTAGATCACATTTCTTTTTTATTCTCTGAATATTTATAAATTAACTAAGACGAAATTAAGATTTAAAGTTTGTGATTTTAAATTTGTCATCAAACATATAGCTCAATTTAGTTATTAATTTACAATTACATATACTTATACAAATACAAAATGTATGCAAAAACTATATACTAAATTCGTCTGAACTCGTATCTAATATTGTAGCTCCGCATCGGCACACACCCATATAAATATAATTTCCAAAGTCATTAAAAAAGAAGAAGATAAGTTTGGGTTAGGGGGATAATCACAATTAGATGTTCACTAACTCTCCAACATGTACTTGCGCATTGATGGCAACAATTACATGAGAATATCAAATTGATGAAACATTTTATCAACATGCAGCTAGCAGTTAAATTCCCAAGATATATATCTGAAAATAATATATATCAGTGCATAAAATATTTTGTATTAGAAGAATTCAGAAAAAGACCTCACTCCAAGAGATCATGTGATATAAACAACTTATTCTAATACAAGCATTAGTGACTGTTTTAATGGCTCAAACTCATAATATATAGATTACACAGAAATAATTTTATCTTTACTCCAAAATTCTTTGATCAAGAGCTTAAAGAAAAAAAAAATCCAGCTGCACACTTATGAGACAAAATTTGTTGCAATAATTTGATCTTTGGGATTAGTTATCTTGAAGCTTGATATGCCTAAACATTTGGGAATTACTATCCCGTACATTTTTACTTGTTCAGTTAGTTTGAAAATTTTAAAAGATAATTATTATTTTACATTTATTTTATTTTTATTATCAAGTATTTCTCATTTTACAATTTAGTTTTCAACATATAAATAACTTAAAATAATTAGAAATAATATTTAAAAAAATTAAAAATGTGTCAAATCAATTGTGGACTAAGAGTCTAAGAGAGTAACTAATTTTAGTTTGGTTTGCATATTGGACCACCTATTTTAAAGTTTAGCCATAGACTTCTTTTTTCTAGTTTTTTTACGTGTTCCATAGCTATTTTGAGTTTGATTAATTTAAATTTATTTGTAAAAGTATCATTTTAGAAGATAAAACGTTTTCTATCAAAAATAATTTTGTTTTCAATATTCAAAGTCGAAATTTCTGATTAAAAATGAAGATGATGGGGTGTCAATTGCTTGAATTATTATTGCCTAATAATCATGATAGGGGTATTGCGGATACCAATCCGATACTCTCAATCAAAAGTCTCAGATTGATCTCAAAAATGAAAAAACATATATATACTGGTATAAAGTCTTTCCTTTAATATGTCATATACAACACACATCTCGACTAGTTAGAACCTCAAACCAAATACTAAACACTTAGATGAGAAATCGAAAGATTAAAAAAATAATTAAAAAGTTATTTGAATTTCATTTTTTTCTTAAATTCCGTTCTAATAAAACAGATTCACATAAATTAAGACGGCGAGATAATTATATTATTTATAAACACTTAAATTATTTTTATTTTATTTTTTTTAGAACCCAAGCTTTGTGTCCCTAAAAGCTACTTGAAATTTTCGAGGACTTTGCTCCCTTTTCAACCAATCATGTTTCTCCACGTGTCACAAACACCCGACACCTCTTCTTCGCCGCCGGGAATGTTAAAGTCTTGTAATTCCGTCAACCTTAACGGCCCTTCTCCATGTGCTCTTTTGACACAATTCCCCATTAAATATATATAATACCAATAATAATTACTTTCGATTTTCATTTATGTGACACTATTTTCTTATTTGTCAGTCTAAAAAAACATTATATTTGGAAACGTAAATTATTAGCTTTAGACTCTCAAAGGCAAAACAAGATGGTTACGTACTAGATCTGCTAAACTCAGTACACAACTCTAGTTCAAGTTCTATATTTGTATTAAAAAGTTTATCAAAAGACGTAAAAAATAATAATTGAAATTCAGAATTTAATTACTAACTAACATGATGTTGCTATCCTAGAAAGTAGAATAATAAAATTCAAATGATGGCTCTACCTATATTTAGACTTCTCATTTTACCCTTAATCATGAGAAGCTTTTATAGTTGTCTCAATGTTTATGACATGTTTAATACTATATATTTTAAAAGTCTTATAATTATATATTAAGACACATCTAAGATCAGAAGTTTCAAAAGTTGTCATTTCATTCTTGATATGTTTTTGAGTTGCGTGAGCTAGTCAAATCATATCATGTAAATTGAAAAGGAGAGAGTACATATATATTTCAAGAAAATATAGTCATAACTCATATGGTCAAAAAAATTTAACTTCAAGGGAGATGTATGTTATTATTCAAAAGAAGCAAGTTCTTGATCAAGAAACACAACAACAACAACAATAACAACAATCTTGTGTTAATTTTAGATGGAAAAAGGGATATGGAAATCCAATGTTGAGTTAGTACCAACATGTCCACGTTGTGGTTCAACAAACACAAAATTTTGTTACTACAACAACTATAGTTTGACACAACCTAGGTATTTTTGCAAAGGTTGTAGAAGGTATTGGACTAAAGGTGGTTCTTTAAGGAATGTTCCAATTGGTGGTGGATGCAGAAAAAGTAGAAGAGGTAAGTCTTCTTCTAGTACAATTCATCAACATGATCTTATTTCAAGAAATTTGGGACATGGGGTTTGTTTAAATCATTCTAATATTGACCATCATAATCAATCCAATAGTAATTCATTGGATCATCATGGTCCAACTATTGATCTTGCTTTAGTCTATTCAAACTTCTTGAATAGTGATAATTCTAAGCCATCACAATTGGAGAACCATCAGAATCTTGAACTGTCTGATAATTTATTATTGTCTAATCAAGAAGGAGTACTTGTCGCTCCATCATTTGAGTTTTCAACCATGATAGACATGGAGTTCATGACTAGCAACTTAGGTCAAGAATCGCGATTAATTGGTGATGGTGTTTATTTTAGTGGGATTCATGATGAGAAGCACAATATTATGAATCATAGTGATGTTCATGATGTTTAGGCCAAGAATCGCAATTAATTGGCGATGGTGATTGTGATGGTGTTTATTTAGGTGGGATTCATGATGAGAAGCAAAATATAATGAATCATAGTGATATTCATGATGATCATTATACAAATATGAATAATGTGAATATTATCAACCATGATCAATTAGGCAACACTTATATGGAGCTACATCCATTGCCTAGTGAAGAGATGATATGGTCTAATTCACATGACCATCATGATCATATGGTATTTCCTAATGATATTCTAAATACAAGTCATAATTCATCAGCCGGAGGGATAGAGCTAGAACCAGAGCCAGAACCAAAACCAGAGCCAGAGCCAGAGCCAGAATTAGCAGTACAAGATCCGAGTCATGATCATAGCGCGAATAATGAAAATGATGCAACTTGTCCAATTTTGGATATATTTTCATGAGGCCTTGATTAGTGAGATCAAAAAGAGGTTTATTTCACTTAATTTTGTTGCAAGTCTTACATATATATATACTATACTAGTGCATGTATAGGAAAGGTGAAAACATTTTTCTCAAGAATAATATAATATATACACCTACTGAATTTGTAATATATATTGGTGAAGATTGAATTAAGCACTTTCATTTGTACTATTGTGTTTTTTAGAATGTGTTCAGTATAGTGTATTAGAGTAGAACAATAGCTAACAACAGTAGCTTTAATAGTGGCACTACTAAAAAAAAAATCACTAATTTCCCATTGAAAAATATTTGGTGATTACTTTTATTGATATTTTAATTGAATCAATAAGTGAAGAAAAAATAGTAGTATTTTCACATAGAAAAATTAGTAAGCTTTCCAGTATTTTAGTGAGAATCTATTTTCACCATGCGTTTTCCCAGTGAGTTGGTTCGATGGAAAATGAATGAAAAAATCATGTTTTTACACACAAATTTTTCATTGATTCACATTAGAAAAAGCCTATGTTTCTAGTAATTTAATGTGAAAGGATTAGTGACCCAAGTTCCTTTTTTTTTTTTATCTTTTATTGTTGCAATACGATTATCTCTACGTTGTTTAAGGGTAGATAAATGAAAAATACTTAGTGTTGGCATCTCCATCGACTACCCAAGAAATTCTCGATTTTAATTTCCAAAATTCCTCTTCTAATTTCACAATGTGATTAATTAAAGTCAGAAAATTATCTCTTATTCAAGATTTTATAGAAAAGTACTATTGGTAGAGAAATGTTGGGATTTTTGTATTCCAGCCAGTTTTGCTAGAATATAATAGAATATGTTTCTTGTAAACGAAAAAGCTACTAAATTCATTCAAGAAAGTCAAATATTAAATTCGAATTTAAAAATCTTATTTCGATTTAGATGGAATGGATGTAGAGCCCGCAACATGGGATATTGATCAAAATGAGTACGAAACAAATGATGAATTTGAGCTTTTGGGAATAAGGGCACCATTATTTCTCTTATTAGTTGATGTAAATTCACTACCTCTTAATCCTTAATCCACTAAATTGCAATAATTAAGACATTTTTAGAAAATTATTAATAGAAAACCCTCTTATATTTAACAGGTAGTCTCATAATCGGACACTCTTACACTTGTGTTGGGGTGGTCTCACTAGGTGAGATAATAAGATCAACAATAACAACAATTCTCTATGGATGCATTCTTTCTCTCCCCCCTCCCCCCTCAAAGCATACGTCCCTTTTTGGCCGTTCCCCCTTTTTATGAGCAATGGATCAGAACAAATGAATAAGAAAGGATCACGTCATCAAAGATGACGAATGACGATATCATCATCTACAGATCGAGTCATGAGATCTAAAGTGCAAATACTTACCACCGTGAGTTAAAAAATTCAGATGATATACATAAAAAAGTGTTGATCCATCGATGTCGAAAAATCATATGTGTCAATATAAAAAAATGAAACTCAACGTTATATGTGATCGAAACTGCTTTCACCTTAAACAACTCCGATCCTATTTCATCTCTTGCCGCGACTAGTCTCTTTGTAGTAGTAATAGCGGGAGGGGTGGGGGGAAGTGGGAACTCTTTTGAAGACGAAACAATTTGGTTGTGAAGATCTGTTCAAAACAATCTCCCTATCTTCACAAAGAGAGATAGTAATAAAAGTTTGCATATATTTTATCCTCTTCAGACACTCACCACAAAATTAGTACAAAAACAAGAAAACATTTTCTAAGAAATTAAATAATTTCTTACTTATTTTTTTTAGTTCAATATGGAAATAAAAAATATTACTCCCTACAAAAATTTGTATATATCCTAAAGTATATATCTAAGGGTCAAAAAAATCCACCGCCATTGCCATAGCCATAGCCACCATGAAACTCAGAATCAGATGCTTCGAAACCAAAGAAACCATCAAAATCGATGTACAATCTTCATCCTGCACTCTTCAAGAACTCAAAAATCGAATCTCTCAAGCATTACCATCATCATCAACACCAAATTCCGTTCATCTTTCTCTCAATCGAAAGGACGAACTTCAATCTTCTGAAGAAGATACGCTTCAATCGATTGGAATTACCTCAGGTGATCTCATCTTCTTCACTCAAAATCCAATTGGGTTTTCAATTTCAACTGAAACCCATATCCCCAAATTGAAAAAATCGGACACCCAAATCGTCCAAGAATCTGAAATAGTGAAAAAACTGGACACCCAAATTGTTCAAGAATCTGAAACAGTGAAAGAAATGGACACCCAAATCGACCAATCGGAACCCCACGAGACGAAAACTCAAAATTCTATACCTGGGGGTGAGGAAATGGAGGAGTTTATGGAGGTAGATGATAATGGAGATTACAGTGATGTGAATTTTACGAAATCGTTTTCTGTACCTGGGTTTTTGAGGAAAGTGTTTACAGAGGAGCTAAACGATGACGATGGTAGCCGTGACCATAAGCTGTTGGTGGTTGCTGTTCATGCTGTTTTTGTAGAATCTGGGTTTGTTCTTCTTGACCCTATTACGTTTACTGAAGTTAGTGTATCTCAATTTTTGAAATATTGGTCTTCGGGATCTCGAAAGACACTGTTTTACACCTTACCTGAGGTTATTGATCATGTAAAAGGAGGTAATTGTAATGTGATTCACTGTATTGAGTTAAAGTATCAGTCTTTAGGGAAGTTCTTTATTGCTCATGGGTCATTATCAGGTGGGGGGTCGGTTTCCACGTTTAGAGTGACGTTAAACGAAGATCAATTGGTTCCGTTTTTGAATGTTGTGTGGGCTAATTGTGGATTGAATGAGGTAGTAGATGGGGATTTTGGAGAGAAGGAAGTGTTTGTGTTTTGGAGGAATGTAAAGGATGGGCTTGTATTGCCATTGTTGATTGATTTGTGTGAAAAGTCTGGTTTGGTGCTTCCACCGTGCTTTACACGACTTCCGACTGACCTTAAGTTGAAGATTTTGGAGTCACTTCCGGGTGTTGAGATAGCGAAAGTGAGTTGTTTGAGCTCTGAATTGCGATATTTGGGTTCAAGTGATGATTTGTGGAAGAAGAAATATGCGGGGCAGTTTGGTGATGGTGCGATATCGGGAGAAGGAGGACATTGGAAAGAGAAGTTTGTTAAGTCTTGGGAGAGTAGGAAGAGAAGGAAAGTGATTAATAGAAGAAGAGTGGTTGATGGGTTGCGAATTTTAGGGGGGCGTCATCCATTTCCGGTACCTTGGATGCCACATGTAATAGGTGGAGATTATGATCTTTTCCCTCCACAATTTGATAATACTGGAAATCCGTTAGGGCGGGCACCACCTTCTCGATTGCTTCATCCGTGGTCAAACCATGTACGTCGTTGTCATCTTGGAGGACATAGGAGCAACTTCCCTTGAAGTCTTTAGCAGTAAGCTTTGTAGTTTATGTCTATGATAAGTAGTGCAATGGGTTTCAGTTGCAAGTTTTTGTTAATATGGTACTTTTGGAAGTGATCTTTTTATGTTCCATTTGGAAATTTCAAAACTTTTATCGTATCGAAAAAGAAACGTTCCATTTGGAAATTTCTGGTTTTGGTGTTTGGATAACTCTTAGGCAGTTGTTTTTGTTCTATTTCCTTTTTCTGTTTATGCAAAAACAGTGAATGTGTAATCTGCTGGCTAGCTCATGTGGTTGAAATGAATCCAGCAAAGTATGATTTCCTTTGATTTTTGGTTTGTGTTTTGCCCTTTGAATCTGTGTTCAGTCAGACCTCTCTATATTCATCATTCTCTATAACAACATATCGCTGCCACGGCCAAGTTTTCTATATAGAGATATTTGACTGTACAATATTTGTGATGGTAGTTGCTTAGGTTGTTCTAGCTAAGAAAGAGTGGGGTTGCGGCTTGCGAGCATGAACCATGTTCCAACCTGGAACATTTTGGCATGGGAGTCTTTTATTTAAGCAATTTTGTTTGTGTTTGTTCAATTAAGCTATACCTGTACAGTTTATGCATGTAGCAGGCCATGTAGCAAGTTGTCCATAAGGTTTCTTGTAGCAAGTTATGTCAAGTCGGTATAGTTAGACAAGACCTCTCTATAATAGTAATCCTCTCTGTAACAATATTTTACTATAATGGCCAAGTTATACTATACGTGTGATCTAGCTGCATTTCGCTATATCATTCAAAGAATATCCGAACAAACGACTCCCGTTATAGGGAGGTTTGATGGTACTACGGGGCGTTTGGCAATATTTTTGAAGAGTTTGTGCAACATAGGTTCTTTTCGTTTGGCTCGTAGATTCATTTTATGACATGTATTTTGTTGTGTGGGAAGTGTTGAGATGAATCTGCTAGCTCATGTGTTACATGATAGCTCTGGTGTAGTGAGTTGGATAATGTGTTGTCCTTGCTGCCTAAAACAGTTGCATATGATATTGACATCCATAATTTCTGGTCTAGCTAAAGCTAGAAAGGATCTTTTGAGCCGAGGGTCTATCGGAAACAACCTCTCTACCCTTACAAAAGTAGAGGTAAGGTCTGCGTACATCTTATCGTTTCCAAATCCCACTTGTGGGATTACACTAGGTTTGTTGTTGCAGTTAAAGCTAGAAAGAAAATGCCTATGCCCAAACAATCTGACCATCCAATGGTAACTTTCTTTTTTTAAAATGAAAAATGAGATAATGGTAAAGAAATACCTGAAGTATCAATTTGTTGTGAGTTTCGTACCTAAATTATCATATGTATATTTTTCTTACCTAAACTATCATCAATTATTTATGAAAACACATCTCGAAACTGACTAGATAAAGTGTTTGAATACCATCATTCAAAAAAAAAGCATATCAACTAAATTTGCCCATAAAAATTTGTTCATATGATAGTTAATTCATTAATTTCAATGTGTGTTTTGACAAAAATGCAAACATCTAAATAGTTAAGGTAGGAAAGTCGCAACAAAGTAATACTTCAAAGTGTAATTTTAACCATTATCTTTTAATTTTTAAAATTATATTTTCAATGAATTCATATAATTATCAAATACGCACCATCAGATACTAGTCAATGTGCATTGAAAAACAAATAGTGATAGTTCAAGTAGAAAATGCAAACACCTAATTTAGGTAGAAAATTAGCAAAAAATGATACTTTTGTGTTTTAGATCATCCAAAAATGACCAAAGCTTTACCATGGTGGAAGGCATGTATTTTGAAATTGCAAAGCAATAGAATTTACAAAACACTCTTGATGCATTAGAATGTCTATGGTTTAACAAGCAAGCACCACGCGCAACGCTCTTCGACTAGACCAAATATTTGGTATCATTGAAGTGACAAAACAACCAAACATGATATTAGTCATCAACAAGAAAGCACAATCGCCGGAAAAGGCAACATTATCTCATGGTCTGCTGAGCTTATTTCTCTGCCCAGGTTCAAATTTAATGAAAGTGAAACTATCAGAAACCAAACCATAAGTACTGATAGTGTGTATGGTTTCATCACATTAATATCTACTGAGATTCAGAAAGTTATATTTTAATCCGAGTTAATTATGCTACTTGAACAAAGATCATAAAGACGTTAACATTCAAAAACTCAAGCTCAAACTCACTCAAAGAATAACCACCGATGATGTCTCTCAATACAAAGCTTAGGCACCAATGTTCTCAATTTCAGCACCTCTGTCCATCCTCTTGACAATACCGGCAATAACCTGAAACATTGGAGTCCAAATCATCAAGCACTTGCTAAAGCGATAAGATCATTAGTCATAAAGTGATCGATACTGAATGATTTGTGGAGTATCAATGAGTTTTACCTTTCCAGGACCTAATTCGTAGCTCTTCTTTAGCCCTTTTGATAGGAGAGTTTTCATTGTGGTCTCCCATTGAACTGGTGAAGTCACCTGCATACGCTCAAACATGATAGATCAACATTTCACAGAAGATTGTGTCGAATCATCTTTAATCAACTTAATCTTGTGTACTGTCGCGGTTCTTACCTGGCTAGCTAATATTTTCTTAATTGTATCTGGATCTGCATGTGGTTGTGCATCAACATTTGATATTACTGGTATTCTGGGAGTTCTGATCTCTGTTGCACCCAAAGCAGCTTCTAATCTTGAGACAGCTGGATTCATAAAACTTGTGTGAAAAGCACCGGCAACAGCTAGACGTACCTGGAACAATTAAATCCAATGTTAAGATGCAAATTAGCAGTTGGCGACAAGACATACATTAGCATTTGGACAGAAAAAGGAAATACCGTCATTCGTGCTTTGAACGATTTTGCTTTTGCTTCTACTGCTTCAATTCCTTTAACACCTCCAGAGACTGCATAATTTCCCTATAAAATGATAGTGCAACAACAAAACTGGAAAATGCTTAGCCACATGCAATATTCTGTAGAGTAAATATGGAATTTATTCTGGCTACAAAGCTTTTGGAGAAACTTACGGGGCATAAGAAATTTGCAATCTGAACTTTGTTGGCTTCATCAACTTCTTCATTAGCTGCATCACACAGTTTCTGAACCTTTTCAGAATCCAGTCCAATTATACTAACCATTGCACTTTTTGCAGCATCAGCAGCATCCTGGACAGAATAGATATTGTCAGCAGGGGCAGAGCTAGTAGCCTGCATGCGGGTTCGGCCAAACCCAATCGATTTTGCTCAAACAGTATACTTATGTTAATAAATTCATTAAACATCAATAAATATTAAATTCAGAACCCAATTATTATCTCAAAATCGTCATTATAAAAAGCCGAACCCATAAAGTTGAAATCATAGCTTCGACTCTGATTGTCAGAGTTCCATGCATGACACAAATTTATGATCATTAATAATACCTGCATAGCTTCTCCTCTAAGCTTAACCAGCTTAAGCCCATCCTCAAAACTGGCAAAGGCAATCAGATTAGTGGAAATCCAAATACTTACATCTTGAAGGGTAGGAAGATAAGGAAGTACATCTAGACATAAGCTACTCCTAAAGCATAATGTTATGTAGGGTAGAAACCTGAAAGCTCCTGTAAATGCCAGAGCAGTGTATTCACCCAAGCTCAGACCACATGTGACGTCAACCGAATCAATTATTTGCTGACCCCCCTCACGAGCACGGAGTATCTCTACCGCAGCTAAGCTAGTGACATAGATAGCTGGCTGGGAACAAGTAAATTATGAGCCAGTCAAAAATGATTGTATAAGTTATATCCTATTGTCATCACAAACATCATCTAGAACACTTCCTCTGTTTACTGAAAGCAAAGCGTGCATACATTGCAAAACCTTCTGCTGTTCCTTTTGTATATGTGATTTAACGGGATCAATGTGTTTTAGTTATTAACAAGTTGTTTCACATTACTGTAATACCAAATAAGAGGTGTGATTCAAAAACAAGAAAAATATGATGAAACGAATACCTGGCTTAGAACAGTGGAGTCTAACTTCTCTTTTGGACCATTAATACAAATATCCAAAAGGTCAAACCTGTAAGCAAGGATGAAGAAATTATTAACATAAAATGCTTAATTTTCAATCAACATATCTATCAGTTTCAACTCAATCCAAAAAATTAGGAACACGAATTATAAGGAAACATTTTTAAAAATGTTTATAGATTGTTGATCAGGGCATTTATGAGACTTGATCCATCATATTTACCCCATGATTTCATTTGCTCTCTTGTATAATTCAGCTGCAGCAGGCACCTTCTGAGCCTCTGCACCCATTCCAACAGCTTGTGCCCCCTGCAGAGGTATAGTGCTGATAAAATAGTTTGCCATGAAATTGGATTTCTTGTGATTGCAGTGACATGACTATTCTAGAAACTAGCGGTCTACCACGATGACCAAGAGAACAGATACTCACTCAATTAACCGTAGACATATAGGTTTGAACTATAGCCGCTTAGTTGCGCGGACTCTCCACTTTTGATGCCGCACCCGTCTCGGATTCTCCAAAAATACACTACTTTTGGCGAATCCGACACGCACCTATTGGCATTTTTGAAGAGTCCGAGCGCTGCTTAAAGGTAGCCAGAGAAGTTGAAGCATTGTGGCGGTAATACAAAGCTGGAGATACTAACAGGATAATATTCCTAGTCTCAAGCTTCTGACAATTTTACAAAATCTAATCCAATAGACCAAATCTAATCAAGTAATTATCACCATTTTATTCAGCATGAAGTACTAACCAAGTTATTTTAGACAACTGAACATAGAAATTTAACACAAATACACAAAATAACCTCAAAGCTAGCAAATTTTCAATCCAACTTTGATGAAATAAGACAATTATACCATATATACTTTTTTTTCCCATCAAAATAATTTTTTTTTATAAAAGTGGTGTCCGAGTCAACTTGCCCACACCTCCACTAATTCCAGGGAATACCCGTCACCTCCCACCAGCAGCCACAAATATCAGGTAACTCTATCTATACTATATCCACCAAGGCTAGGAAAGAAGGAAAAGAGTTCACCTATTCCCTATATCCAAATTTATACGACTTACTTTCCTTTTTAGTCTATCTCAAAAAAATAATATATTTCTATATTTAGTAATAATTTAACTTTGAAATGCTCATTTTTTATAGCTACACAAACATAAGTTTCAAAAGATTTTTTTTTTTGTTAAACTCTGTGCCAAGTCAAATTAACGGGACGGAGTGAGTAGTTACGTGAGATCTCATAGTTGTTAACCCACTTCATTAGCCACACCGTTAATGCTTTCCCATTCAAAATCTTATCAAATACTTAGCAATTATCATAATTTCAATTCAGCAGCAAATAATAATGAATTACGTTTAGTCACATGAAGTACATAATTAAAATATATGTGACGAATTTTTCAATCAAACTCGAGAATCTAATCGATTAATTGGAGAAATGTGAAATGCAGAAGAGATTTACCTGTCCAGGGAAGAGAAAAGCATTGGTAGGCTTGTAATCAGTGAACAGAGCATCATCGACGGCGGCAATTCGTGATCCAACGGAAATGCTACTCATGAAAACCCTAGACTTATCCAATTTCAATGGACTAAATCTTCGAAATCCATTCGAAGAAATGGATGGAAGAATCAAAGAGGATGAGCAGCTCATTGTTGAGTTACAGAGAAAGAGTTAATGGAGGAGCGAGGCGATTCAGTCGGCGGTGTTACTGTTAATGGTGGCGGAGGAAAACAGAGAAAACTAATAGCTGCAATGGCGGAGTTAACCAAGTGTGCATAAGACAAGTGACAACCATGAAATAAATAACTACCCAAATAAAATAATTCTCCATTTTATCCCGAGATTATCATTTTATTGTATCGTATAAAAAAAATTCATTTTATGTAATGATCGATTTGGTGTGATCACGTCGTTACCTTAATATTTTCTTCTCATTTTGTCTTTATTTATTATTTAATAATTATATTTTATCTTTTTTATCCTATCTTTTCATAATAGCTCTACCTCCTACCCAACTTTTCTTGTAGGTTTATCATTCAAATTATGAATGTAAAAAATTATGTAATGACGGAAAATGATACAATTTATCAAAACATTACATTACGATACAATATGATATATCAGGAAGCAACACGTAACAACCATCCAAACAGAGTGTTGGGGGTTATCTGGTTGGGTCCGTAGTGAATAAGTTATAGCGGAACTAATAAATTATCTTATCATTACATTATAAACCAAACATTGGATAAACTAATCCTACATTTTATGTGGAGATTTATACCTTATACCTCACATCAAATAACTCTTTAGTATTAAGTATTCAAATTTAGAGTTTCAATATATAATTAATAAGGTTAATATAGTAAAATATGTCTTTAATATAAGTTTTCTTAAAACATGTGTCGAACAAATATAGGGTAAGTAATATGAAACGATACAATTTATCCAACACATTGTACTTATCAAAACAATATATTATTACGATACAATACGAATTAGGAAGCAGCACGTAACAACCATCCAAACAAAGTGTTAGGGGGTCATTTGGTTGGGTCCGTTGTGAATAAGTTATAGCGGAACTAATAAATTGTCTTATCATTATAATATAAATCAAATGCGGGATAAACTAATCCTACATTTTATCTTGAGATTATTATATCTTATACCTCAAATAATTCTTTAGTATTAAGTATTCAAATTTAGAGTTCCAATATATCATTAATAAAGTTAGTATAGTAAAATAGTCTTTAATATAAGTTTTCTTAAAATAATTTTTGCATATATAACATTGCTGTTAAATCGAGGTCAAATCATCCTTGAAATCGTTACAAAACTATCTACCTCTTAGAGGCAGAATCCAAGATTTAAACTCAACGAGTCTAGGACTCGAGCTTCAACCACTAAACCCATCACCTTATTCGAGTTGTGGGTTCATAGTTCAATAATTTCAGCAATTCCAGTACATTTTACATGAGATAAATCCCGGTCTAGACTAAAAGTTATAAGTCGAAACGAACCCACAACAATACTGCTAGATCTGCCCCTGCCTCTCTACGCTAACACTATTACAACAAAGGGGCCTCAAACCTTCTGTTATCAAATATATGTTTCTGCACTCAAGAACCATCATAATCATCTATATATGGTTTTGCTCACTACTAGTTGCTAAAAATGAACGGTAAAACGCCTCGTATAAGTTAGTACCGTATGTCTTGACTATGAAGTAACTCAACCACAGCAGCAACTACACCCTTTCCCTCGACTGAGACGTCAAAGTGGGGCTCTTCGATTTTCCTTTTTAATATTTTATCCAGTTCCACTCGCAGTTTCTGCAAAATTTGACACATGAGCAAGTGTAAGTTTTGAAATGATAAAAATGTACGTCACAAAGATGAAGTTGTTGCAGAAATCGAATGGCAAACCTTTATTAAATCCAACACACTTTTTGACGCGGAAAAGTGAAGATAGCCTCCAAGCATTTCAATGCCGTCTCCACTTTTGCTTGGAGTGAGATTACCCCCAAACATAAGGAGAGAATAATCGGATATGTTCGTTGAATCTCTGATATAAATGCTTGAGGTCTTGACTTTCTCACTGTAAACTAAGTAGGGAAGAGGGAAAAGATGAACACTAGCGTTAACAGATGCTGGGTGGATGTCTACTTTTCCAACTTCCTTCGTGTAAAATGCTGTACGCTTTCCTCTTCTTTTACACTGCACGACATTTGGGTAGAGTCCCGCACAAAGGATGGCACATACCATCTCTAAATCATTGCTATATTCATTGTATGCCTGCAATATGAGATCACTGTCTCTTAATCTTGATCATGGATGGGTGTTTTAAGTACTGCTAGATGGACTCGAATCAGAAGATTAATATTATTTGCTTTTTCTACACCATGATATACACACTTCACCAAATAGTAAAAATTTACGACAAGACATGGTCAAACCAGACCTAGACAGCATTAGAGTGAAGAGAGTTATATGTGCATCAGTTGTTCAAGGAAAAGAAATTTGGAGAATTTACCTTGGCTCCTCGTGATTTATCCACAAAACCAATATCTGACAGTAGGTCAACAAACTGATTTCTCATGTCTTCCATCATCTGCAAGGTTACAGGAGATAAGAAATTTTCCCAACAGAAGGTTCTTTCTTTTCCATAACGTTTAGCATCTTTCCATCCTTCAAATGCTTTCAGAAGTGCAATATGATCACTGCATCAAAAGGAAGATTGTTTTCACATGAATAAGGAAATATTTCATTCCACAAAGTGATGTCCCTGATGGAAGCCAGAGAAAGAAGCGTATAAACCATTAAATTTTTTTGGTTTAACCTGCAAGAATCACCAGCAAAGGATCTTTTAGCAGCATCTGCTTCCTCTTTCCTGTTTAATGGAAGGACAAATGGATCACGGTGTGCCAGAGCAGCAGCAATAGTCAGTGCAGGGTTCAGACATTGGAAGATGGACCCCATCAGAAGCATCTTTCCAATATTTGGATCCAGCGGTAGAGTGCAAAGATGGCGTCCTGTAAAGAAACGTTATAAGTAAACATTCCAACGTGGAATATATTGAGAAAAACATGTGCACTATACAAACCAAGTGGAGTAAGTTCTTCTGTATCATCCAGAGCTCCAATAGTTTTGAGAAGTTCAATAGCATTGTGGACAGAGAGAGCATCCGGAGGTTGAAGTGCCTTGGCCAAAAAGGATTCAATGGCGCCAAACTGCAAACTCTTAATATGGAGACAAAGCTCTTGTAATGGTGTTCGAAGAATCTCAGGTAGTTGATATTGTGCCATAGCATCATGTATTAGTTTCGGATACAACCTATAACAAACTCCAGGTTGTACACGGCCCGCACGACCGCGCCTCTGCAGATAATAAAAAATCTCCAATAAGCCAAAAATACAAAGCCAAATGAAGTTGACTCCAAATATATCAATCTCCCATAATATGTATTGCATTTTTAATTACCTGATGTGCTGAGGCCTTTGAAATCCATGATGGTAATAAACAAGCTAGCTTGTTCAGTGCATCATAGCTAGTCTCTTTCGCCTTCCCACAGTCTATGACATACACGACATCATCTATAGTTATACTGCTCTCAGCTATGTTGGTTGCAAGCACAATTTTCCTGCATGATCAGATTCAAGATATTAAATTTTAAAAAAGAAAAACTGACTGATGAGTGAAATCTGAGTACTTTGATTCATATCATACTGCTATATTAGTTTATGTGACTGACAATGAAATCCACCATTCAACAACAAGAAATAACAGAAAAAGTAATGATCCACCTGAAGAGATAAATGATTGAGCAATGGTATTATTGATAAAGGGTGATCAACCTATGATTAAAGAATGTGAATTCTTGGAGATCCAGCTTATGCTAAACAAAGAATGTACCTCGTGTTAGCAGGTGGACGATCAAATATTTCTCGTTGATTTACTGTTGGCATTGAACCGTGAAGAGGGAGGACTAAAAACTTCCTGGTGTCTCCAAGGAAGTTGTTAGCCTTAATTTTATCAAGTAGCTTAGAAATCTCATCCCAACCAGCTAGGAACACAAGAATTGCACCTTCACCTTCACAGCGACAAATATATTCAATTGATGCTTCCACCTATTCAAAGCAATGGAATAAAAACAATCAAAGCTAAGAAACGAGAGAACCAATGCAACCAATGCAATAAATATGCCTTCAACCAAACCCCTCTTTCAATAAGGAACTATAAATCGAAATGTTCGACATGAATAAAACTCCTTTAGTTGGTAAAAGGTAAAGTACGTACAAGACCCAAATCAAGCTGTGAACCAGACCATGCTTCCAGAGATTGTCTTGTAGTCATGCTGTAGCCTTTGTAATGTGAACTAATGTCCACATCCTACAACCAGAAATCTTCAATAAGAGTTTACTTGGTAAGAGAATTAAAATATGCATGTGAAGAGAAACTGTCATTTTTAAAAGTTCAGTTACAATAAAAAAGCTCACTAACTGGTCATGCATTCCCCTTGAAATGAGTAAATAACTAAAGGATGAAGACCACAAGTTCTGACAGAAAACAGTATTCACAGTACATAATCAAATGAATGATTCAAAGTTAATTAGTCTGCTTTTAGAATTGGCAATTAAGTACAGGAAAATAGATGTCCTCCACAATGAACCTTTTAATTTGATAGGGTCTGTCAAGCATAAATCTGGCGGCAATTCTACCCCCAATGTGAACCAGCTGGTTCACAGCCTCACATCCCCCACATATCAATTTCTTTTAGGGAGGGCAATCATCATAGAAATTAAGTACATGAAGCAACTGTTCGATAAGATATACGAGAATTTTCATACTCAAGTTATGAGGCCATTCAAGGCATCCACAGGACAGGAAGCTCTCATGATTGATTTGGCTTCATATGTTGCAACAAACTAAAATGACTCCTTATTAAGGAGGTATAGCAGACATGAAACATAATCAATACTCCCTCCGTTCCAATGTGTTTGTCTTACTTCCCTTTTTAGTCCATTTCAAAAAGAATGTCTCTTTCCTCTTCATTTTTTTTTGGCAACTCTTTAATTCTAAAACTTTCCACATAACATGTTTAAGGCCACAAGATTAAAGGGCATTTTTTGGAAGACCATTAGAGCTCTATGGCCCAAACTGGAAGGGAACTTGCAGAAGAGAGTTGGAGATGGGAAAAGAATAAAATTCTGGAAGGATGCTTGGAAGGAGCAAAGTCCATTAATGGAGATTTTTCCAGACCTGTTTATTCTAAGCAACAACCCAGATGGCACCATTTATGATATGTGGAGTGCACAGGGATGGAACTTATTCTTCAGGAGATTGCTAAATGACTGGGAGATAGATAGAGTAGCCAATTTGCTAAATAGGATTGATGATTTCAATGGCACTACTGCTGAACCAGATACATTAAGATGGAAACACAATATTGATGGGCAATTCTCTGTTAAAAAGGGTTTATAAAATGGAAGAAAGGGTACAGTGTAGAGGGAAACCAAAAATATGGAGAAACTTATGGAATAGTCCATCCCCAACCAAGGTAAAATGCTTTACTTGGTTGGTGGTTAAAAGAGCATGCCTGACACAAGAAGTTCTGAAGAAAAAAGGGGCCATCATAGTTTCGAGGTGCTTCTTATGCAATGAGACAAATGAAACAAACAGTCATCTATTTTTGCACTGCACCTTTACAGCACAACTTTGGTCTCTATTTCTCAACATAACAAAGACAAGCTGGACTATGCCGCAGCATACTGCAGATTTGCTTAGTTGCTGGATGAAAAGAGGAGGCAGCAAAAGTCAAAAGAAGTGGTGGAGGATCATCCCACAATGCATCTGGTGGACAGTTTGGAGAGAGAGAAATGGGAGGTGTTATGAAGATAGATCCAATTCCATCCAGAAAGTTAAATGGTATTGTATAATATCTTTCTACTTTTGGTGTAAAGAAGTAGGTTTAGAGGATATAGATCAGTTTGTAGATTTATTAAGATCTTTGTAAGTATCTTGTTTTCTAGTTGCTGTTTTTTTATCTAACACTTTTTGATGGTGTCCAGCATGTCCTTAATGCTGAGGAATACACATTTACCAGTTTCAAAGAAAAAAGATTAAAGGGCATTTTGATAAATTCTACATATCTTTAATTTAAGACTACAAGATTCAAAAGTCTTTTTTACTTTCTTAAACTTTGTGCCAAACCAAAATCAGACAAATAAATTGAAATGGATGTAGTATTAGTCATTGTTCATCATCAAAGACAATAAT
Source organism: Solanum tuberosum (assembly GCF_000226075.1). NCBI lineage: Eukaryota > Viridiplantae > Streptophyta > Magnoliopsida > Solanales > Solanaceae > Solanum > Solanum tuberosum. The sequence continues at coordinate 517,901 of NW_006239026.1, read as the reverse complement.
CATCTCTCTGGTTATTTCATTTTTCATTATCAGAATGTCAACCTTCTAAAAAGAAAGCAATAGCATCTGCTTTTATACGTGAAATTACATTAAAAAAATCCAGTTTGCACTTTGGCCAACAAATTAGATGACCACATATAAAAAAAATTGATTGGTAAATCAGATGACCATGTATAAAATGTATAGCAAGCATTAGTCTCCCCCTAGACAGGACAAAGTTGTTCAAAATATAAAATACTTTCAACAGTGATTTTGAGGCTCCACTACCCCCAACCCCTTTAGCCTGGGAGAAGATGGGGATAAAGAGTAGATGAAAAGATTGAATCCCACCTTGGCTCTGCCAGGCACTGGACAGTGGTTTAGAGCCAAGTACTTTCTAGACCCCTTCTTGGATACTGGATCACTCCAGTGCTTCAGGTACTATGGAGCCTCTGCCATCCATTCCAGCAAAGCCGTTTCATGAGGGAAGGAGAAGGGGGGCTGATAAACCTTGAATACTAAAAGCTCTTATGTTAAACTCTACTACAACTACTCTCTCCACCCAATTTATGTTGCACAATTTAACTGAAAACATAAAGAAACACAGTAACAATAACCTCATAGTAGGTTGTAGACAAACAGCCAAGTCTAATTCATCAAGTAAGTCCATTTTCAAGAGAAACAAATATTTCTTTTTTATTTCAATTTCATCTTACAATAAAGGAAAAGATCATGCCTCAAAAAGATCAGTCAGCGGATCTCTTTTAGAATCTTGTTGCCTCATCCTTCTCCTTGAGTTTCCTTGGAAATTGTCTGCTTCGGATTTTATAAGGTAACGAGTCTTCTCCAACACGTCTTCAAGAAACAGCTCTTCCACTGGATATGTCAAACCCTGCAAAATTAAGCCTAAGAAAATTAGAAGCAGAACATTATGGCTGGACATGTCTTGAATTGTGGAGATACACAAGACTAAAACACAGTACCGGTATATGAATCGTGGGTGCATCTCTGAAGTATTGGGAGAATAACTCAGCGTTAATAGTAGCACTCATCAGAATGAGACGCAAATCAGGTCGTCGAGGAAGCAGGTCACGTAAAATTATCAAGAGGAAGTCTTCATTCATGCCTCTTTCATGGATTTCATCAACAAGCAGATGGCTAACACCAGTCAAATCAGGGTCCTGAACCTATATTCGAAAGGAAGAGGAGAAAAATCACCTTTCCTTCTAATAGATACAACAACAACATACCCAGTGTAGTCCTACTGGTCCGGCGGAGAGGGTAGTGTGTACGCAGACCTTCTAATAGATACAAAACCTCTAAATCAGTAGAATTAATCCAAGATAATAATTACATAGATAATTATACAAATAATACCAAGCTCATTTATGCAGAAAATATTATTAAGCTCTTTTCTTAAAAGTATATTTTTTATAAATTTTTAAATTAAATTATAATTTAAAATATTATCATAAATATCGACTTGTGTTACTACTTGTTAATCAAATACACAAATAAAATTATCTATATAATATTTATTAATTTTGATTTCAAGTAAAAACATAAATAGTTAAATAGAAATATTAACCTAATTGTTTTCCAATGATCATAATAAAACACAAAAACTATGATAATATTCCATAGGCTATGGCCTATGTAGTGATTCCCTAGAAATTTTAGGAACTTTATTTTATGTAGTACATATTTTATAAACATAATTTGTATTTAAATTGTAATATTTCAAACTTTAAACAAATTTTGAGTGTAGACTCCTGTTATTTTTAATACTCTATTTTATTTTTATTTTTTAATTAATTTTTATTTGGCCCACGGGCCGGCCCTATCCATATTTCTCAAGCCCCACAAATCAACAGGCTTATTCAGGCTGGGCTAAAAAACCCTTTTCTTAAATGGGCTCCAAAAATTGTAGCCCAGCCCTATCAAATCACGGGTTAGGCCAGGCCGGCCCAACGGGCCTAGCCCATATTGACGGCTCTAGAATTTACACAAGTTTTGGCAAAAAAGAGTTCAAGAGACAAATACCAGCCGCCGCAGTAACACTCCAGTTGTGCAAAATAGCAACCGTGTTTGAGCAGAGCGCTTTGCTTCCAGCCGAATCTGGTAGCCAACAGTATCACCAAGACTCTCTCCTCTTTCAGAGCATATTCGAGCAGCAACTGATATTGCAGATATACGGCGAGGCTGTGTGCATATAATGTTACAATCAACACCACGAAGGGATGATATCTCCTCTTCTAGAATGAATTGAGGGAGCTGGGTTGTCTTTCCACAACCAGTCTCTCCAGAAACTACCAAGACCTGTATTGACCATATAGTGAGTATGCTCTTCCTGTAAAATCCCTAAAAGTCTAATAATGTGATTCAAAAGCATCGAAGTGCCACAAAACCACCAGGAAATTGAATTAGACTAACAAAAGGAAAATTTATTGCAAACATGCCAATTAACCTGCAAGCAGAATTATTTACCAATGAAATGCATTTCCATCACAGGACAATTTTTCCGTAAAACTACTTTCACAGTGTTCCTGAGAAAAAAGGATGAAAATAAACAAAGAATGCAGTTGACAGAACTGCTTCTAGAAGTAACTCTTCCTTGCCTTTTTTTTTTTTTTTTACTTCCAAAAAAAATAAGTATACCTTCAACATTTT
>NW_006239026.1:511566-515160 GCF_000226075.1 Solanum tuberosum | reverse complement strand
TCCTGGCCTTTTTTTTTTTTTTTTGAAAAGATGTAAGTTTCATAAAAGTGGAAGCACTAAGAAAGTGCTGTAGTACGTACAAAAAGCAAATAGCAAGAAAAATCCCATTATAATCTTTAGGGATTAAGATACTAAGTATCAATTCTACTTCATTTACAAGTTCCTCTTAACACCAACAAGATAACAGAAGTATACACTTCTTTTGGATATATATATATATATTTATATATATATAGATCTGAATCATAACAGTGCTATCTACAATTAAGAAACAGAAGTATACACTTAAACATTATTTGCTGAATTGGACTAGCTTTGTCTCAAAACATCTAGCAGTCCTTTCCTTCCATACGGTACACCAAATACATGTAGACATGGCAATTCACCACACTTTCTTCATCACATTTTGCATTAAGATGCTAGTTGTTTCTAAGTGCATATTGCAAGAGTTAGAGTTAAGTAAAGTTGTATGTGCAATCAGCAGGATTGAAAATTTGGAAAAAAAGAATTAACTGAAACATCATGCATTGTTGTCACAGAAGTAATTTTTACAGATATCTCACCTGATTATTTGCAACAGCTTCCATAAATTCAGATTTCACTTTAAATGCTGGAAGTTTTTCTCTGAATGAGATCATTGCCTTGACTTTTTCACTTTCCTAGCAGAATAATTAAAAAACAGTTCAACTGCTGAATCTAAAAAGTACCACCAAAAAAATAAGATGAAGGACTAATAAAATCGAGAGAAAAAACTGTACCCTCGTCTTTTCCTGTTTCTGTTTAAGTTCCACATTAAGTGTTTTGGTGGCAGTATCATCCTCTATAGTCAACTTGGGTTTGGCTGTTTCTACAGCTTTGGATGATAATTTGGCAGAATTACCAGATGTTGAAGAGGAAGTCCCAGCAGATACTGTGTCCTGTGAACTACTCAATAGATTTCCGACTCTTTCCTCAATCTCTGTAGACATCCTAATCTGCGACATGGTTACGGTTTAGTTATTCTTTCATTAGTGTGGTTACAGTTAAGTTATACATTAACTAAAACCAGAAACACAAGCAAATCATCAGCACTGATAAGTGAAAGAACATTCTCACCAGCTAAAAGTAAGATGGCAGTACTATACCTCTTTCTGTGTAGATCCATGACGCTCATCAAGATCAGCACGATAGCTAGGCAATGGGACTTTGCTTGCAACAAGTGCCTTTCCCTTGTTATAAGCATGGCTTTCTTCCAGCAAATACAGAAGGCATGGATAGGACAGTTAGCAAACACTTTACTTTACTATGAACACCATAAAATAGTGCTTTTTAATGGTGAAGCGACAAGGAAAGAAAATTTAGTTTTTAAATGAGAGGGTGGGGCCGATTAATCTACCAGATTTAGTTTCTTCTTCCATCATTTTGAACAAAGGAAAAAAGGAAATATCATGTAGCAGTAGCACACATAAGTTATTGCAATTACCATACATTGAGAAGTGTAAGTAACATGTCTGCTTTTCATCTTCTGAGTGTCAATTACTTACAAAATCCTATTAATTCAAGGTAGGGAAAAATGTATCAATTACATATTTTAAAATAAAAAATATACCTCAATCTGAAGCTAGTTGAGACCGGCCATATGAATCTCAACTATCGAGTATTCAATAATTTAGACTCTCCGACAATATAATACTTGCATACAAATCTCTAACATGATTAAGGACTCCTAGTGAACACTGGGCCAAAAGTAAGCTACCAACATGCCTAAGCCTTAATCCAACTGATTAGTATTGTCTAAAATATATCTTTTTTTACAATTATACCCGATTTTCACTAAGTTTGCATGGATTGTAAGAGATTGTAGGCTTTTTGTGACAACTTGCTTCCACGTGATTTGAAATGAATTAATTAAATGGTGTACATCTTAAATAAATTGTGCAACTAGATTCATTGTGCATTTGCAACCATTAGTTGTATGAAGATTAACAGATCACAAATACAAAAGGCATATTACAATATGAAGTTCACTAACTTCACTCTCACAACCATATCTCATTTGTGGGAAACGTAACACAAATTTTTTCCTCAAATTCCCTACACATTTTTCCTATACTTGTTTTATGAATTTACCCAAAAAAGGGAATAGAGGATGTATGCAGTGTTCACAATTCTCAGTTCTCAAAGCTTTAGGACACGCATGGAGAGAAAAGTAAATTTGTTTTGACACAACAGAAACATCTTTGAAGAATTCTTTTGCTTTTGTATATTTTGTCATCTTGATGCACTATAGAAGGAAGATCACTCAAATTTCAAGTACATTTTGTCTTCGTAATCTCCATCTAATGATAAATTTAAGTTCATAATGATTGAAATGGAAGCACACCGCATGCTTACTACAAAACAAAGAACAACAACATACCCAGTGTAGTCCCACAAGTGGGGTCTGGGGAGGGTAGTGCGTACGCAAACCTTACCCCTACCTTGGGAGGTAGAGAGGTTGTTTCTGATGGAATACAAAACAAAGGACAACGAACCAAATTTCGATTAGTGATAGCCACAGTTCCTCTTCAAGATCAAACCACTTACAAGTAAAGTTCTAATTGATACGCCATATCAGACAACTTCTGTTGGTCATCCCTACTAAAATTCCGCCTTATAACCATTTCCTGCTCGCCTCCTCTCTTAAACTGCTCCATCTTCCCCCACCACTCATTCTCATTCATCACCTCCATCTACAACCAAAAATCACAATGTAAACTTTAAAGACGCCAACAATCACTTGAATTGTATTCACAAAAGCATAAACATAGACATCACAAGTTTATAAACAACGACAACATACCCGGTGTGAGGTACATTACCCCTACCTCGTTGTTTCCTATAGACCCTTAGCACAAGAAAAAAGCAGTCCAAAGCAATCCAGAAAAATAAGTAATGGAAGTACAAAAAAAACAGATAGTAACAAAAACAACATATAGTAACAAAGCGGTACTACACCAAAATAATATGATAGTTCACGTACAAGAAGAAACATATACTAATAGAAATCTATGGACAAAAAACTACAAGAGTAATACTAGGACTACTAGTATGGATGGACAACAAGACAATGCAATACTGCCTACAGCCTACTAAACTTCTATCGTAATTTGTGTCCTCCACAACCTCCTGTCGAAGTTCATATCATCCTCATTAAGTTGGAAGATCAAATCAAAAACCATGAGTTTTATTATAAGTGATGAATTGGTTGTGATTGAACTCTGATCCTGTACCTTACACTTTTTTCCTATGTCACAACTCTAACTAAATTCTTCCCTCTGTCCTGTTATAAATTTACAAAACACTACACCTTTTCTTCTAGCCTAAATCTCGATAATATAGCAACACATGTACGCACTGTTTAAATTCTTCTTCGGTTTCTGCTGCCATACATCTATATTTACACATTTCTAACAACTGCTAGAGCAATGAACCAAAAACCAGTGATGATTAAAACAGTACCTCAGCTGCCTGTTGCCTAAGTCGTTCAGCACGCCATACAGGATCCCACCATCTCTGTTCACCACCACGTCCTCCTCCTCCACGACCACCGCCACCACGGCCTCCACCGCCGCG
>NW_006239026.1:483854-511109 GCF_000226075.1 Solanum tuberosum | reverse complement strand
CTCCACGCCGACCGCCTCGGTAGTTCGGACGATAAGCCATAGCGGAATGGGAAAAAGAGTAACTCCTTTGGAGTGATGAACGAAGAGAGTTACGGAAGTGAAAACGGAGAAGGGCGGAGGAGTGTGGGTGGTTTAGAAGGCGCACTGACATTAGTGCGGGAGCGCGTGTGACAACTGCGAGTGGGGAATTTTAATTGGTTCTTAAAGAGTTTTTTTTTTGTTTTCCATGGTATTCGAAGCCCGAATTGGAGTTTCGATTAAATCCAGAGATTGTGACGTACTGCACGTTCATTCAAGGATGGCGCTCCCAATAGAATCTCCCCTATACCCACGGTTTGAATTCGAAAACTATAATTAAAAGCGAAGGCAATCCCACCACTCAACGACAACTCATTTTGATAAAGAGTGTTAATATTATGGTCAATGGCATTGGTCTACATTGAAGTCAAAATTTGGTGGAAATCAATTCCTTCAATTATAATATTGGGGTAACGTAAATTATTTTAGTGAAAGAAAGTCAAATTGAAATTAAGTGAAAGATATTTAGTTGAGAAAATATATAAACGTATTCTTTAATTTGGTGGTACATACGTATTTTGTCTGTTAAATGGTGTGAGATTTATTATTTAGGACGTGTGTATATACTTATTCAATTTTTATGATAGTTAAAATTTGTATTTATACACATCCAAAGTTAAATGACATAAATGTTATTGTTAGCTAAGTCTAAGTTAAAGAATACGTTAAGCCTTTTTAGCTTGTGAATAAGTTATTCGAAAATCATAGGCATAATGATAAATATTTTCTTTAACTTTGGCTCAATCGACATTTAGTTCTTCAACTTTGGGTGTGTAAAAATAAATACTACTTAAACTTATATAAAATTGAACAAGTAAATACACATGTCCTGCATGACGCAATACACGTAGGATGTCGCGTATGATATGAATTGTCATGTAGGACGTCAAGTAAGACACGTGTTTTACTTGTGCACGCACCAAAGTTGAAGGATATAGATGTCACATAAGATCAATTTAAAAAAAAATATTTATAAAATTGTCATTTCACACAAAACATGACACAAAATAATATCAAAATTATTTATACACAAATAATTTTTTTTAACAAATCATAAATATTTTATCTTGACATTATTATTCTAATTTTTTTAAGAAGTGAAAATAAAAATTGGACTAAAAAGCATTACACCCATTTAGTTTGGTTTGGGCCAAGTAGCCCATAATTCTCATCACTTCAATTTTCTCTTCCTTATACACAACTCTGGATCTGAGCATAATCGCCGGTGAGATCAAGCGAGCCGGCACCGGCGACGAGTCACGAGTTACGACGAGTCAGTTCAATCTCAGTCACCGGCGATAATGGATCCGGCGAACTCAACACTTGGCCGAATGCTATTGGATGAGATCACTCCTGTGGTTATGGTCCTCCGTACTCCTCTTGTTGAAGAATCTTCTCAGAAGAATCAAATCTCCTTCATCCAAATGCTTTCTCCTTTCTGCAATTTCAATAATATCGACGGTCAACTCCATTTCAATACAAATTTAGTGTAAAATACTTTCTTTTTTTTTTTGTGTGTGGAACTTTTTGTGAAGTGTTTTACTTTATTGGAAATGCAGTGCCAGTTCGAACTGCTAGTGATCAGCCTTACAGACTGAAGAAGTTCAAATTGCGGTTGTTTTATGCTTCAGATATACGGCAGCCCAATATCGAGGTACTTTTTTTTAGCTGAAATACTTGACGGACAAGTACATACTTCAGTTGAAGGTCATTAAATTATCAGTTTTTATTTTTGGAAGATAAAGTTGCAGTATATTAGCAACAGAAGTGTATTTTATGATTTGCTTGCTTGTAATGATTGCACTGGTGCTGAACGCTTTGTTTTCGTGAAACTAAATTACCGCAGTGCTTCAAACAGCAGCTACTAAATAACAAAGTAATTGCAGAGAATTCTTTATGTAATAATTTGCTTTGATTCGGAAATTTGTGAGGTAGCCTGGTACACAAAATCACAGGAGGTTTTAGATGTAATTACTAATGGGAGAACAAAAAGAGTGACTTTCACCACAACCCAGTAAAACTTGATGAGATCAGGCTTCATCCAAAATATAAACCACCTTTCTCTATGTTTGTACATTTGGTAACAAGAAAAAGGTATAGGATTGGGGTGCACTAATCAAATTGGTCCTCGTGAATTTTGAAGGTTAAACTGAGAAGAGGTACATAATACATTTTATTATTATTAGGTTTGGGCTTGGGACTTCCATGTTGGAGGTCTCAAGTTCGAAACCCCTTGCTAGCGAATGTAAGGGGTTTTGCCTTCTGGATCGAGCTCGTCGCACTGGGCTTGCCTAGTGCGGGTTACCTCTCCTATGTGGTTTGCGAGCTATTGCATAGGAGCAAGAATTTTACCCTGTGCGCACCCAAAGGGTAGCGGCTGTGGGTTTCCCTTGTCATAAAAAAAAAAACTCAAAATTGTTAGAGACGAGGAAATGAAAGGGGTTAGGGGTGATTGTTTGTTGTGCATAGTGAAGGTAGCAAGTTGTTGAAGAAGCTATAGTAGAGAAACGGAGGTGAGAAAGCAACTCTAAACCCCATGGCTTAGTTCAAGTGGCAAAAGTTGTGTAACTTGTAACCTAGTCATATGTGTGAGCCCTGCGCCACACAAACTAAACCTACTATTTAAGTGGAGAAGGGTAGAGGAGAGAGAAAACTATTCTCGAGTTTCGTTGGTTGCAGTTGGTCCTGAGGGTTCAATGGGGTGGCCCCAGATGGATTTCTTGACTAAAAGAAAAAAGGAGTTGAGCCGAAGACGGAAGAGAAGGGTATGACGACATGAGGACCAAAATCTTTTGGGACCAATATAACATAATTAGTTAAAACTCATTCACCGCACATTCTGCAAAGACAGTTGTTATAACCCATTGGAACAGAATATTGTACTTTAGAGGCAACACGATGACTAAGAGAACAACTTCCGTCTTGATACGTTTTGAGGACCTTATATTAACACAAGAAAGACTCTTGAAAGTTGAATCTTTGAAACCAAGTTTTGACCCGATAAAGTGAAGATTTGTGAAATCATAACCAAGAGATCTATTGTGACTCTATGTATGAACATCCCTAACATGACCATAAATATACAAAAGAGGACTACAAGGGATGACAGGGGGCCCAAAATATAATTGGAATTACTTTTGGAAGAGTAACATTCCTACATAAGTAAAGTGTTTCACCTGGTTAGTGATAAAGAGAGCATGTTTAACAGGAGAAGTTCTACAGAAGAAAGGCAGGCAGCTGGTCCCTAGGTGTTTTCTGTGCAACTTGACGGGGGAAACAAATAACCATCTCTTCCTGCATTGTAACCATCTCTGCGTACCTTGTGGGATTACCCTCCCCAGGTCCCACCTTGTGGGATTATACTGGTATGTTGCTGTTGATTGAGACAATGAACTATTATCCTTTTAGAGGTCGTTTGGTAGAGTGTATTAAGCTAAATAATGCATGTATTAATTCTATGTATTAGTTATACCTTGTTTGGTATACTTTTTCAACCTATGTATAACTAATGCAAGCACTAGTTATACACTCTATTGTGTATTAAAGGGTGCATTACTAATACCATGAATTTCTAAGTATTAGTAATGCAAGGGATTTAATGCATGCATTAGCATGATTAAAGACCCAATTACCCTTCAAAACCCTTTTTACATCTATTCCACTATAATTGTGGAGGATATTTCGTAAATTAATATTTTTATGCAATGCATGCAATTTTTAATACACCAAACCAAACAGTGCTAAAAATTATCTATGTATAATTAATACAAGCATTACTAATACACTCTACCAAACGACCCCTTATTATTTTGAACAATTCTCACTTCATGAGCTACTTTTTGATGTTGAGTTCGACTTAGGGTTCACTTTCTTAACAATAATCATATATATATATATAAAAGAGAACCTTATGCCCGCCGCCTACGTGGCGCTACCACAAATCAAAATTTCCTTTTAATTTATTTATTTCCAAAACTAGCCTTCCCTTTTCATGAAAAGTTGCGACTTTTATGAAGAGTTGCGACTTTAATGAACAGTTGTGACTTTTATGAAGAGTTGTGACTTATATGAAGAGTTGTGACTTCTATGAAGAGTTGCGACTTTTATGAAAAGTTGTAACTTTTATGAAAAGTTGCAACTTTTTGCAACTTTAATGAAGAGTTGTGACTTTTATGAAAAATTGTGACTTTTATGAAATGTTGTGATCTTTCCGAAGGGTTGCAACTTTTTCAAATAGTTGTAACCTTTCCGATAAGGCACAGTAAACATTTGTTCACACTACCCGTTGATGTCTATAAATAGAGAGATTTCTTCTCATTTTAATACAATGGAAATTTTGAACCTCTTCTTCTTCTTTTTCACAATTAAATATTTGTGTACTTTGCTCATGTTGAGTGGCTCACTGACACCATTGCTTATGTTACAAATCCTGGTATGTATTCTTACCGTCATTAATTTATGCTTATGTTATTAAGAATAAATGATAAGATGTAATAATTTTCATTTTCCTTTACATTATTAATTTTTGTTACTACGTAATCTTGTATGTAAGATAATATTGTGTTTTTGTTTTAATGACTTATAGGCTTTAAATATTATTTTATAAATTCCGTGATATTAAATTCCCACGCGAAGCGCGGATAATTTTACTAGTAATATAATAACACCAATACTTCAACAAATTGTGGACATTAGGCAGGATAAAGGATGGTCCATATCATTGAGAAGAAATCTCAATATTTGGAACTTGAAGAGTACATGTAGATGTTACATCCATTTATCAGTATACCTCCACTTTCTAGTGGAGATTTTTTTTGGTAAGAGTTTCTCTCGCTTTTTTTCTTCTTCCTCCCCAATCTTTTGGCATTGTATACCGAGGCCCCTTATATCGTCAAATGCTACATCTGGATTGTGGCAAATGACAAATGTCTCACACCGGATAATTTACAAAAGAGAGGCTTCCAATTACATAATACGTGCATACTTTGCAAGGAAAATGTTGAACATGGCAACCATCAATTCCATCATTTAAAAATATACTTTCAAATCCGGAACCTACAACAACACAACACCAACATACCTAGTGTAATCCCACAAGTGAGGTATGTGGATGGTGTTTCCAGAACCTAGGCCTCAACATTTGTGTATGTGCATTCCAAGATCTACATCTTTTAGGGGTCGTTTGGTATAGTGTATTAGAAAAAATAAAGCATGCATTAGCTTTGTGTGTTAGTAGTACCTTGTTTGGTACACTTTTCAAGCCTTAGTTATACACTTTATTGTGTATTACTAATACATGGAAATCCATGATATTAGTAATGCAATGGATCTAATGCATCCATTAGCATGGTTAAAGACCCAATTGCCCCTCTAAACCCTTCTTAAAAAATCAATTGTAAATAAATATTTTTAAAAAAATATTTAAAAGAGGAACTCAAGGATTTTAGGCCAATAAGTCTGATTGGTGGAATGTACAAAATCATCGCTAAGTTGATCACTGAAAGAATGAAAACAGTTATGGGGAGACTGATTAACGAGCATCAAATGGCCTTCTTGAAGGATAGACAGATAACGGATGCTTCTTTATTGGCTAATGAGTTGGTGCATTCCAGGGTGAAGCAAAAGGTGCCAGGTATTCTATGCAAACTGGACATAGAGAAGGCATATGACCATGTGAACTGGAACTACCTATTTAAAGTTCTGAGTGACATGGGGTTTGGGAGGAAATGGGTGAATTGGATTAAGTTTTGTGTGTCAACAGTGAAGTTTTCAATCATTATAAATGGGAGTCCAGAAGGTTTCTTTCAATCACAAAGGGGACTGAGACAAGGAGATCCCATGTCCCCTTTCTTATTCCTTCTAGCAATGGAGGGACTCAACTACATGGTTAGAAAGGCTAATGAATTGGGGTGGATAAGAGGCTTTGGTGCATATACTAACAGAGCTAATAACACGGAGATCACACATCTACTGTATGCAGACGACTCTCTTGTGTTCTGTGGTGCAGAAGTGTCACAAATTAGGCATCTGAGGGCAATACTAACCATATTTGAAGCCACTTCAGGTCTACATGTGAACTGGCAGAAGAGTTGCATGTTCCCTGTTAATCAAGTCAATAATATGCGAGGCCTAGCCGACAACCTGGGCTGCCAAGTGGCCTTGCTTCCCACCAAATACTTGGGGATGCCCTTGGGAGCCAAGAACAAAGAATTGGAAGTATGGAGTGAAGTCTTGGAGAGAAGTGAAAGGAAGCTGACAAGGTGGAAGAGTCAATATTTATCTCTGGGAGGTAGAGTGACTCTCATAAAATCAGTTCTGGATGCCCTCCCAACATATATGCTAAGTCTTTTTCCACTACCAAAAAGTATTGGAAAGAAACTCAACAAGTTGAGAAGGGTGTTCCTTTGGCAAGGGAACAAAGAGAAACAAGGATACAACCTGGTTAAATGGGAAGAGGTGATAATGAGCAAAGCACAAGGAGGTCTGGGCATTAAGAACTTAAGTATTCAGAACACTAGTTTGCTGCAAAAATGGTTGTGGAGATTCTGTTGCGAGGATACAGCATTATGGAGGAGGTTCATAGCTGAGAAATATGGCCTACAGAGTAATTGGATAACTGAAGAGGTGAATGGCACTTTTGGGTGCTCTGTATGGAAAACCATCAGGAGAATGTGGCCTGATTTCAGTGCAAAGGTGACCTTCAGAGTGGGGAATGGTTTGAAGACCAGTTTCTGGAACGAGACCTGGTTAGGTGACGTAAATCTGAGGATACTTTTTCCCGATCTGTACATTATCAGTCTACAGCAGAATGACACTATAGCGCAAATGTGGACCCCTCAAGGTTGGGACCTTATGTTCAGAAGGGCTCTAAATGATTGGGAGGTTGGAAGAGTAGCAGACCTACTGCATGCTTTAAACTTGTTTCCAGGCACTGTCACAGAGCCGGACAAACCAGTTTGGAGACTGCATAGCAGAGGGGTTTTTACAGTTAAATCATGCTATTGGGAGAGGAATACCAATCATCTCCTGACAACAGTTTGGCCTTGGAAATTAATCTGGAAAATTAAGGTTCCTTTAAAAGTTGCATGTTTCACTTGGTTGGTAATTAGAAGAGCTTGTCTCACCCATGAAGTGCTACAAAGAAGAGGTATACAGATCTGTTCAAAGTGCTACATGTGCGGACAGAAGGCTGAAGTAAATGGTCATTTGTTTTTGCATTGCAAGATAGCTACAGATCTGTGGAACATGTTCGTTTGTATACTCAGGGTTAACTGGACAATGCCCAGAACCACTTTTGAGGTCCTAACACACTGGCAAGGAATCGGAAAGAGAGGATCAAAAGAAGATTGGTGGAAAAATATCCCTGCTTGCATATGGTGGACACTATGGAAGGAAAGGAATGGGAGATGTTTTGAAGGAAAGGTTAGCAGCCTAGAGGAGATCAAGATGAAATGCCTTAGTCTTTTGTATTTTTGGTGTAAGCAAAATTTAGTGGGGGAAGTAGATAGCCTTGTGGAGTTTAAAAGCCAATTGTAAAGTTAGTTTTGTAATTATGCAATGCTTGCTATTTTTAATACACCAAATCAAACAATGCACAAGAAGCATAATTAATGCAAGCATTACTAATACACTCTATTTAGCATTATTCTTATACACCCTCTCAAATGACCCGTTAGAAAGTTCTTAGTTTCCAATGGAATATGGAAAAAGTTCTAAAATATAGTGTTTCATTGTCTAGTACATGGTTGCCAAACACCAGGCTTTAATCTTTGTGAAAAAAGTGCAGCTTTTCATTTAATCATCTGCCTTTGTGGAGGAACTAGTGATACACACAAAATATTGGTTTAAATTCCCCCTTCATTTACTTTCTTGTCAAATTGGCCTATTCCTTCCAAAATCTGTTTCTGCTGGAGGTCAGAACCATTAAAATATTCAGTTTATGGTCTATTTGTTGGTTTCTATGACCTGAGAACTGAATGATGGTATCTTTTTCCTGTATTATGCTTATTGCCTTAAAATTGACATGTTTTCTTGTCTAGGTTGCAAAGGAGCGGTTAAACCAAGTTATCACTGATGCTGGAGAGAAAGATCTTTCTAACTTATGTTCAGAACCTCTGCAAATTGAGAGTGTGCTCAACTGTATGTTTTATGCAGTTACATTAAATTTGTTAAATTCTTTTTAATCCTAAAAAGGAAGGATTTTTTTTTTATGAAGTAAAAAAGAAGGATATTTAATCTCCAAAGTTATAATTAACGCAAGTGTATCAACTTATAAACTTAGGACTAGCAAAATTGCAATTCACATTCCACTGTGAACTGCTAGATTAATAACTTGCTTGTTTTGCTCCTGGTGTAGTTAGTTTTTGGCTTTATTTGTAGTCCCATAACCATTTAATTACTTTCTAGTTTGGAGCTACAAAATAGTTTTCTGTCTGGAAGTGTGTGATTGTGTTGGACTAATTCCCTTATGATGTGCAATGAAGCTTCTCAAAACGAGTTCCTACCGTCATGGTTCCAATATTTCAACAAAGAGCTGGTACGTACGGTCTCTTTTTCAGAACATGAAGCTTTTGACCATCCTGTGACATGTAAGCTACCTTTTTTTTCTTACACTTTTTGAGTCACTTTCCCCCTGTACTCCCCGGTTTTCACTTCTCTTTTCCTTTTTAAGAAATGAGGTTCCATCTTACTTAACTGAATTTCTGTTTCTGGCATACAATGCTCCTATGTCTGTGGTGATCATAATATAGGTCTTTTGGCTGTTTCTTCACGGGATGAAGATCCTATCAACAAATTTGTTGACCTATTCAACATCAATCAGTTGCCTTCCCTACTTAATGATGGTTCAATGGATCCAAAAATGCTAAAGCATTTTGTATTGGTACACGATGGTGTGGAAGTTCCATTAGAAAGGTTTGATGCTCTTTCCTTCTGAAATTTTCCACGGTGTAATCGAACACAGTGATTATAACATTGAAATTGTTAACATCACAATCACAAATCCATGAGGAGTGGAAGTTGAAGTACTTCAGTAAAAATATAATCAGTGTCATTCAACACATTTATAGTCTCACATTTCTGTCGTTTAGTTATTTTGTCACTTAAATGCTCCCAAGGCCTTGGGCTAGTGTGTAAGAGCACAACATGTAATGTGTAGATAGGCACCCGTCATGGGTTTAAACCATGCAACAATTAAAAGTATGGTATTTAAGTGGAGAAGGGTAGAGTCACAGACTCATTATCCATCGAGTTCTGAATAGTGCCGTTGGCCCTTCCAAAATTTCTCGATTATAAAAAGAATTATTGGCATTCATTTGAAGATAAGGAACAAGGTAGAAAGAGAAATTGAACTCATACATGAAATTCTTACCTTTGAATAATCTAAGTTCAATTGAAGAAATACAATGGAACTTCCCCAAGTTCACAAAGAGTCTCAATATTCATCACCAACATAAACAAATGAACTAAGAGACCGTTTGGTTACACGAATAAATAATAATAATCCTGGGATAAAATATAGGATTATTTTAGGGAAAATTAGACAAAATGTCCATTGAGTTAAAATTCCTTACCCAAAACAACCCAATCATAATTTATTACCTAAAATGTCTATTCGACTCATTTTACTGCCGGCGAAGTGCAGGCGGGCATGTATGACTCTTTCAAAGTTTTGCCACTCCACGTGCCCCTGCCTAGTGAAGAGAAAAATGTGAAATTTTTTCTCCAGTACTGAATATCTCTTCATCAGTCTCATCCATCCATACAATTTCATTTAGTGGTAGAGGAGAAACTAGAAATGTTTTAATTCCATCTAAAAGTTTGAACACTGATAGCTAGGAACATTTTGCATTAATTTTACTTTTGCAGCTAGATTGATAGGAACTCATATCTAAAATTTAGGCCTATTTAGAGAAGATTTGAGTTGGTTGGGATTGAAAAATATCAGCTCGTTGAGGAGGATGAACTGTTGCAATATATAAACTTTGTATAAACAGTGTATATGGATGTATGTACATCTCTGATACGTAGTTATAAACGATTATAAACTATTTATACAATATTGATCTATTACATATACATGCAGCCATTTTAGTTGAAATTTTTCTTTGTCGCCTGTAACTGTTACGTAAGGGATTGTCTATACCACATTTTGGTGTTATTTCTATGCCACACTCACTGTGGTATAATCCTGGGATTGCTAGTTTCACGGTAAAACAACAAAATGACTAGGATGCCGTTCTCCAAAGTTGTTCTCCACAAAACCATTTAAGCTTCTTATGGAACTTGAATCTTCTTTCCAACCTCCTTTCAAGTAGTCCAAGCTTTTGATGGTTGGAAGAATGCTCCAAAGTCCATGATAGCCACCTTGGATGCTAGCAAGAATGCAGATAAAGTAAACTATGTGTTGACTTCCATCATAATCCTGGAATAAGTAAAGTAGTTGATGACAGAACGTGAAAGCGTCAAAAGGATATCCATTAAATCTCATTTCTAATGAAAGACTTCAGACAAAGTAGAAGAAACTCTGTTGGAGATGTCATCTTTCTCCTTTCCCTTGCCTTCTGTTCCTTTCCAAAAAACCATGTTTCCAAACCCTTCTAGGAGCTCCTTTTTTCCTTATTAACATATAAGGTATGGAAGGGCTATTTGTAAACCTAGAAAGTGCAGATGCCTAGACGCTGTTGTTGAACCACCCAGGCATTGTCCAACAGCCACAACATAATGCCTGCTGGCCAGAACCAGGCTCTGGTTGTGGAGTTAAGCGCTTGGCGAACCTTTTTTTAACAAGGTAAGTAGTTTTATTAACAACTGAGGGAAACTCTGTATGCAAGTCATATACCAAAAGGAGAGAACCTACATCAAAATATCGTTCTCACAAAAAAAGATCCAATTCTCTATACAAATGGGGGCCTCATAAGTACACCAAAACGAAACTAGAGACAAAACACTGCTTTGCAGTTTTACAAAAATCTAGCTGCTACTTCAACGGCCCTCCTGTTCCTCTTTTTCCAAATGACCGACTTGATTGCTAATGGGGCAACACACTGTGCCTCAAGCTTCTCTTTCCCATTTTAAGAGTCCAACTTTGCAAACTTCCTTTGCTGTACCCGGCATCACCCATTGCCTCCCAAACCAATTAAGGGCCACCCTCCATAACTGACTAGACACCTTACAATGCAAAAGAAGATGATCGACAATTTCGCCTTCACACTTACACATAAAGCACCAACTGGCATAGGTAATCCTCCTCTTTCTTAGATTCTCCGCTGTTAAGATTGCATCCCTAGCCACTAACCAACAAAAAGACAACCTTCCTCGGAGCTCTAGTGTCCAAATGGAGTCATGGAGGAAAGAACATTCCTCTCTCAACTTTGGAAGCAAAACTTCTTACTCTGCAGTACTAAGAACGAACCGGTTTTCTTTTTTTGCTTTTCAGTAGCTCAGTGGTGCTTAGATGGAGCCTAGGCACTGCCGATAGGTCATTTCTCTTCCTTGTTTCTTGCTTCTCCGACGCTCTGATCTCATCTCTTGTCATTCGTTTCTTTTCCTAGATCTTCTAAGTGGTATCTCCTTACTTGAATAACCTTCAAACACAACAAGGAGCCTTGTCAAAGCTCAATCACAACATATAATTCATTACTTAACAAGTCCCAAAGCCGCACAAAGTCATGTTGATGCAGTGTCATCAAGGATTTCACATTTAAGTCTTGGGATGAATATGCCGAACATAGCTATAAAAAGGGGCACACAACTGAAGAGGAGTAGCATGTTATTATGTTCACACTTACGTAGACCTTTCATTATAGTCCTTTTCCCCACTGCATTTCAAACTATTAAATCTGTTTCTAGACTTATGGTTTAGTCTTACTGTGGTGGTTTTTTGGTTACAAAAAGATGAGCTCAATTTTGCATGATGTGGCTGCTAATGGTGCTCTGTATTTTCTACAGAGCAACCAAAACCTTGGCAGAGATGAGGAGCACTTTTGGGGCTAATTGTTGCCATTTGCTGTGTATTAACTCCTCTAAGGATGGCTCAGAAGAGCATGAAAACCTATGGTCTGCTTATGTAAGAGAACCTTCCGAAGCTTATTTGTTTCACATCATATCTATTGCCTTTGTTATCTTTGTTTATTAGATGAATTAAAGAAAAAAAAAAATCTTGTGTCTTACAGAAAACTGATATTTCACATGGCCAGCAGCTACGTTGCTTCCTTAGCTCAGATGACTTGGATGAGGTATTTGTTCCTGAACCTTGTATGGCCTGAACTTAGAGGTACTTTCCTAGGATAGCTGGTCATCAACATCTTTCTCCTTGATATAAGTAATTATTTACATGTGTGTTGAATTGAGCAGCTGAAAAAATTTGTACAAGATCTATCGTCTAAACATATTATTCCTCATATGGAGCAAAAAATCCGTCTGCTTAACCAGCAGGTATCTACCCCTCAACCCTGACCCTGGTTTTTGGAATTTTATTTTATTTTTTAAATCTTGGAAGTTGATGATAACATGCATGTTACTTCTATCGGGTTTTTCTTACTTAGTGCTTAATTTCAGGTTTCTGCAACAAGGAAAGGTTTTAGAAACCAAATAAAAAACTTGTGGTGGAGAAAGGGTAAAGAAGATGCACCAGAAAACCCAGCTGGTCCAACGTAATTCTGCAAGCTCATCTCTTGTCTAGTTTGTGACATGGTTGTGGTTTCATTTTTCTTTAAATGACTAATGAGACTTTGTGATTGCTTTTCAAGGTATACTTTCAGCTCCATTGAATCACAAATAAGAGTTTTGGGTGATTATGCCTTCATGTTACATGATTATGAGCTTGCATTGTCTAACTATCGTCTACTTTCTACCGACTACAAGCTCGACAAAGCTTGGAAACACCATGCTGGTGTTCAGGTAGTTCTTGACATTATGTATTGGATTTCCATTGTTACTAGCAGAGTACTTGTTGTAAGCTAAATTTCTGGATAATGCATGTCTCTGGTATGATTTTCTTCACTTAATATAGAATCTGCTTAACTTGGGTTCCCAAGGTGCAGTTGCTGGTTCATGTAGTTAGATGAGCAAAACAATGAGTGTCCAGTGAAACCTGGTTCTTTTTGTGTATTTTGCTCAATTATGAGTTTTGTAAGTTCTTATGTCTATTTGGTCTAAAGAGTTATTCAATTGGCGAATGACATTCTTAAATCATAAACACATGTCTCTGAAAATATGAAACATTTTGTGTCTTTATTGCATAATTTCATGAAATAGATTGAGATTGGGAAAATAGTAAGTGCTAGCAGATGAGCTCATTGGACACCGTGTCTTCATATCCTCTGGGTGCATCAGGCAGCCACAGCACCTTGTTTTTTGTTTTATTTAATTGATACATGCTAGTCAGCTAGTGGTAATGCATTGTAAATTACTGGTAATGCACCTCACAAATTGTAAATGGTCTCCTTCACTATCTTACTTTGAGATTTATGAATAATCTCTGAATAATGTACTTCCCTTTTTTACTTTTTACATTGAGACATGAGAAGTTTTTCTCCATTATGTATTTTTCTATTAGTGGCTTTAAAACAAAAAATTTGAGATTCAATATACCTTTTCTCAGCATGAGTTTGCCATTTGGATTCAGATTATTATTTTTTTGGTTTCGGTTGGTTTTATTTTGATTTTGATCCCTGAGGATGTGTGTTTGTATTTGGTTTTGAAGAATTGATGGATTGTGTGTTGGAAGAATTGTTTTTGGAAACAGCCTTCCAGTGTTTTTGGTTTTCTAGAAAACAAAACATTTAACAATTCTGAGTTTAATTTGGAAAACAAAGTTGCTGCTCGAATAACAAAGTTGGCCCTTAGTTTGTGCTAATAAAGCAAATCTTCTTACTATATGAACCAGTCAGACATCTCTGCCATGCGGCTATCTTCTTTTTGGGAGGAAAAAAAAGGAAATTATTGTGATTGTCATATTTGGTGCGGTTAAACCTATTGAGCTAAAAATATTAGCTATTTTTTATTTACCTATTATTTTACATGCAATCGTTCATGAATGTAGTTGCATATCCAATTTATTTTGGGATAAGACCTACTTATAGGTTAATGTGAAGGTATATCAAACATTTTGAGAGAACTGGAGTGTTAAATACATTGAACTAGAGCTAGAGTATATTATTGGTGGGGAGAGATTGGAGTATCTTGGGTTTCTATTTGGGTGTGTCTTACTATTGATCCAAATACTGCATTTTCCATCAGATACTCTTCCGAGGAGGGGAGATCCAACATCCATGAGAAGTAGTTAGAACATTAATTACTTGTTGACTTCTTTCTTTGTTTTTGATGCATATGGAGTGAATATGCATACAGCTGTAACCAACTGGAGTTATAGAAGGGACATGAATGATGAACTTCTGCTTAATGCTTTGCCTGGTTTTATAATCTTTCAATGTGTTCTCACCTACACTATCAACTCATATTGCAGGAAATGATGGGGCTGACCTACTTCATTTTGGATCAGTCGAGAAAGGATGGTGAATATTGCATGGAGAATGCATTTACTACATATTTAGTATGTACGCATCCCTCTTCTATGTCAGTTATTTGAACTTTACTCTAGTCTGTCAATTTTATTGCAGTTGTCTTTTTAATTTCTTCACCAGCAACCATTGAAAAAGAGAAAAAGGGGAAGAGAATGTGCTTCACAATTTTTAATATACTTAGATAAATCAAGAAAAAGATGGTAGTAGTCACTCTGACAATTGTTTAGAAACCTGTTTCTCTTAAGATCTGCATGTTAAACTTTTTATGTGACCTAGAAACTGATGGATCAAATACGTTGTTGTATTGCATACTTTTTAGTTTATTTATGTGATGATATTCTCGGTTTAAGTGTTTTTTGTTATTATTTTTATTTTAATTATTATTATTGGCCTTAGATGTAGTATAAATACGATCTAAGGTTTTTTATGGTTTTGATAGATGGATTAAAACATTATCTTTTTTGCAGAAAATTGGATCATCGGGTCAGAGAAATGCTACACGTTGTGGTCTTTGGTGGGTAGAAATGTTGAAGGCCAGAGATCAGTATAAGGAGGCTGCCAGTGTATACTTCCGTATCTCTGGTGAGGTAATGCCCAATTTAGATATCTTGGTGGATGACAATCCTTATTTCCTGTTCTGAAGAGGTTTATTCTTTAGGAACTCCTCCATTCAGCAGTAATGCTCGAGCAAGCATCATACTGTTACTTGTTTTCCACTCCCCCCATGTTGCGCAAGTACGGGTTTCATCTTGTTCTTTCCGGGGACCTGTATAAAAAATGTGATCAGGTATTTGTTCTCACCCAATCATGCATATAGGTTCTTAAATGCTGTGATCTAGACTATAACTATTTATTCCGTCTCCATTATCAGATAAAGCATGCAATTCGAACATACAAAGGTGCTCTTTCTGTTTTCAAGGGAACTACATGGAGGCACATTAGAGACCATGTTCATTTCCACATAGGAAAGTAAGTTATAAACAACCTCCTTGTTGTTTTTTTGAAACTAGTAACTTGTATTCCTCAGCATTTAGGGCTATGCTGGCAATCTCCAAAAAGTGATCTACAGAGTGAAAGCAATTACAGAAGTCTTTGAAAGTCCATTATCTGTACTTCATCATCTATACATTGCTCTTTACACCAAAACATAGAGAACTGGTACAATTCCATTTGATTTTTTGAATGGAGTTGAACCTGCCTTCAAAGATTCTTTCATTCCATATGTTCCACCATATACAAGCTGAGACTGTTCCCCACCATTTCTTCTAGCAAACTATGCGTTCAGGCATGGTCCACCTTTCCTAGTCAAACTGATAAAAACTGCACAAACCTGAGTTGAACCTCCTTGTTTTTTTTCAGAATTGTACTTGGATCATATTAGTCCTGTCTACAGACAAAACTTCTCGGAAAAGGCAGTTGACACCATTGCTCCCACAGCTTCTTATTTTTGTCCTTCGTCTTAACTTTCTTATTGCATTGGTTATGCCATATCCTTGTACTAATCTAGCGAAAGATTCCCTCCCTCCGCTGCTTCTTGTTATAATCATAAAAGCTAGTTAAGATATTATTCGAGAATTAGGGAGTAACATAATAAGGTTGTCATTTATTCAGGTGGTATGGTTTCTTGGGGATCTTTGATGTTGCTATCAAAAATATGTTGGAGGTTCTAGCTTGTGGTCATCAATCTAAGACCACACAGGAGTTATTCCTAAAGGATTTCCTTCAGATAATTCAGGTAAGCATAGTTTTGGTTCCTGATATCCTCCTGTCTCTTACATCCTGTGTCTTACCCGTGAGTTCCCCCCCGGTTGGTTCCTGGAAAGATCATCAACTTCAAAATTATGTGGTCTGTTCATTTCTTGATAAATATTATTCTGTACAGTCAAACTGGCTGTATATCTTGATAAATATTATTCTGTACAGTCAAACTGGCTATATATCATGGTAAAGATCATTAGGGGTGTGTTTGGTATGAAGGAAAATATTTTCCATGTTTGGTTGGTGAGTAGAAAATATTTTCCGGAAAATTTTTTTAGTGTTTGATTTTTGAATGAAAAATGTTTTTGAGAAATATCTTTTATTTTTACTAGAGTAGAAAATAATTTTTGAAATTGAAAATATTTTTTAAAAACAAACTTAAATTTTTTTTGGGGGGTGGGGGGTCGAGGGTAGGGGTGAAAAAATAAAAAATTGAAGTTGAAAATATCATGGAAATTCTGGATCTACTAGTCTACCGGTTGCTAATTTTCCTTGATGAGATTCAATTTCCAACCCCAATCTTTTGAATAATCAGAAACTGCAAATAGATTTATGAAATTTATATTACCATCCAATAGAAGTGAGGTGTTAGTGACTTTTAGTATTCAATAGATCAGAAGACAGAAAGAATGCCCTGTTCGCAGGTTGCGATGCTTCTAAATTTAAACTGAGCAGTTCAATTTAGCCCACTGTTGTCTTTATGGTAATTGCTAAAGATAATTTGGTGTGCTGATATGTATTAGCTTCAGCATTGCCAGAAACAATTTCCTTGACCTATGGTTTTGATTATTCATATAAATATCCTAACTGAAAAAGAAAAAACTTGGCATGTAGAATAGTTCTCTTAATTAGATCCATGGAATGATCTTGATTTTGGTTTCACTTAATCTTTGTTTGTAATAGCCGTTACTGTTTTGGTTTTAATTTTTATGGATCAATGACAAGTGCATTGAAGATGCATGTGTTGCTTTGCAAGAGTTCTTAACATACTGCTTTGTTTTTTTCTCTCATCTAGTCAGGTTGCATATTTTTAATCATTATTGTTCTTGATCTGAAATATATAGTGTCCTTGTTTACTCTTTTATTTGTAATATTATGAAGCAAACAGGCAAAACATATGAGGTTCCAAAGCTTCAATTACCAGTAATCAACATCCCTTCAGTCAAAGTGGTGTACGAGGATCATCGTACCTATGCATCCCAAGCAGCTGTAAGCTAATTAGTACTTCCTAAATCTTTTACTTTTTTCTATTTGTTTGTCGTCTTCTTCTCTTTCCGTTCTTTTTTGGTTTTCTGGAATCTATTAAATGCCCAAGGCCTTCTGACGTGTTACTCTGTCTGTCATCCGGTTTAAATTATCTGTTTCTGTTAGGCAGTGCATGATGCAAATTCTAGGTGCTACTTAATAATACCTGCGTAGTCTTCCTATTCAATGGTCTCTTTCATTACTGTTGCCTTTTGTTTCCTCTGGATTATGTGTTCATCCTCATCTTCTTGCATTCTGGTAACTGTGAGAAAATACACTCAAAACATTTTGCCGGTAAGACTGGGCTAACAAAGCAGGATCTCATTAAAGTAATAGACTGTAACTACTTAGTCTTGAAAATCAACTAAATTCTTCAACCTGTAATGCTCAACACCATAAATTCAAATCCATGATTCAGATTCATACTTCACTGGTCTTCTTTTCCCCTGTTTCTTTCCTTGTTCTTATATTTTCCACTCCACCCAGGCTGTTGTCTGTTATTGGTGTGTCATACAAGGTTAACTGAAGTCAATGGACATATTATATCATTTAAAATAAAATGTAGTGTTTAAACATTTGTTGTTCCTTCCTCTTTTTCATCCTTTCTGTCAACCGAAGCATTCTGCTACTGCTGTGGCAAAATAGAGTAATTGAATTCATTGGATTTTTATGCCTTTGTTTATATTTATTGTTTCTTATGTATTTAAAACTTCTGATACAATCTTTGTTGTTTTTTTCTTTTTGGAACATCAGATTCATGTCAAAGAAAGTCTGTGGCGATCATTAGAGGAAGACATGATTCCAACAATGTCAAGTAAGAGTAATTGGCTGGAACTGCAATCTAAAATGTTGCCAAAGAAGTTTAAAGAATCAAACATTTGTGTTGCTGGAGGTAAGTGACCGATCCTATTTCACTGTTGATAAATTTATACTCCTGTCTTTCGCTGATGAGCTTTAGTTAAACCATGATTGAGTTTGTTGTGTCATTAAAAGAAATGCTGCAATGCATCCAAGGAACGCTAGACAAGTAGACACACGATAAAGGATTACTAGAAACAGCAGTGTATCTCCAGTTGGAGTGACAACAAGGAGTAGTAAGTTTAAATCAAAAGTTATCCAATGATAGAGAAAGCACTGTTTTGGAACATCACTGGATCTTCCAAGATGCCAGTCTCTTCACAATTTTTTCAGTAACACCACTCCAGACTTCAGTAAACTTGAACTTGGTACCTAAAGGAAGACCCTGATAGATGTGGGTAGAGAACCAATACTGCAGCATAAAATATCAGCTAGCTCCCTCAGAATAGGGACATAATTGATAGGATATAAGCATATAGATGAGTAATCCTGGTAAGGCCTCAAATATTAGAAGGGTAAGGTTGTGATAGAGGACTTGGGGTTTTTCTACTCCACAAAAAAATAATGTAACATCTACATATAGCAGATGCTGCATTCCCAGGGATTACCCACTTCAAATCCTCTTATCCCACAACACTAACATATGGTTTTAGCACATTCACCACCAACTTATGGTTTTAATACGCTTACCACAAACTTGTACAAGATGGTTTTCACCCGCTCACCATCAACTAAAAAGATTGCCTAAACTTTCTCACATTAGAAAGCTAGGTCTTTTACAGGAGTTTAGTAATAAAGAATTCTAACCTTTTATACATTAGTGTTTTACTCGAGCACAATGAAAATGAACACTCTTTGTAGTTGATAAGCTAGACATTAGGCTAAAAGTGTTTTCTCTCTTTCTTTTTTAAACAAGTTTAGACTCAAGAATATCACTGATTTGAAAAGATTAAGAGAAATAATTTTCCGAGAGAGCTGTGTATTCTTTGTAGTGCTTATCTTCTATTCAAAATCTTCCATCAGTATAGTGATTTTTTTTTTCTACATTACCTTGTTAATTTCCTAAAATATCCGAGTTATTCTTGCTTCATTTTTTGCAGAGGCTATTGGGATAACCATTGAATTCAAAAATCCACTTCAAATACCTATTTCAATATCTGGTGTTACCCTAATTTGTGAACATTCTTCAGCAGTATCTGAACCGAGTAAGTACAATAGCCTGTTTAATGTCATCTTCTTTCTACTTGTTGAAAAGACAAAAATGCCGTCTCTTTCTAATCCCTGTCTGGCCCAAAGTTCTCACCCTTTGCATTTTAGAGATTATTTGGTTAAACTTTGACTGCACTTTTAACAACTTCATTTTAAGAAGAAATAGTTTTCATTTAGCTCTCAGATATCCAGATATTTTGTGCAAATATTTGCAAAAAATGGTCAAATTGTTCCTCAGAAAGCATATATATTTAAGAGTTTTGGGATGAGCGGAGTACTTATTTTTCGTTCATTTTCACTTGATAATGAAGTTGATAAGCTTTTCAGTTTGTTTCCTCACAAATATTTTCTCCCTTAATACAACTATTGCAATATTAGAATCATAGCAAGTTCTATTGTGAATGATGTAGATGAAAATAATTCAATTGGTGAGCAAAATGGTGAGACATCAAACAAATCAGCCACTAGTGGGTAAGTGTATTGAAACTTCCAGAGTTTGACTTTCCAGCTTGGTTATGTTTTTCAGATAAAATTTTAATCCCCTTTCCACATGCTTATGATGCTGCACATTTTTTTGATGCTTTAGGAATTTTGCTTCTGATACATCTTCATTTACATTATCGGAGGCTGATGTTGCCTTGGGAGAAGGTGAAACAGTATTGGTGAGTTTTTTGACAAGTAATTTGAACATGTCTATCTGGCTGCTTGTAGATTTCATTTACGCTTTTCTTGTTCTCCCTGTTCTACTTGGGAGGGGTGCTGAAGCTGTTCTAGGAAAAGATGGCATAATCTTTTGTTTCTAGTGTATGACAATTTTTAGCGAATTATGCTATAAGAATCCACCGTCTAGCAACAAAGATTATTTATGAAAGACTGGAGCTTATAAATTTGAGGCCTCAGCCAAATTCAAGCAACTGAGATGGAAAGCATCATCCTCTAGTGCTGCATCAGTGCATCTTCACTTTAAAGACTGTTGTGATTTCTACCACCAAAACTTATCCATAACAATTTCATTTCTTAAATCATAAGCTAGACTTTCCCCTTGCCCTTGCTCTATGTTGTTTGCTGGTCAAACAGACGAGGCATATGATAAAAACAGATCACTTCCTTTTCATTCTAGCATTAAACTACCAGTTCTGTTTACCTATTTCTCTTGTAAGTAATCAGTAATTTGTTGTATGGTGATTGCCTCTTTCTTAACTCTCTCTTTGTCTGTGTCCGGTAGTTTTATATGTCTGTTTTGTGATGCTGTACGAACTGGGAACTTTAGGTTTTTCTTCTGTACATAATGGTATAATCAGAATACACCTACGATTGAAAAACTAGCCATTTGATCCATGACATGTGTGCGAGAATCCGAGTAATCATTTCAAAACCTTAAGGCAATTAGTGGAGTAACCCAAGATCTTTATACACACCTTCCAGCATACCTAACTTGGTTTGGGGTTCACACATTAACTTATGTGCATCTGGACTGATTCACCTGGTTATTATCACATCCCACTAGCACAAGTATTGGGTGACTTTGGTCACCAAGATACATAACAACAACAACAACATACCCAGTGTAGTGTAATCCCACAAGTGGGGTCTAGGGTTGGGGAGGTAGAGAGGTCAATGAAGTAGTAATTGCCACCAAGATATATGTAAATAAGAAAAATTCATCTAGTGTTTGTTGTCTTTGCTGAGATTTGAAACCAGGTCTACTTCATTGACCACTAGGCCACACTTTTGGGTGCAATACCAGTGTCGTTGTCCCAGCATCTTATGTGCATTTCTTGCTTTCAGTATCTTTGTGATTCTGATGTTCCATGGTTGTAGTTTACCTCTGTTGTCTTAATTATAATATTACTGTTTCAACTTTCAGGTACAGCTAACGGTTACTCCAAGAGCAGAAGGTACTCTCAAGATAGTTGGTATAAGGTGGAAGCTGTCAGGGTCATTGGGAGGATTTTGTACTTTTGATTCCGACTTAGTCAGAAAGAAAGTTATGAAAGGAAACAGGAAATCTAAACGATCTACATTTGATAACCTGAAGTTCTTAGTTATAAAGGTGATTTCTTCCTTCCATGTCCACATATTTATTACTTGTGATATAGACAGTTTAAGATGTTTTAGCATTTTGTACTTGGATGGTCACAGTACATATCTATATGACTTGACTGACTATATGCAGAGTTTACCAAAACTTGAGGGCTTCATTTATCACCTCCCGGAAACAGTTTATGTTGGTGATTTGCGGTGTATCTCTCTGGAGTTGAAAAATCCATCTAAAATTCCAGTTAAAGTATGTTTCTTCTTTTGTACTTTATAGAAAAAAACATGGTTCTTTTACAGCATGTAAAACATTTCCTCATGTTTGAACATCAGAATGACAAACATGCCTAGTTCTTATTTTCCCCTAAGAATCATCAAATATCACCTAATAAAGCTGTAGACAGTACTTCAATTGGGATTATCTTATCTCAGCTGATATAATAGGCACAATTGCTGCTGTTGCATTGATTGAAAATAGGCTGTGTTCGAAAGGCAGTTTTCAGACCTGCCCTACTTCATGGGCAAGAAAAGTCATTAGTCAGGAGGATATTCTAAGTGGAGCAGTAATTCCCAACTACAGGATGAACGAAACTATAATCAAGGCTGAGAACAAAGTTTGGAAATGTAAGACCGAAGTTCTCTTGTTTCAAGAGAATGTCTGTGTTTACAGCTAAAGAAGTAGGAAACTGAAGAGAAAATCTTGGGAAAAGCATTTCATTCAATTCCATCACCTTTTCTTTTTGGGTATAACCATCTTGTACTTAGCTGGTACCCACTGAACTGACTAACCCACAACATATATTCATTAAAGAGATAAATTTAAGAGTATATATTTATGTTTTGAGCCTAGTCTTGGAGTTACTAGTTAACTCACCAAGCTGCATAGCTTCAATTGCTATTGTCACCACCTAATATTTCTAGGTTATGAACCTCTTTTGTTTTAATAAGAATCTGCACTGTACAAGCAAATAGGTTACAGTGTATGATTCAC
This sequence comes from Solanum tuberosum, assembly GCF_000226075.1. Classification (NCBI taxonomy): domain Eukaryota; kingdom Viridiplantae; phylum Streptophyta; class Magnoliopsida; order Solanales; family Solanaceae; genus Solanum; species Solanum tuberosum. The sequence continues at coordinate 488,408 of NW_006239026.1, read as the reverse complement.
CAAATTTACTCATAATCTACATCGAGGTATTTAGATACATATAAAATTATAAATTGAGATTACATCGATACATATGAACTGAGAGACACCTGTGTGTTCGAAATGGATACATGCATTGCATGAAGATGAACTAGTATATACGGTTGTTTTAATAATATCAATTTGGAGCATTGTTTGTTAGAAAAATTTCTAGTTCTTATGATGATAGCTGTAATGTCCTGGCAGAAGTTGAAGATGAAGGTCCATCCGCCAAGGTTTCTCCAAATTGGACACAAGGAAGATCTGGAAGTTCAGCTTCCTGCTTGCTTGGAAAGAAAAAGTTCAAGACAAAGTTCTTTGAGGTCAAAGACTGATAAAGTATCAGATGGCATTTTTCCATTTCCCGAGGTCAGTGTAGGCTAAAGATGTTAACCATCTACATTTTAAGCGAGGATCAGACCCCTTTATCTTTTCTGTGTTTCTTTTTCTAGGACACATCAATTGCAGATGGAACTCCAATCTCATGGCCTCTCTGGCTTAGGGCTGCAGCTCCTGGGAAAATATCTTTATATTTATCAGTATACTATGAGATGGGAGACATATCAAGTGTGATGACATATCGTACCTTACGCGTACACTTCAATATAGAGGTTGGTTCCTGCTATTTGCTAGATATGTGTAGATTTGTTGTAATGTCTCCAGTTGAGAACAGTCTCATGAATCTGAGCAAGTGCTATTAGTTTTACAGTTTCTTTATCCCCTGAGCTGGTGTGTGTATTGATCAAAAGTGAGCGAGCTGCTTTTCCAAAAAAAAAATCTCTTACAAGTATCTGCAATATTCACTTTATAGGTGCTACCATCTTTGGATGTGTCTTTCCAAATCAGCCCTCGTCCATCTAGACTGCGGGAGTTCCTTGTCCGAATGGATGTTGTCAATAGGTCTAGCTCAAAAGGTTTTCAGGTTCACCAATTGTCATCTGTTGGAAATGAATGGGAGATATCATTGCTCGAACCAACTAAGGTCCTCCCTTCAGATTTTCTACTTGCTGGTCAAGCAATTTCATGGTTTCTCAAGCTCAAGGTTAGAAATGGAGTGTTTCCTTGTTCTGTTTACTAATTTGACACAGTTCAACTTCAGCTTTCTAGATATATTCCCTCTCTGATATTACAATTCAAGGATATATTTTTAAAAAATTAACCTATCAAATAGTTGCTTTGGTTTTATATAATGGAATTCCTTTTGGAAAATCAGAATTGTAGGTCGGTAACTGATCAAGACGGTGCTTCTTCTCTTTGCCCTTCGGAGAAGGCAGATGTCAACTTGCTCAGCGGAAGTGAAATGCTCTTTGATCTATACAGCTCTCCCTTGTCTGAATTTCACCATTATGAAAGAGTGCATCAGAGAATATCGGATCAGGTTCATTTATTACTCTGCTATATTTCTCATTAATTAGGGGAAGTATTCAAGTGTCATAATGTGATCAATACTGTTAATGAATATGACTTGTGAGGTTCTTGTGCTTGTAGTTATAGTTGAACTATAAACAATAGTAGGTGTATCAATGTATAGTTTAGTTGTAATGATAGATATTTTTGATTGCTCAGTGATTCAGAGCGGTTTCACGAAATAAATATACAACATACCTAGTGTAATCTCATATGCGGGGTTTGGGGAGGGTAAAGTGTACGCAAACCTTACCCCTACCTCATGGAGGTAGAGAGGCTTGTTAGTTGTTACTGTCTCAAAAAAAAATGTGTACAGTCCCTTATGCCTTGCTGCTATACTCAAAAGTTCCTTTTTATTTGAATTGATCAGGAGCATGAGGACACGGTTGACTTTATATTGGTATCCAGATCACAAAGTGAGGAGAATGAACGCGCAAATGTTTTCTCCCATCACATTTGTCACCGCAGGCAAGGATTCTGTCATGAGAATTATTAACCTAAGTATACATACACATGTTTTGCTTTTAATGTATACAATCTTGTTTGTTTCATTTTCAGTGTCAGGACGAGTAGCCCGATATGGTGGATAATAGATGGCCCCCGAACTGTAAAACATGATTTTAAGGAACCTTTCTATGCGATTACACTAAAGATGATAGTCCACAATTCCTCCGATGATGTTGTGTCCATTCGCTGTAACCCCTCTGATTCTGCAGTCAACATCAGCTCATCAGGAACTACATCTGCAGCTTCTGGAAATGAAGTAGGCTGGCACGATTTGTCACTGTCGAATGACATTAAAATCACACCTGATACCCCAGGAACTCGAGTAGTGAAGCCAATGTCGTCTGATACAGTTCCGCCTTTCATTTGGTCAGGTTCTAGTTCTACTCATTTTACACTCGAGCCGTTATCTTCCATGGAAACTCCTATGGAAATTTGTGTATTCTCACCCGGCACATTTGATCTATCAAACTACTCATTGCACTGGAGTTTCTCATCCCAGAGCGATCAACGCGATAAATCGAGAACTTCATCCGGAACATGTCAAGGCCATCCATTCTACATAACAGTGCTGCAACAAGATTGAAAACTTTTGAGAATTGGCAAATCAACGTGCAGTGATTTTGTAATTTGTAAATTATGATGTTCTTGTATTTACATTTACACAGAAATAGAAACGTCATAATGGGGAAAAATAAAACAATTTTGACTGGTAGCAATAGGATATGAATTTAATTTGTTTCAATCCTCTTGGGACCAAATACAAGCTTGTAATCCACCCATTTTGTGGTTTGAGAACATGGAAGGTAGACATTTTTATTTCTCGACACCAAATTTTCTTTTTCATTACTTCGATTTGTTGCATTTAAGTTGGGGGTCTTTCGGAAACTTAACGAGGTAGAGATAACGTTTGCATACACCTTGACCCTCCTAGAACTTGGTATGTAGGGATAATGTCTGCATACACCTTGACCCTCCCAGAACTTGGTATGTTGTTGATACTTTGATGTTATTATTTGTAAATTTTGTGATTGAGGTTCATGTGGATTAATAAATGAGACGTTTGGATTTTTTTTTCCTTAATCTTTGAATTGAGCCTATGCTTCATAAATGTCTTTGGCACGCATTATTGGTTGTGTTTATATTTGTTATCGTCTAGTTTCTATATAATCTATCACTAAAATACCTTTAGAGGGGGATAAGTCTAAGAAATTCAACAAGACTTTCGACAAGTAATCGGTTACAAAAATAAACTTTTTATAAATGATTGATTGTGAGAGTTCCATGTGTCTTTTCATTATAAATGAATGGTCATGAAGTCCAATTAGTCATTTGATTGTTAAAGGCACAATAAAAGGGGAAATTACATGGTTAAGTAAACATATACTACTAGTTAATTAGTCATCATAACTATAATTTTAGATAATTACCACTCGCGACCAACATTCAGTGATAACTATGTGGGCTAAGGTTTTGAGTTTGTATAATTCAAAATTTGTATAACTTTTGTATAATGTAATTTTGTAATAAAATAATTTGTATAACTGTTTAAAGTTCAGATGCTTGTGTTTGTATAATAAATTCGTTATTTCGAGTACATACAAAACTAACTCAGTTATACAAACGTGCCCACGAATTATACAAATGAGACAGCTTAAATTGTAGCTACAACCTATAAGTATGCAAACTATAGCTATGGAGTATAATTAAATTTATTATAGTGGCTATTTGCGAAAATTCCCCGATAAAAATAGTGAGAAAGTAATGGGTTTATTGGTAACAATAAATTAGTGGGCAAATTGGGATTAGGAGAAAAGTAATTAACTTTTGGACGTGTTTTGGTCGGTCAACCACACAATAACCATAGATTGGGGAGGCAAAATTTGAATATATTAAGAAGCCAAATGGTTCATCTAACTTTGATTTGGAATATGTTTTAATATATAAATTCCATTATCCTTAATTCCTTATAATATAAATAATAAGCTTTTAAATCTACCAAATTAGTTGATGAGACATAATGATTCAAATGCAACATAGAATGGGAGAGAATTTGATTTCTTAAAGATTGGAATGAGTCGACATCAGCTTCTAAGTTCTTTTTATCTCATTTGATGTTGCACTTGGAACTATTTCGCCTTTTTTGTACATTCAATTTTTGCTTTGTCCATCTAAGAATATGTCGAACTTATTTAAATTTTGAATAGTCTTAAAGTCATTGAGATATAGTTCATCTGGATATTCATATAAAAGACGAATAACATATTACCTCTTCCACCAACCATCTCATTCTCCATTGCACAACCAACACATTAATTATATACACGCAACTGTAGGGGTGTTCACGGTTTGGATAAAAACCGATCCAAACCGAAAAACCAAACCAAACCGATAAAATAAAACCGATTTTATTTGGGTTTGGTTTGGTTTGGTTTTAGATTTTTGAAAATCGATAGTATTTGGTTTGGTTATGGTTTTATTCGAAAAAACCCGAAGAAATAACTGAACCGAACCGATGAATTATATACATATATTTTATTAATATACATACTTAATATATTATTTTTATAAACAATTTTAAAGATCTTATACATATTTTCATTAAAATTTCTTTATAATTTACTT
>NW_006239026.1:474803-475640 GCF_000226075.1 Solanum tuberosum | reverse complement strand
ATTTTCATTAAAATTTCTTTATAATTTACTTATTGAAAGCAAAAATGCCCAAGATGAAACATTTATCTTATTGATTTCATGTATATGAGTGTCTATATCAATTCTTTGTGGTACTGAAAATGTTATTGTCTCTTCCTTCTAGGCCAATATAGTGAATTTTAAAGCTTTATTGATAGTAAATTTAGTGATCGAAAGTTCAGTAATTTAAGTCATTCTAACTATTTTTCGTTTTGAATGGATTGTTGTCACTTTTTTCACATTTTAAATGAATTGTTTCTTTTATTTTTGTGTATGGTTAATAACCGAATAACCGAACCAAATCAAACCGAAACCAATAATCACCAAACCGATAAATGTATATTATATTTGGTTTGGTTTGGTTTTGATAATTTTAAAACCAATTAAGTTGGTTTGGTTTTGGTTTTGACCAATAACCGATCCAAACCAACCCGTGAACACCCCTACACGCAAGCCATAATCACTAACCATCTTTATCAGCTACACTCTTATGAATTTATATTTACTATCAATTTTTAAAATAAAATCATACTCATTCAAATATTGAGAATTACTTTTTTTTTGGATTTAAAATTAGTATTTTAATAATTAAATATATATTTTGATTTTTCAAATAAAAAAACAAGGGCATTAAGCACCATATCGTCTACAAATTCAGTTCCAATTTGAAATTTTTTTTTATACATATGTCAAATAAATAAATTTACTCGTTTTCCATATTAAATATAATAAATAGATTTTTATGGTCATAGCCATCGTTATTTTGTTCTAGAAAAACAACCCCCCCCCCCCCCCCCCCCCCCCCCCCACATCTCTTCC
>NW_006239026.1:407176-474417 GCF_000226075.1 Solanum tuberosum | reverse complement strand
TGTTTGTTTTTTAGAAAAACACCCCCCCCCCCCCCGCCCTTTTCCAGGAAATTTCTTACCTTAGTTTTATTTTCTTAATCCTTAAATTGGAAAAAAAAATAGTAGAAATATTTTAGTCAAACGCGTTTTCCTACTCGTTTAAACATTTCCTCAAATGATTAGAAAAATATCTATAACTCAAATATTTTACTTTCTTGCATATTATTTCTTTCCTTCCGTGTCAATTTATGTGATACTACTTTTTTATTAATCAGTTTTAAAAAATGACATATCTTTTAACTTTTCATTTATTTTCACACAAATATTATAGCACATCATAAATTTTAAAAAATTATCAATTAAGTTGACATAAGATATTAAACTTCGTGTTCGAGTTACGCTATATCATATAAATTGAAAAACAAAAAAAAAAGAGGAAGGAATATATATGCATATAAATCTTAACTAATTTTATTTTATTTTTGATATTTTCCCCACTTCTTTCCCTATTTCATCTCCACGACCTTTCCGTACACAACACCCCTTCTACATTTAATTACATAAATTGCATATAAATTTAAGAATTATATATATATGGATCTTTTGGCAGTTGATTTGAAGATGAGTTATGCAGATGTTGAATTTTACATATCATGTTTGATAGCGGATTAAAAGGTAAGTTATTATTTAGATTGCAGAAAACCTACATAATTAATATATCTATATAAAAAGCTATAAGGAAATTTCTATATATTATTTTATTTAGAATAGAAGATGAAATAACTAAACTCGAATCTCTACAATTCTCTCTATATTTTATTACTATAATATATTATTTTTATATTCAAAAAAAGAACATTTGACTTTTTCTTTAATTTCATATTTTGTGCCAAGTCTTGTTTATAGTAGTTGATCTAGACGACCAATTTGACTAGTCTTTTTTTCTTCTTCTTCTTCTAGTAGTCCTTCCCATTATATTCCTTCATCCCACCATTTCCATTTTTCCTCAAACTTCATCTTTCTTATTGTTCTTAGTTTTATATCGAATATCATAATATCAAAATTTTCGTTAAAAAAAGAAGAAGATGAATGATCTTTTCTCAGGATCGTTCTCTCGTCATGGAGAGAACGATCATGATCAAGATTCTCATGGAATTGAAATGGGAGACACCGGTGGAGTCAACCTAGACAAGTTTTTCGAAGACGTAGAAGCTATTAAAGACGAGCTGAAAAACCTCGAAAAAATCTATGCTCAGCTTCAGAGCTCTAATGAAAAGAGTAAGACCCTTCACAACGCGAAAGCTGTGAAGGATCTTAGGTCTAAAATGGATGATGATGTTTCCCTGGCCTTGAAAAAGGCCAAGTTTATTAAAGTTCGTTTGGAAGCGTTGGATAGATCCAACGCTTCCAACAGAAGCCTCCCCGAGTGTGGCCCGGGGAGCTCCTCTGATAGGACGAGGACGTCTGTTGTGAATGGATTGAGGAAGAAACTTCATGAATCTATGAATCAGTTTAATGAGCTGAGACAAAAGATGGCGTCGGAATATAGAGAAACGGTTCAAAGAAGGTATTATACTGTTACTGGAGAAAATCCTGATGAAACAGTTCTTGATACACTCATATCTACAGGTAAATTTTACTCCCTTGTCTCATTGTATATTCGAATTCACACAGAAAATTAGATTGTCTAAACCTCGAAAAGTAGACGGAGGGAGTACAAATTTAAAGGGCACGATTGTGGTGGGGTGGTAAGTATTCCTCCATCTCAGACAAGAAATTTGGTTAAGGGTATTCAAGATTTAAGTTTTGATCTATATACTTAATATTAGTTTTTATATGCACAGTCTAATTCTCCGACAAGATGATCCTCCATCGTATGCAGTTCCATCCTTAATCAGAGGTCTTGAAATCAAACCTAGGGGAATAGAGTAGTCTTTAGTATGGAGTGGTTTACCTCTAAATGGGACTTTTTGATGTAAATTCGGATTAATCAAGCTCCAAAACGAATATCTGACATTATATATATCAAAAGAGTAAAACTCATCCAAATTTCCAAGTGACATATCAAACAATACTTATTTCATGTGTCTAGACCGAATAGGTTGATGGATCGTTCATCGTTACGAGTCATAACAGAACAAACAACTTGTTTTTGTGTCCCACAGGTCAAAGTGAGACATTCTTACAAAAGGCAATACAAGAACAAGGAAGAGGACAAGTGATGGACACAATAATGGAGATTCAAGAAAGGCATGAAGCTGTAAAGGAAATAGAGAGGAATTTGAAAGAACTTCATCAAGTTTTCTTGGACATGGCTGTTTTAGTGGAATCTCAAGGTGAACAACTTGATGATATTGAGAGCCAAGTGAATAGGGCTAATTCATATGTTAGAGGAGGTGCTCAACAATTACAAGTGGCAAGAAAACACCAAAAGAATACAAGAAAATGGACTTGTTTTGCTATTATTCTTTTGCTTATCATCATCTTGATAGTGGTTCTTTCTATTCAGCCATGGAAGAAATGAGATGGTCAAAGGTTATTGGTTTAGTTGTGGATGGACCTCCCCCTTTTTTTTCTTTTTTTTTTTAATATTCTATATTTTATAGTTTATTATTCTATATTGTGTATTTTGGGATATATTTTTTATGTGGGGAGAAGTAAGTTGGATGGGGGTCCAAGTGTTATTCTACATTGGATTATTATTATTTTTGTAATTATTGATGTATTTAGAGTATATTCTTTTTGTGTTGTGGCATAGGTATTTGTTTGGTTATTTTCATTTAAGATTAAGTTGTTCTTTTTCTTGTTTATGTTAAGTTTTTTTTTCTAAATTGATGTTTCTTGACACTTTGGTTTAATGGTCTAAAGTTTAGTTCTTTCTTGGCTTCTTCACTCCCATTGTTTTCACTTTCCGTTTTTCGAACTGCTTTGTAATGCTTTTACTTGAGCCAAGGGTAATCGAAAACAACCTCTTCTACCTCCCAAAGTAGGGGCTATGTTACTCAGACTCGTCAAAAATGCCAGGGTGCATGTCGGATTCTCCAAATCCAACAGGGTGCAGCATCAAAAGTGAAGAGTTTATGCAACTTAGGGTAGGGGTAAGGTCTGCATACAGACTAGCCTCCCTAGACCCCACTTGTAGGATTACACCAGATATGTTGTTGTAGGTTTAAAGCTTAGTTCTCACAATTCAAGCTTTTGACTATTTATCTAAAATTTTGTTCTAGTAGTTCAAACTTCTGACCTCTAATTTGAAGTTTAGTTCTATTAGTTCATAACTTTTGACCACTAAGCTAAAGTTTAATTGTATTAATTCAAACTTCACCAATAATCTGAAGTTTGAACTACTAGAAGTTTAGGAATACAGAATGAGCAAAATATTTGTGTAAAATTAAGATTTACAATTACTATTATTTAATGAGAAGATCAAGAAATAATATTTATAAATACAAAATGAGCATATGGTAAAGGGAGGAACAAGTAGTAGAATATATGAGCATTTTACAAAGAGTTATCTCTATTGATACTAGTGATGAGTTATGTTACAATCAAAATACAATATTTGTAAACTATGCATTTTAGAAAATGTACAGGCAATGTAGTAGCACAGCTTACCTGTATCAAAGTTACATAAGCTGGAAAAAGCATGTTTCCGTCGAATATAAAACTCTACATATCTCCAAATTGCCGATGCTGCTATGAATCTCGATGATCTTATGAGCCGAGACTAGAGAGTATTTCACTGTTCTCAGAATCACTTGTTTCGACTACTGGTGGAGAAGATACTGGATCTTTCTGCCCAGCTATATTTAGTCGTAATGGCCGTCCTTCAAGATCCTAATTGCATTATAAGAAACTGTGAGAAACAAGAAATATGTCAAATTGTCCTTAAGATACTTCATCACTACGTATCCTTACCACTTCATTCATGGTATCGAGTGCATTGTTCATTGCTTCAGCTGACGAAAATGTAATAAAACCAAAACCTCGAGATCTTCCCGAGGCCCTGTCATAGATGACTTTTGCACTCAAGAATCCTGGCTGGTCAGCAAAAGCGTCTTTCAGACCTTGAGAAGTGAGGTTCCAACTAAGATTCGCAACGTATAGTTTGTGAGGGCTATCTACAAAACCTTGATAGGTGCTTCTTATCTTTGCACTCATTACTTCCCTTTCACCTCCTCTTGGAACCTCGGGGAAGTTCACCTTGACTGTACGACCTCCAACTTGCTGTTAAACATTATATAGATAAGCAATGAATGGCCTTCGAGACCAAACTAAACGCTAATTGAGACAAAGGGCATCAGTCCAAGATAGGTAACTAAAACAAAATCTTAATAATATTGTTGTTTCTTATTGGGACAATGACATCAGTTCAAGATAGGTAACTAATACCAAATCTGAATCATATTGTTACTGAATGACTATCAATATTCAACATGCGTTCGGTATTTTGCATATTCTGGTATTGCAGATGAATTAAGTGTTTTAATAAGCTGATGTGAAGCATACAAGAAAAGAGAACTTGCTAGTAAATGATGAGAAAACAGTTAAACTTACAGATCCATCAAACAACCGAACTGCCTCCTCTGCTTCTTCAACACTTCCCATTGTAACAAATGCAAATCCACGACTTCTATCTGTAACTCTATCATAAACGATCTACGAATTCATTGAAGAAAAACAACATGAGTCATCCTGTATCTTATATTCCAACAGAAAAAATATAAGAAATCTATCAAAATTGAACTTATGTACAAACATGCAAGCGGCTTAGAAATCATGAGCCAGATTTCAACTGCAGCTACACAAAATTAAATCAACCAACTTTAACCACAAAACAACAAATATGAGAAAATATATGTTATTATTAAGTTTGCGAGTACAACTATGTGTATCCCATGATTCTTGTCTCTAACTTGTTTTCCATTGTTCGAGGGCTAATGCAGCTAGTGGCAGAGCCAGAATTTATCCAAGGGGACTCAAAAAACACCAAAAGATCACACGTTGGATTTGAACCTATTCCCCAAAGCAATTTTGAACATCCTTTATCACCTACACTAGAACCTTCCATTATAAAATGCACTCAACAACTTATACACAACAAAAAAAACTCAGTCTTTGCACATTTGTACTGTATAATTTTCCAATATAGGAATGTTGAGTTGCATAAATAGAATTAGTCCGAATTTTGTAATTGGATTTTTCTCCCATAACATATTGATGTCTATATACATATCATAAGATTTTGTTGCATAAAGATTCAAGAATTGGAAAGGGAAAAAGCAACAAGAACAACATACCCAGTGTAATCCCACAAGTGGAGCTTGGGAAGGGTAGAATGTATGCAACCTTACTCCTAACTCCTGAGAGGTAAATTTTGTCCGAAAGACCCTTGGCTTGAGTCACACATATCAACAACAACAACAACCACAACAAACCCAGTGTAATCCTACAAGTCGAGCCTGGGAAAGGTAGAATGTACGTAGACCTTACTCCTAACTCTTGAGAGATAAAAAATATGTCCGAAAGACCTTTGCTCGAGTAACACGTATCAACAACAACAAAATACTCATTACACAAGTAGTGTCTGGTAGTGTATGCAGACCTTACCCCTAACTTATAGAGATAGAGAGGTTGTTTCCGATAGACACTCAACTTAATTAAAGCCCGCCAAACAATTTTTAAAAAAGGGATACAGATACGGAAGCAATAACAACAACAAATTAATGCAATATGGAGAGTGTTATACAACAAACAACATATCAATGCATTTACAATAACACAACCATAACATACATTCATTACATAACATTCGAAAAACCGACAGTAACAACAACAAAATAATGCGATAACCAAAGCAAAGCAACAAAAAAACAGACCTCAACATTAGCAACTTTACCAGCTTCAGTAAAGATTTCAGACAATTGAGAAGGTGTCATCGAAAATGGCAAATTACCCACATACAATCTACCATCTTCAATCGACTTAGGCTCATCAACAACCCCATTTCCTTCTTTCTCCACACTCTCACCTCCCTCATTCTCTTCATCTTCTTCAATTTCCTCTTCCGCTGACAATTCAGCTTCCTCATCTAATCCAACAACCTCAGCTTCATCAGACACAGCAGAAGTAGAAAAATGGGTTGAAATTCGATTGAAAGAAGCTAAAAGAGAAGAAATGGGGAAATGGGGTTTCGATTTTATGGGTTTTATGGAGTTATTAATCTTGAAATTGAAATGGGTATTGGTAATACTTGAAGAAATGTGCTCTACTACTGAGAATTTAGGCTTTTGAGTGAAGAAATGAAGTGAAGGAGAAGAAGAAAAAGCTGACATTTTTTCTTCTTCCAAATTTTTCTACCAAAGAAGAAAGTTCAGTGAAGAAATGAGAGAAGATAAAAGATGAGGTTTTGATAAGACAGACTTATGGGGTCCATTTCCGTGTTCGATATCCATATTGAAATCTCGACTAATCTTATATCGGTAAGTTCATACGTTCGAACTTGAATAGACGAAAGAAATTATATTTATCCCATAGTAACTCTTATCGGTGAACTTGAATCTCAGCAATTACTGTCTTCAATCATTTTTACTCGTTCATTTTAAATTTTACATGTTAATTAATGTATAGAAGGTGTTGAAGGTAAAATAGGAAAAAGTTAATTGTTTTTCTTTGATATGTTAAAAGTGAATGAGAAAGTACTTAATGACGATTAAGTAATTAATGTGGAGCATGAAAGACATTAGTTGGTTTTATCGATTTGGTTGTAAACTATTCGATGCAAAATAAATGTTTACCCTATTATGTTATATTGTACGATATACAATATATTAATTGTTTTGGTTGTATTGTGAAATTCATCGTTACACAATTAAAGAGAGACATGCTAACATGATTTGTTATCATTTTACCAGACGCAATCGATGTTGGCATATCTCATGTCTAAAGTTGGTTGAAAAAGGTGATTTTTAAGTTTAATATATGAATTGTTTTGGTTGTACATTGTGAAATTCATCGTTACATAACAAAAAGAGACAATTTAATATGATTCGTTATTATTTCACCAGATGCAATTTGAAGTTGGCATATTCCATGTCTGAAGGTGGTTGAAAACGACGATAAAGGTTGTGCTAGAATGGTAAGCTTTACACACCCCCCCCCCCAAAACAATGTAGGATTTCGGTCCAAATCTAAATTCAGTCATGTCTCAATACAGGTATCAGAAAGTGGGTGGGAGACAAAACAAAAAAAAAGATTAATGTTCTTCAAAATGCATAATGAGAAGGTAACTATAGATTACATGACAGTTGCAAACACAACACAATCTACACTCCCATTATACAAAATACCAGTCTGAAAACACACCAATTTGCATGGATCAAGTTCAATCATACATCATTGTATTTTTCACAAACCAAAATCACAAAACAGTAATCCAAACACACTGCAACATCAGAGACCCCGATCGACAGGGTCATCATCGTCATCATCTTATCAAAAACAAGTTTATTTATCCTACAAAGAGCTGAAAATAAAGTAGCATTAAGGCTTTAGTGCCTCTTACCATCCACGTTGCTTGATAGCAATAGAACGATAGAGGCACCGCGTTAATGCTAAGCCAAGGATGAACTGCCCATGATAGCCAAGGATGATCCGACAATTGTCAGCAACCAAATGTGTATGCATTAGGTTGTAGCACGGATGAGGTGAGGCTCAACTCGTGACACCTGACCTCGTTCTCAAGCCAAGGCTATCAAACTTTGAGGTTGCAACAGCTATCTGCTGTGCCAACCCACTTACCAGACATGAAAATACCGTGTCCAGTATTCATCATGTCCGGTATTGCCTGGACCGGAGGCCTCAGGTTTTGGAACAGAAGAGGATCAAGATTGCCACTAGAGTACATGTTAGTGACCCCTGATGAATCAAAGAACCTACTTCCAGATGTTTCTTTTGGTGAGCTCAAATTGCTGCTATCAGACTGCAGCACTTCAGAATTCTGGGATCCGGTAGGGTAAAAGTTTTGAACATCGCCTGTCTTGAACATATCGGGGTTTTTTCCACCCTTCATAGTTCCATTCATATTCCTTGTGTTCAAGAAGCGACCACCACAGCCCCTAGGTCGGCGCAAAGCATGGAGATGGCGAGAGAGGTGCAAGTACGGCTGCAAGCATTAAGCAGTGCAAAACTCAGTAACAACAGGGTGAACAGAGGACATGTTCAAAAGCATAAAGATCAACTAAAATATCATGCTGATATGTAGATATCCACTGTCAATGATCATAGAAATAAAACTTTACCTTGCGTGGTTTAAGAGCTTTTTTCTCCATTTCCTTAGCCCGGGTCTTTCGACGCCTTAGTATCCCATGATACTGCTTGGCATTTACGAATATCGGACCTTCATCAGAAGCCAAATTCAATGGTAGCATAATGCGGCCCTGCAAAAATTGTGAAGTGAAATTATATGAATATTAGAGCCTCGAAATCATTCAATTTGAAGATGTAGAGTAAGACTAAATTACACTACAAATTCCAACTATATTGCCAAGGTACATGATAAATGGCTTTTTATCAGAAGACATGTGTTTCCTGTTACTGCATATATTCCAGTGTTCTGCATTAATCCGAAATATTTCCGTTTCCACCTTTCCTTTGTTATTCCATAATTGTAGCTAATATTTGAAACCGCTACTACTGAAAGACGATCCTCTGAATTAATCCAGGAAAGTAAGTTCAATGATCAATCTGTTGATACGGTACCCTTCTGGTGTTCTAAACAACTATGAAAACTTTCCTCTAGAGATATTTGTCCTTTTCACCACTTTTTCATTTATACTTGATGCAACGAGCGAAGATTCCTGGTCTCTTCTCCATCACTCCTTTGCTAATTAGTATAAGAATGCCTTCATTTAGAAGATACCTTAAGGTGATCCGCTAATGGTAATCAGCGAATAATTAGAGGATCTCACCCGTAGTTCCAAAGTATTAGTAGCATCCTTTTGGTTTCACAATTTGGGAGCAAATTTTCTTAGTAAATTCAATTCAATGGACGATAAATGTGATTCCAATGATCTTTCTTTGCATCATTCTTTTAATTGTTTTGACGCCAATACTTCGTCAAACGCTGTTCTACCCCGACTAAAATAGGTACTAAGCAGACTACTCTTTACTTCAATACGAAAGGTAAGTATGTTTCCTTAGTTGTTGTTGTTATTTTAATGACCAAGAAATCTGTCTGGGGCCAACCCTTAGGACCAACGCAACTACAGCCTTTGAACCTCCAAAATTGGATAGTAAGCATCAGTTAAGTGGAGCTACTTCTTCCTCATTTTCATCTATTTAATTGCTTATAAGGTGGTCTCCTCAGCCAAAAAACTACTTAGGTGAAAAATTGGAGCCGTGTTTCCTCAAGGCTCTCAGGTTATATAATGTCCACAGAGGTGGCTTCTTCTAGACATGACGCACGCTATAACATCTCTGCTTGTGAGGAAAAACTTAAATATACCAATCAATTGATCCAACTAACTTGCAAAATCAACAGGCATAAATCAAGGTTTCTTCAACTTTCTCTCGTCTTTTTCAACTAAAAATATTCCAATCTTCGTTTTGATGAAGGAGAAAGAATGGTTTTTGGAAACTTTTCCAAATCAACCACATTAAAAATCCAACTCAGCTCACATATGATGTGCTAAAACAAAATTTACGCAATATTATCAATGATGGAAACATGACAATATAAGCTGTCATAAAGTTGATATTGGTTGTCATTACATGTTTGAAAAGATTTAGAAAACTTTATAAAGCTGAAGTTTGTTACTTTAGTAAGTTATGCAACAAAACAGCAGATACGTCTACAGTAATGCTGTTACTTCGCTCTTTGGAATATGTAACTAATTCCAGAGAAAGCATAAATTACCAAACCCACATAACTCCGGTGATTGGAAAGTGATGCTATCAGAAAGAAGTAGTACCGAAAGTTGAGGAGCATAAGCTGAAAATAACCCAATGCATTGCTCTCCATAAGGATATTTTGCAGAAATCTGCACCATTTAAAAGCACATCACATAAACATAATGAACAAGCACATATACTGGGATTTATTGAAGACAAATGGAACTTTCGTGATGAAAAAGATTACCAGGGACTGACCAAAACCTAGATCAAAGTGACCTCGGTAGTCCATATTAGCTGCGCGAACAGAGGTAGCAGCCTGAACGTTTGAAAGTTTTTGCCCATTTGCTGAAGATTTGCAATCACCTGAAGAAGATACTACATAAATGTCAACATGTCTTTTGTAAAACGGGCTGTAGAAGAACCCAAATGGTTAAGCATTTCAACAGAACGTGATTTCCATTAACAAGAACTAGAGAAGAGAAGGTGTATGGAGTATGATGTTAAACTAAAGGAAAAAGGAGAAAACAAAATGGCACAATAGCTGAGATTCTCTAACTCGGGAGATAAGATGGAGTAAAAGGAGAAGCATTAATAAAATCCCTTGCTAACTAGTAAATTGCTTATGATATTCCATAATTGTCAGCATCATCAATACATAAATGAGATAATATCTCAGATGGTCACTCAACTATCAAGGAAAAGCAGAAGAAGGATAATAGTTCTATCTCTAAGGAAGAATATCGGAAGGAAATCAAGATAGATAATTCCAAGCCCGTTAGTTCCACCGTGAGAAGAATATATGTGGAGAAAGTCAAGATGGTGAATCGCAAGTTCGTTAGTACCACCATGGAACAGACTCAGATTATCCAAGAATGGAGATAGAGGCATGATTATGCCACATTTTTCAAGAACCTTGTTGGAAGTTTGGAGCAATAGATTTGTCCAACTTCCAAACTAGATATTATTTTTGGTCTTGGACTTGTAAGCTAAGTTGCATGGACTCTTCACTTTCGATGCTGCACCCATGTCAAATTCTCCAAAAAATACAAATCTTTTGGAGAAATCGACGCGCACCAGGTGACATTTTTGAAGAGTCCGAGCAACATAGCTTGTAAGTACTTTATAAGACTCCTAACATTTCTCTTTTTAAGGTGGTCAAAAAAATATATCAGTACATCAAATCTAGCTTGACTATGGAAAGATTTTACTCAACCTACCAAAGTTTTTTACTTAATGTTATTTTCATAATGTTTGGAAAAGCACTACCAGTTTTCGTTCTTTCTTGAAAAAGCTGAATTTACATTGAATTCTGAGAAGCACCGATTGTGGTTTTCATGCAATGTAGTTAAGATTTTGTTACAAGAACTTCACCAACAACAAGTAAATTAAAAGAAGATTTTTTTCGAGAACAATTCTAATCTAACATTGGTCCAAGAACTTGGTCTTTTTCACGAAAGGAGCAAACATCTTGGCACTAAATATCATTTTCTTGGACAATGCATATTTAAGAAAGAATCAGATATCAAAATTTGAGAGGTCACCAAGCCATTGAAATTGATGATCTTAGAAATTACTAATGTCTTTTGGTGTGACTTATCAAGTTTAAGAGGGGCATTGAATTTGTAAACTATATTCATCCCAAATGCATATATTTTAAGGATAGTTACCCATATAGACTACCACCAAGACCTATCCCATCGAAAAGCAAGACAACGCTCGATTACCTACTAACCTTTTACCCTTATCCGTGACGTCCACACCCTCCTATCTAAGGTCATGTCCTATGAATTTCCAAAAGAATGAATAAGAAAGTACCAGAGGAAATAGTGAACTCTGTTGCATTCCCCTTAGGCTGCTGCTCCACAGATGCAGATTTCAATTGTCCAAAAGGCTCAGCAAAAGCCACAGATTGAGACATAAAACCACTACTCCACCAAGGAGCAGTGCACAATGTTGCAACAGATTGATTCTGGACAACCCCCTCATTTCCTTTGGAAAATACAGTAGTATGCATGGTTATAAAAGAGCAATTCACACCTTTTTTCTTGAAAATCTGAAGGAATTAAGTTCCTGCAGCTCAATCAATTGAAGCAAACAATATTTCATAAGTTTCCATTGAAAACAATGCCTCAAGATATAATATAACAGAAGTTCTAAAACTCAATCCAAAATTTTCAAGAATCATATCCAGAAATAACCAAAAAAGAAGAACTTGAAAAAAATTGCAATAAGAAAATAATTTTTTTTTCTTGATAACTATGATGCCTAGGCCAACTTGTGGACATCTCGACTAGTTCCAACGGGTATCTATTACCTCCTATCAAGCACAAGTATTAGGTAATAACAAAGGCAGAACTAGGCTTTTGAGTTTATAGATTCTAGATTCTTGAAAAGAAAGTTATTGGTTTTTTGATAAAGTATTTATACGATCCACCAAGGTTTGAACAGATAAAAAGAAATCACCTAATGTTTTTGCCTGTGCTACAATTTGAACTTGAAATCTCATGATTCTCAACTACTTCATTAACTACTAAGCTATACCCTCGGGATGCTAGGAGAAACAAAAAAAGATCTTGAAAACAAATTCTATCTTTTTATTCATTATTTTAAGGAAAGAAAAGCTAAAAAGGGAAAATTTACAGAAACTACATAAAAAACATCAATCATTGAACAAATATTCTAATAGATATAAGCTAAACTACAAGATAACCAGACAAAAACCACAAAAATGGCAGTTGTCAAAGAACATAACAATACACAAACACCATAAAAGTAAAAATCAAAATATATAACCAACCTTGAGTTCTATAATACCAAGAATAGTTCAAAGAAGAAAATAAGGAGAGAAAGAACAAACTTTTACAAATTACAACAGCCATAATAGAAAAAAAAAAAAGTGAATATTCTTGACAAAAACAAAGCAGAATTCAAATTTGCTGGTGTGCAGGTAACAGATATCTCGTAAAATTAATCAATATACTCACAAACTATCCCGCACACCATCGTAATAAAAAAAAAACACTCACTAATTCTATGCGATACCTACTACCTCCCACTAACACAATTAGAAAAAAAATCACCTAATATTTTTGTATCTGCTAAAATTTAAACCCGAAAACTAAATCACTTTATTAACCACTAAACTACACCCTTGACTAACTAAGAAGAAGAACAAAATCTTGATAACAAGTTTTAATCTTTTCTTCATTATACTAAAAGAAAAGCTTAAAAAAATAAGGAAATTTTCAAGAAATCACCAAACTCTGAGCAAAACATCAAATAAAAATAAACAAAACACTATTTGAACAAGAAAGATCAAATCTTTACAACACCTATGATAGAAAAAAGAGAAAAATAAGTGAATATTTGCAAGTTGAGTGTTGTACCTAGTGAAGTAATAGTTGTACGTTGAAGAAGAAAAATTTAAGCTTTGTGTGATTGTACGGTCAATTAGAGAAACCCCATTTAGTTAGTAGCCATGTCAGTACAATTTCAAGCAGAGAGAAAGAGAGAAAAGAGAGAGAGAGAGAGAGAGAGAGGGCGACAGGATGATTTACAAGTGGAAAATAATTTGGAATTACTTGGCAATGACCAATGAAATATAGCCTTCATGGAAGGACTTTGTTTTATGTGCTTTATTAGTTTTTTTTTTCTTCTTTAATCACTCCCCACTCTTGCTCGATCGATGGTCAGGGGTCATAACGCACTCTTGACACAATAAATTTACTTTAAAGTTGACTTATTTGTTGATGATCGTTGGAATGTGTACGAGAATACATAAGAGCAATCTGAGTATCTGACTAGAAAATCATATAAAACTTGATTGAAAAACAAGTGTTTATTGAAGAAGTCCTAATAAGGATTCTCTCAATTTAGCATAAGTAAGGGATGAGAAAGTCATTACGAGGACTTTTTTTTTATTTAACAAATTTATTTTCTTTGTTACGAAGGGTGTGGGTACTTGTTGTTCAGAGGTGTCATCAGAGTGATTCAAAATTGTGGCGGGAGATTAGTATACCTTCATACTTAATAATTAAAATCTCAAGTTTGAATTCTAAAAATAAAATCGTTTTAAAAATAATGTGTTTTATGCTTTAATATTAGTCTCTCAGCGTGAAAAATCATTCTACTATATTAGAAGAGTGAAGGTTTGGTCTTGTGTTCAATAATATGTACTTGAAAAATTGGATTAATCAAGCCCTAAAGTGGATATCAAAAAATTCGGGGTAGGAAACAACAAAAAAAAACTCTCCCAACACTACCCCTATCCACACACCCCACCCCCCACCACCCAAAAAAATACTTGATATGTTATTTTAAATAATATTAATTTCAAGATTAATTTACGAACATTTAATACTTTTTGTATTACGGCGAAATAACAACTAAAAAAGCACCTGATATTTTTTGTTAGCTCTAATGAAATTTAAATTCTCATCGATTATTATATTTCATTTCACTTTATTAACGATTAGACCACACATTTTTTTGGCCTAACATGAATTAAACATTGAAAATTTGGAGCACTTACTACTCCCCTTCTACTCATTCTCAACTAAAAAAAAAGTGGTGTATTTATATAATAAAAATATTTTATCATATGCTTTTAACACTTGTACCTTAGTCTAACACATTCAAATCCTTTTGACTTTACTAACTTTAATTCTTTTTTTAAAAAAAATTAAGAAAAAAGGAAAACCACATAAGTGGATAGTACTTGATATTTGTTAGTGGATTGTAAGAGGATAACCATAAAATCTCTTAACTTTTTATAACATAAAAAATAATCTCAACTTTTTATGACATAAAAAATTATTCTTCAACTGTTTAGAAAGCCAAGTGGAACATTTTTTAGGGTGGGGGTGACTAGTTATTTTTTAATTATTATTATACAAACACAAAGCTTTCCAACTATAGCAAGTGGCTACTATTATTAGTATGATTTATTCTTTTTAAGAAGATAGAGTATATAAATTAATTTGGGTAATTGAGGGTGGGAGGGGACCTATACCTATAGTACTTATAATTTATATTACCAAAGATTCTAATTGAGCGATAAGCATATCATCATCTTTAATTTGATGTATCGAATTTGAGTTTTAAAATGGTGGTACATTTAATAATAAAGAGAGTTTTACTTGTCGTAGTTGAATATTTCAGTACACATTAAATTAGTCGACCTTAAAATGACTATCGAAATTCAAGGGTTAGTATATGCTATTAGTTAGATTAATTACTTGATATGAGATCATTAAAGGTATGGTGAGATGATTCCTATCATTCTGCCCTTGACTAAAGATCTTGGAATCGAATTATTAGAATGAAGAATTTTTTTATAGGGAGCACTTATCTAATATTATTCAGGTTGGAGATAGATCCAAAATTTCTTAGTGAAAAAATCAGGATTAGTTAGGTAGGAATCCCTCTGCCTTTAACAAGAAGTCGAGCATGTGACTGAAATTTTCTTGGTACAAGTGCTTTGTCTCCTCCTCCTATCTCAATCGTAAAATATGCTAATAAGAGAAAGTGATCTTTTATGGCCAATTAAATTTTGAATAAAAAAAAACGATCTTATAAAAAAAAATATGTTGCATTAGACAATGTGGGAATTTGGAACATAAGATCAGAGTTTTGGACGCGACGATATTTCGGACAACAACTATACATGAGGGTATACACGACATCAACCTCCTTATAAGATAGGAAATTTGATTCCAATTAATGCTTTTTTATTTGGCAAGGTGGTTGGATTCCACAACAAAACCGTTTAAGCAAAGGGCCAAATGAAATAGACAAATTTGATTAACATATGATTCTCGCGGATTAGGGTATTAGGTAAGTAGTTGAGTGTCGTCTCATTGTCCAGCGAGATAGGTTTCTCTTTGCATATTAGTAGTATTAGCATTGTTCTTGTAGTTTCTGGTCCCTCGATTTTTGCTAATGTTGTTTATTGTGCTTTGACTATTATAAGTTTTTTTTTTTCTGTATGTTTTAGAATGTTTCCTTTCATGTGTTCCTTAAAAAAAAATCTTATAAAAAAATTATCTCCAAATATGAAAAGGGTCATATAATATTAAGAACATTTGTAATAAATTATAAAATTATTTTGAATGAGAAAATGACATTTTATATTTAAACAATATATTATAATTACTATAAGGAGAAGATATATTCAAGGGTTGGTTAACCTATTGGATATTTTTGCATAGCTAGGATCACCATTGTATTTTATTCTATTTTTTAAAATAATTTTTTTATTATTAATATAATATTCCAACTAAGGCATGATATTTAGTTTTTAACTTCAAGAACCTTTCTAATTAATATTTAGCGAATTTTAATTAAAGATCTCGAGTTTAAACTTTATGTATGAATTTTTTTTATAGATAATGTTTTTTAATTAATTGAAATTCTAATATAATTATCGAATATAAAAGAAGGGAGCCTTCTTCCAAAGACTCCAATCCAAACCTTGGTTTCAACTATATATTATAATTATTATTCTAATATAATAGAATATGTATATAAGGCAGCAACTTGGTTTTTTTTCACTTATACTTTTCTTCCAAGGAAGGCCATATATATATAACACATCTTTTTAAAAAAAAAACTAATTGCTTGTAATTTAATTAAATGATAATAATGCAATAGTGGAATAATATTGTTTTCTAGTCATTGTCATTGTATTAATCTTCTTTAAAATTAATTCTATTTGCATGGTTGCAAATTTTAAGGATGTTTTAGCCACTAGTATTGTTAGTATAGTCTGCCCTCATAAATGTACCTGAAATACGCGAATTCAAATTTATTCAAATCTCAATAAAAATATCAAACATCATGAAAAATACAAAAAAAAAAAGAAAAAGAAGAAGAAGATATTATATAAATAATTGTATTTACCTACAAGTTTTCAATTTTGAGATAGTTTATTTCACATAATCCAACCCTATCATTCCTTTCTATTTATCCAGTTTAAATTTTTATACTTCTGTTAAAAAATATTAATTAGTGATTATTTTATTAAATTTTCCTCATTAATAATACTTTGGAATCAAAATGTGTTCACTATTTATACTCCAATAAGTTTGAGGAATGAGGGTAAAATTGAAAAAAAAAATCTCGATTTGCTAAAATAGATGAATAAAAATGATTTTTTAAAAATATATTAAACAAGTAAAAGAGAACAGAGAAAATATTTAATTAAGAATTTAAGTAATATTTCTTTCAGTTTTAGCACTATCAAATCATTCAGCTGATATTTAAATGAAATCCTTTTGGATTGAAAATCTTGAAAATAAAATATATTAACAGTACTTACTATAAAAAACAAAGATAATTTGATTAATTAATGGTAAAGTTGTTTCCACTTTTGGGCATGAAACAGATACAATGTGTAAACAACAAATCACAAACACCAACTAATGCATTATTAGATACTAACCAACCTACAACTAAGTAGTATCCATTTGATATTTTCACTAATGATTAACATAAATTCCCACTCTGATTTTTTTAATTAAATGATTTTGATGTTGATGGAGTAAGTGCTTGTGGAACACTATTCTACAATTCAAATTGCACATTTGTGTTTCGCAGTGCGTAGAGCCATAATTTTCACTAAAAATTCGAATGATTTGATTAGTTATCATGATGTGTCATAAACTTGTTTGCTACTCAGATGGAAAGATGATTAGATCATTTTCGGAAAAAAATTCAAACGAACAAAATCGTAAAGAATTAGTAAACCTATCCAATTTTAATGTCGTATAAGTCAAGAGCCACTAAAATAAATAAAGAATTTTGTGGCAATAATATAATTACCGCTATATTATATTTGACGATAAAAATAAATAATAACAATATATAGTTTTTACTAAAATATCAATACAAAATTGGTAGCTCAGCAAGTAAACTTCAAGAAATAATATAAAGAAGCTTTATTAAGAAGAAAAAAGGCACATTTTCAATACATGTGTTTTGATGTAAAATAAAGTTTAATATTAAAAAAATGGACCATAGTTTTATAGATAATTAATAATTGTAAAATGGTAAGGAGATGCCTTAAATGGAACTCATTCTCCTTTCTAGACTAGAAAATCATTATTTATAAGGTCCACATCAAATACATTAAGTTTATTTTCACTTTGTCTCCTTTAAGTAGGTATATGTATATATCATTGAGAAAAATCGTGTGCGGATTTAATTCAAAGTGGATAATATTTTGTCATGTAAAGAATATTTTTGTGATGTTTTAGCACAATAATTATTATCAAAGCGGACAATTCAACGAGACAAATATGAAGATGTCACAGTGACAACAGAGCCTTATATAGTGTCTCTGCTTGTTTACGTGTCGATTTACTACGGTAACTTTGAAAAAACATACACTAATAAAGAGAAGATAATGAGTTTTAGTGGTCATAAATACTCAAATGATGTGGGTGACACATAATGAATTTCTAGATAACCAATACGCTTACATATTAATCACAAATGTATTATTATTATATTTTAATTTCATTTAATTTCAATATTTCCATCTGAAAATGACCGAGCTTTTGCTTTCTTTTTCATCTTGTTTGACTAAATTATAATTTTAGTAAACATCACATGATTAACTAGGACTTAAATTTAATTTGTCAAATGCAATAAGGGAGCTAGTTAATGGTTGGTAAAATAGGGAGCAAGATAGCAACGTATCAAACTAAGTAATTGTTTTAACATTGCGATTAATTCAGATTCACGTCACATAACTGGGAAAGCACTAACTCTCTATTTGAATTTTCTTTATTTACGGGATAATTCGTCATCATTCTTATTTCATTTTGAAAGAAATATATACATCCATATAAGAAATTGTTACTGATTTTTCTGTTTTAATTTGTTTGTCTAGTGTTGACTTGACACAAAATTTATAAAAGTAAAGAAGATTCTAGAATTTTGTGATTTTAATTAATTAAACTAAAAATATGTAAAATGTACCTTTTAAAAAAAAAATGTGATCTTAAATATGTTAAGTGAAAAGTTGGAATGAGTAATAGAAAAAATCTTTATAAAATAAACTAAAAAGAAAAGATAAATAGAAGAATCAGAGGTTATGTATTCAAATACCGATAGAAAATGCTCTTATACGACATGAATTCAGATTAACTAGGACTCTAAAATAGAGATTGAATATCGAGTGAGAAAAAGAAAACACAACAACATACCAAAAGCGACATTTAAGTTCGTGCTCAAAAATGGAAAAATTTCTAGTCGAAAGCATTTTGTTTTCTTTAATAAATGTTATGTTTCGAATTAGTCAGAATTTGAAATGAATATCAGACATCGAATACAAATAAGGGAAAATTGTATGAAATAGCAAACTATTAATTCAAATTAAATGATATAGCCATAATTTATTTAATTGTAATTTGCAGCAAACATCCCCTTTTTTTTGCCACCTGATTCGATATACAATTAGTCATTTTCGGTATACAATTAGCCATTTTATACATTTCGGTATAAAATGTATAAAATGCGTTTGTGTTTGTATAAAACGAGAGAAAAGTGTATATACAAATACAAATACATATATTTTCATCTTATACACCTACAATTATACAAATACATATCTTATTATACAAATTACAATGTATAAATGAATTTATACAAAACTGAACAATTTGTATAAGACTGAATGTTTGTAGCGAATTATACAAATCAAAAGCTCCATAGCAAACATAAAATTTGTTATGGAGTGCAATTATGCAAACTACAGCTATAACATACAAATATAATTTTTATGTTTGCTATATGTGAAAGTTGCTAAAAAAAAATACGGGACTAAGGTGCTTCTCTTCTTCCAGCAAATTCAAGTGGTCCAACAGAATAATTATTTTTATCATAAATAAAAAAAGTTTTTTTTCTTAACTTTTATTGGAGAATGACGTTATCCACGTGTCAGCAATTGAAAGTTTGTTGGAATGCATGAGATGTCTACAAGTAGTATCCATATAATAACCACTAACACTTTGTTTGGATCATTGTTACCCATTGTTTCATAATGTATTGTATTGTACTCTATTGTACTGTATTGTATGATAAATACAATGTTTGGCTATACTGTATTGTTTGTTGTTGTTTAATAACATTTTAATTGTTTGGTTTGATTATATCGTACTGTATTGTAATTTATAAATTTACTAAAATATCCTTAATTATTCTAGGATAGGAGGTTTTGACTATAATTAAATAATATAAGGTAAAGGGTAAAATAGTATTTTGAAATATTATGTAAAGATATAATTAGAAAAAGAAATTAAGTAACAATGGGAACACACCAAATCGGTTGTTCCATAAATTAGGGATTTTCATTATTTCGTAACAACGAAATTTAACAAAACAATACAATACAATACATTTTAAGTAACAATCAAAACAAACATTGTAGGTATAATAACAATACAATACGATGAGTAAAAATGATCCAAACAGAGTGTAAGAGTAATGACCGACGAGTAGTATCTCTACATCCTTAATTAAAAATCTCGAACATCAAGTGATTCAGAAATAGAAAAAAATTTTGGTAGGAAGTACATCCGATCGTTCCTACTTTAGTAATCTATGTAACGTGAAACTGAATTAAGCAGGAGCCAAAATAAGTATCAAATTTCAGGTGAAAACTGAAAAAGAGGCATCCAATATTCAGAACCTAGCCCAATTAATTTGTATTCACGTCAAATAGACCATTGAGAAAGTAAAATGTGCTCTATGCTCTAGCAAGAAGTTTCTAATTTTCAAGGCTCTAAAACCCGAAATTTTTTATTAAGAATAAAATGATCGTCCCAACAAACATATTGCTAGTAACATATGCAATCTTTCTTTTACAAGTTCAATAGAACCGAACTTATTATGCTTTTAAAATTATGGATTTAGATTAATAAAAGAAAGATCTCAACCAACGTATCACAATCGTCGCAGATGCAACAACTTTATGTTGCGGATTCAATCAAATCTAATATTTTTCGACTCATAATTTTAAAAATATAATAAATTTAGTGTTGAAACTTTTTAAAGTTGAACCCGTTAAATTTAAATCTGACGACAAACGTGGCACACACAAAAAAGAAAAGGAAAAGGTGTTTTATGTTATAAATATTTGCTGCTAGATTTGCAATTCCACATCAGATTTAGCTGACTTTTTATTTTAAAAAATCTTTTATAAATAACACCCACCATCGGATTTTGTCTGGGTGTGTGTTAATAACTTTTTTAAAATAATAAATACATCTTTTAAAAGGTACAAGAAAAAGAATTATTGAAAAATTGAAGAACTTTAAAACTTTTTATTTATTTATTTTTAAGACCTTTGAAACTTGCTTGATGGCATCAGCAATGATCTCACTACCAATTGTAATGGATTTCTTTAATTTGTTTTTCACTCGGCGTTCGATATCTGTGGTGGAGCTCGATTAAATTCGAATACATGTATTGCATGATTCATTTCTATAGTTGGCGTTCTCAGTAGGGTTTTTCCATTCCTAAAAGTTCGAAGTACTCAATATCTCTGATTAATTAAGGATGGATGAATCTCAATTAACTCACCAGGACTTATATCGATAATTATAATGGCTTCATTATGGATCTTAGCTTATAAAGCTTCATACAAAAATGGAGGACCTTTTGTTCTAGCATTATTATTTTTTTGGATAACAATACTTTTTATCCCTAAATTATTTATAAATTTTACTTTTTGATCGTTGTGTGATATATAACTCAATATATTTAATTTTTTAATTAATTAGAATGTGAATTATTGGTCCCTTAAAGTAGAAATTATATTATATTTGACTATCTACAGAATTATATCATCATTAAATATAAAAATAACAGTAAAAGCTTAACATGACACGTTTTAATTTTTTGATGAAGGATGTTCGACTGACCAATGCCTAAGGATCCATATATTTAATTGTGGATCCAAGACAATAATAAAAATATTTGAGTCTTAAATTTTGATTTAGGTTTCTAAATTTTATATTTCGAATATCATATATCTAAGTAAGTAAAATTAGTTAAAATATTTGCAACAAATTGTTTTTATTCTGTTCAACTTAATCTTTTTAGTAAAAGATTGAATCGAGTTTATTATGATTCAATTAAGAGAATGAAAGATAATTATTTGATATATTTCTTTCTATTTTTCTTTTTTTATTTCTTCTAATTTATTTATTATTGTCTACTTTATGAACAAGATAAAATCGAAACTCTTTTTATACCTCACAAGCAATAGCTAATCTAAGCTTCGTGAATAATTTTATTACTTCCCAAGCAAGATTATATTTTTCAATACGAGTGTGATACCCTAGCTTAGGATAATAATAATAATGGCAAAAAAATAAGAGATATTGGGTAAATAAATATGCATGATTTACATACTAATGACACATTTTAAAGTCGTGTGAGTCATGTAATGGACAATATCAATAGTGTGTTGGGTTGAGTCATTACAAATGGTATTGGAACCATTCCTATATCAGACTCGTGAAAGATGAGCCAGAGTCCAACTAAATTAAGACAAATTCAAAAAAGGCGGATAAACCTCGGTGCTGAGTCTAAGCAAACCAACGTGGTGGGGCAAATTCTGCAAGAGGAGAAGAGGTGTACGTGACACCCTACCTTAGGATAACATCGACAAAACACATAAGTGATGTTAGATATATAAGCAAATTGTACACTCTAATGATGCGTTTTAAAATCGTGCGAATCTAAATTCAAATTAAAATAAATAATATTACTAGCGGAGTGGATCGCGCCGTTAGCTTTGTATAAATGCTAAAAATTTCAATTTCCATTTATTTTCCTTATGTTGCTTGCTTTAAGTAATGCATTTCCTTTTTGGACTTGGTGAAAAAGTTGAATGGATCAAGTCAAAAATGTGTGTTTGTAACACTAAGTTTTTTGTTTTATTTAGCTTATTATAAAGTAAGTATAAAAAAAAACGACTAGCTGTTACTTAAATATGAAAGTGGATTTCCATTTCATTAATTTTTTTAATAATCTTTTCTTTTTTTTAATACTTTGGTGTTAAATAATGGATGGAGTTACTTAGAGTAACCTAAGATATTAGCTTTCCTATTATATATTTTTTTTAAATAATAATTCAAATTTGAGTTTTAATCAAACTTGAAAAATTAGCTAGGAGTGTGCGAGTCAATTCATATTAAAACCAGAAGAGGGAATTCAATGTCAATCGCCATCTCCTTGGCACACGTGACGGTTATCACCTCTACCACGTCCTCCTTAACGTCCCTTGTTATCTCGTGCGGAATTCTTCCTCTGTTGAGGCTTCTGCTGGTCTCGTTTTTGCCGAGCCTGATTCTCTATGGCATGGACGTCTTTGATTGGATGGAGACAGATATATAGAAAGTGTGCAGTGATATATTTAACTAAGATATATTACATACTTTTCTTCGAAATATTAGTCCTTCAATTTAACCCACCCTCATCATCTCATCCTCGTCAAAAGCATCAAAGAGCACTAGCAAAAAAAGAGTCCGGAGCCTAAAGGGCAAAAAAAATGGTCAAAAATTCCAAAAGGGCACATCACTTTTTATTTTAGCCAAAAGGGCAAAATCGCTGCGTCAGCAGCGATTTTCCTCTGACAAAATGACAAAATCGCTGCCCTAGCAGCGATTTCGTCTAAAAATATTTTTTTTTTAAAATTAAAAATCGCTGCTTTTTTTTCTTTAAAAAAACTAAAACAGCACATCAAAAAAAAAATTAACCAAAAGGGCTTCTGACAAAACAAAAATAAAAATCGCTGCATATTTTCTCAAAAAAAAAAAACTTTTTTTTCTTCAAAATCGCTGCTATAGCAGCGAATTTGGTTAAGAATTTTAAAAAAAAAGTTTTTTCTGAATTTAATATTCTTTTATGTACATTAGATGTATATCCACAGTAGTGAAGCATTGTTTTGTGTACATGAGATGTATATTCTTTGTTTTGTCAGAAGCCCTTTTGGTTAATTTTTTTTTTGATGTGTTGTTTTAGTTTTTTTAAAGAAAAAAAAGCAGCGATTTTTAATTTTAAAAAAAAAATATTTTTAGACGAAATCGCTGCTAGGGCAGCGATTTTGTCATTTTGTCAGAGGAAAATCGCTGCTGACGCAGCGATTTTGCCCTTTTGGCTAAAATAAAAAGTGATGTGCCCTTTTGGAATTTTTGACCATTTTTTTTGCCCTTTAGGCTCCGGACTCTTTTTTTGCTAGTGCTCTTTGATGCTTTTGACGAGGATGAGATGATGAGGGTGGGTTAAATTGAAGGACTAATATTTCGAAGAAAAGTATGTAATATATCTTAGTTAAATATATCACTGCACACTTTCTATATATCTGTCTCCATCCAATCAAAGACGTCCATGAAAAAAATGGGTAAGCATTCTTTAGAAGAGCTCCTCCTTAATCATTAAAAGTTTCATGTTATAATGAGTTCATATGTATAATTAAACCTGTCGAGCCTTTTTATAATAACGTTGTTTGTTCAAAATTAATTAACTGTTCTAATAAAATATTATTATATATATAATATAATTTTAACATGAAAATCATTTCCAAAAATCTCATCTTTATTCTTGACTTAAAAGGAAAGAAGCTATAAGAGGTACATCTATGGTACAATTGTAAATTATCATTGTGAACATATCTTGTAATTAAATCAAAAGATTTGAAAAGTATAATTGAAATAATTAGCAACCTACTATACAAAAGGAGATGATAGGCATAGTACTTTTTTTGGTTTATCCCATTCAATATCGCAACCTATTCTGAAGCCTCGATTAATTTAGATTCACATTGTGTATACAAAATTTGAATCAAAACTATTAAAGTTCTACTGAACTCATACCTTAAAAGTTGGTCCATCCCCTATTTCAGGACTCGAACATAAGACCTTTGATTATAGATTATTTTTTTAAAATTCATCCCGTCACAACCTTTGATGGAGACATATTACTCCACTACCTTCCAAACTAGGTGATGAATCACAACCTAGAAACAATTCCTTTTAAGGCAGTATTTGGTAGATTTAAAAAGTGAAAGGACTTATCAATAATGGCTATCTTCCCAAGTGTCAACTTTTGAGAAGATTTACACAATGCCAAGTCTATATATTAAGCAAGAATTTTGATGCATATTAATATCTATTGACAATGATGGTACTCACCATATAAAGCTACTTCATCTTGATACATTTGCCACAAGGAAAATGGAAACTAATTAAAAGAAGTACTATGTGATAAAGAAAGTTAACAAGGTATCATATAAAAGGAGATGATAGGCATAGTACTTTTTATTATTATTAGTTTCAGTATCCGTTTTGGAGTTCAGATTAATCAGCAACGTAAAACTTGTTAAAGAGAAAGGTGTTTTGTATCAAAGTTTCTATCATTCTTATGACTCGAATTTAAGGACTCTAATTAAAAAATAGAGTGATTTTATTCATTCTACCAAAACACTTGATCAATCTGAATTCGTGCTATGCAAGATCCATTAAAAAAACATAATGCTTTTTTGATTTCTCATTTGACGTCTAATATCCATTGAAAATGTTTTATACTTTGAACTCGAAATTTTTAATTAAGATTTATGAGTGAAATAATCTTGTTTATCCCACCACAATGACAATGACATAGTACTCAAATTACCTGAGTTATTGGCTAAAATCATCCCTCAACTATGACTCAAATCTAATGTACATCCTTATATTATCTAAGTGAGCAAAAAACATCCTTATATTATCTAAAAAATAACAAGAATCATCCTTCAATCTATTTTTGTTAAGAAACTGGTTGAACCAATAAAAAAAATAAAATTTGGTCATGTCTTGCCATGACGAGAAGATCAAAGTTACCTAAAAAGAATAAGGATAAGGATAGGAAATGAATCTTTCATTATCGGAATTTAAATTTTGTGTGTTGTTAGTTCATATGTTTTTTGCATCATCAAATAAATTGACTTGCAACAATACATAAGTTTTGAAATATTTATACAGTAGGTTCCGATGATTAGAAAGATTATGTAAAAAAAATCATTTTAAAAATATTACGTCCAACTATTTAGAGGTTTTCTTTAATAAAATATTTAGGGCGTATGTACTATATATACAATGCAATTCGCATTTTATACAATGTATATAAATGCTGAAATTTTAGTAAAATTACGTAGGCGTTTAGTTATAAAAATAAAATAAAAATTATTGTATTCGAAAATTTTGAAATTGGAGTAGTATTTGGCCATATTTTACAAAGAATATTTAGAATTTCAATATATTTTGTCTGAATATGATTTAAACCCTCAATTTCTAAAAATTAAAAAAATCACTTAACTTGACTAGCTTAACCATGTGTACATATATTCATTCGACTTGACACATTTTTTGTTAGTGGCGTGAGTTTCTTAAAAAAAAATAAACAGAAGGATGAATCTTGCAACTTTTTGAATAGTTCAAGAATGTTTTTTGTTCACTTATATAACACAAGGATGTACTTTAAGTTTATGTCATACTTCAGGGATGATTTTAGCCAAAAACTCCAAATTACCTTCCCAAAGAGGTTATGAATCACAACCTAGAAACAATGCTTTTTAAGGCATTATTTGGTAGATTATAAAAAAGTGAAAGGACTTATCAATAGTGGCTCTCTTTCCAAGAGTAAAATCTTGAGATTTACACAATGTCAAGTCCATCTATTAAGAAAGATCTTAAATACATAATTGATATCTATTGATAATGATGTTTACTCTTTATAATTACTTTCATAGTTGCTAGATTTGGCCCAAGGAAAGTGGAAGAGAATAACACTATATCAAACATTGAAAGGCAATTATTTTTTCCCTATTTCTTCTTTTAACTTTCATGAATTGACTTCTCAATTTATTTCCTTTTTTCTAACCTTTTCCTTTCTTTTCTCTTTTTTTTTTTAGAAAAAAATAAAATAAAATTTTGAACCTTATTTTAAGAAAGACTTGTGCAAAATATAGGTTGTTGCCCTTGGGGTGCAACCCTTTCTCGAACGATATATAACATCTGATTGGTAATCACTAAACCTTTTCATTCTTAATCATATATTTCAAGCTCGAGTCTTGAAAATAGAGTCAATGAGATAGTAAGCACCCCTTAATCTCATTTCGATACCTAGGAACGTAGTTGATAGAACTGTAAGCACCCCTTAATCTCATTTCGATACCTAGGAACATAGTTGATAGAACTGTAAGCACACCCTTCATTCTGAATCACAGAGGTGTTAGGTTGAATCTTGAAAAATAGAGTCATATTATGTAAGAAATACTTTCAGTCGCGAATCTAAATTAGCCAAAGTTTATAGCAAGTAACAAACACCAAATCAAGAAACTATAAACACTATCAACTCTTTGAATGGTTATTCCATCAATTAATAAATATGTTAAACACCAATTAGGATCTCTTTAAACCTAATATAATTACAAGAATCCTTCAATAATTATAGGGACCTATAATGAAGTGGAAGCTTTTTATTTAAGCAAGTGATAGCACTCCATCCAAATTTTTGTTCTATTTTAAAAAAACTATAAAATCTTTAACACTAGATCTTCCATTCTAAATTAATGTTCAAGAATTCAAAATAGTTTAATTATTCAAATTTTAAAATTTGATGTCTTTGTCAATAC
The DNA here is from genome assembly GCF_000226075.1 of Solanum tuberosum. Classification (NCBI taxonomy): domain Eukaryota; kingdom Viridiplantae; phylum Streptophyta; class Magnoliopsida; order Solanales; family Solanaceae; genus Solanum; species Solanum tuberosum. The sequence continues at coordinate 446,861 of NW_006239026.1, read as the reverse complement.
TTTCCATTATTATCTAAACAAATATTTTCTTCTATGTACTATCTATCAATCAAGTACACAAATTAAATGTATATCCTAAGTTTTATGTACTAACCAAAATAGTACTACATAAAATAAAGTGGAGGAAGCATCACCAAATCTTTCTTAGTTACAAACAAAGGATTGTGATGGAGTGATAAGTACTCTTTCATCCTTAACGAAAGGTCTCGAGTTCGAGTCCTCCTGGTACGAAGTCACCTTTGTTAGGGAGCGTTTTACCCCCCAGCCCACAATGTGGAACTTCTCCGCGCGAATCTGAATTTTATCGAACTCCAATATGGGTACGGACACCGGGTGAGAAACCAAAAAGAAAAAAAAACTTTCAAAGTTGACTGATTGCAATATGATCTATTGAAAACGTATTTACTAATATAGCCGAAATATATAAAATAATACTTTGATTATGTATATTATACTTAAATATACAAAACCTATACATTTGCTGACTATTTTGTAAACTAGATCACCCAAGGGAACAATAATTATCCCATGACAAAATAAACAATTTTCTATCACTTGGTGAGCCATGAATTGAACAATTTTGTTTTAGGCTATTAATTGCTAATTAATTTGGGCTATATATTGCCAATTATATATAATAGTTGTATGTCTGTGTCAATTCCTCAAACATATAAAAAAAATGGACTTAGGATGAAAATGTATAGAATATGAAGATTGGGCCTAGCCTTTGATAAAATCCTTTAAATCATTCTTACATTTTTTAAAGAGGGGCAAAAACTAATATTTATGCTATTGTTGTAGTGATAAAAATTTGCAAGTTTAATCGCTTCGAAACCAACTTTGAGAAATATTTTATCCGAGTTTGGCTTGACAGTCTCAAACTTTGAACAAAATATTTGAAGTTTTGAAGTTTGATTTGTCGAGTATGGTCTCCGTGCATTCCAGTAGCATTAGCACTAATCTCGTAATTTCTTGCCTTTTGATTTCTGTTAATATTCGTTGTTCTTTGCTTCAGTTATCGCATTGTTTTGAGATGTTGTTAGTGTGCCTTTTTTTGATTGCTATGTTACGATTTTGTTATTATTTGTTATGTCTGCTTTGCGTCTTTATGTTATTTTTAACATTGTTTTGTTATGAGTTACTTGAGCTGAGGGTATTTCGGAAACAACAACACTCTACCTCCACACTAGGAGTAAAGTTTGCAAACACCCTAACCTCGCCCACACCCCAGACCTCACCTAGTGGGATTACACTCGGTGTATTGTTGTTGTTGGTATAGCTTAAATGGGAAGGTGAAGATTGGTTACTGAATGCAATTACAATTAATTTTTTTGGTTTCCCACGCAGTGTCCAGTACTCACATTGGAGCCCGACTAAATCCGGATTCGCGCCGGGAAGTCCCACATAAAGGAGAAAAGCGTCCCCTAACAAAGGCGATTCCGTATTCGGGGGGACTTTGCTCCACCACAACCCTTGTTGGTGCAATTACTACTTCTATAGTCCTGGTTTTTCATGTGGCTTTCCTCTTAAATAAGGCTAAAAATTTCAATTTGTGAAGTTGTTTGGCTAAGCTTATAAGCTGGTCAAACTAGTTTATCCGTAGTTTTTGGAGTATTAGCAACTAAACAGGAAATAGCCTTATGAATTTATCATCCAAGTACTACTTCTAGCAAATCAATCAATCACTAATAGCTCAATGGATATCTCAATTGCCACATCTTACTATACTAAAACTATGCAGCCACAACAACACAAATCATTTGACTTTGCTCACAATGGTCATAACTAAATGATATCAAGAAGACTTACAGTGTCATCGTTCGTATTCTTGCTTTTCATTGAGAACCTGTTTGGTAGGACGACACCACGAAATTGGATTTGAGCATAATTGTGTGTAACTATTGAGTCTACATGCAACAACGATCTCACACCTTGGTACAAATGATGCATTCCCTTCTGGCAAATGAAATCTAGGATTCCCAATAATCTGTCGAGTAATCAGAAGATCCTATCTGAGGTAGCCGTCAATCGTCATCATACACAAAGGGTATATTTGTTTTTGAGGCTTCACAAACACGGTTTGCACGTTCTCAGTCATGATGATCATGCATGTAGTGATTATCCACAAAATTGCAAGCAACTGGTATGAATTGACACACATCCCAAACTGCCTAAGGACCCTGTTGGGTTGATGCATGTCCCAACATATTAGCGGCACCACAGCACGTAACAAATATTCTCCCAATCGACCATATTCGGCAAGATTCCATCTGGAGTACCACACCTTATGCTTGGATATCTTTCATTCAGAGCAGATACCTTGTTGCAAGAGTTCATATTGGTTCAGTTTTGTCCTGAGTTGATTGGATAAAGCTCCACTGCCAAACCAAAGAAGAAACCTGCCAAATGAAAAGAAAATTTGACTACTTGAAGTATGTCCAGTCATATATATGCACACACAGAGACATAAATAATGGAAAGTACAGTATAGTCTAGTCAATAGGTATATTTCCACTTCTTTTTTCTCAAACTCCAAGATACAGGCGAATTAAAGGTAAAACTGTAGCATCAGGAAGTTAATCTTAGAATGACACTGGCTGCTGTTTGCATGACTGGATTAGATGTACTTCATTAGCTTCATTGCTAAGAAATAGGAGAGAGAGAGACTAAAAAGTGATATAACACATCAACAAAACAAACAAAAGAAGGGTATACTACTTGTTAGAGATATATTTAGCTATTTTTAATGTTTATTTTGTTTAGTGATATGAAATGAGCTTAAATGTAAAAGTGAGGATTCATATAGCCGATACACAAAGCACAAATATATAGCTAGGGTTACAAGCCTATGAAATGCTATCTATAAGAGATACTTAAGCACATGCTGAGCATATGAAGCCATGAGTACACGGCATTTATCCTTGAGTTTAATTTATCGAAAAGTGAAAACCAAGATTTATGAGATTTTATGATTACATTGGAAGTGGTCCAGCTTAAGTGCCTCACCTTTCGACAGCAATAGAACTCTAATATAATGTCTTGCTTCTAATTGTCATTTTGGGCATCTACGACCGCCTGGATCACAGCGTTCTTGCTAATAGCATATCTGAAACATGAATAAGAAAATGAGTAAGTACAGAGAGAATCTTTAAATCCAAAGGCTAAACTTCTGGAAGAATGATAAGAGATGCTGCTGCTAATGCTATAGGTCACTATTCTAAAGAAAATGAATAAGCAAATACGACGTCGATGTTACTCAACAGACGGAAAAGTAAGAGAAATAGGGAAAAACTTGCGGAAAAAAGAAGAAGATTCAAAGAAGAAATTCTTCACATACCACGGCAAAGATGACATAGAGATTTTACTCATTTGAGAAGGTAGTATCCTCAGGAACATATTCGATCCCTTTTATATTCCGAATCAGAAGTTCCAAAAATGAATGTATCAAATCAGTTTGGTGATGACTTCGGTCTCTTGCGATAAACAAATGCACCTCATTGTTTATTTCTATCCAACTACACCCTTTTTCTTTCACTACGCCATTGCTATCCATTTTCTCTCTTAACTTTTTGACATTGATCCACATGCCTTTAGATGCATAAATATTTGAAAGTAGGATATATGATCCACTGTCTTTTGGATCTATAGATATTGCCATCGATGCTGCATATTTACCCAGGTCTATATGACCAGCTTCTCTACACGCGCTAAGCAAACTCCTCCACACAATGGCGGCCGGTGGAATTGGCATTGTTTCAATGAATTCCGTTGCTTCGACCAGTTTACCAGCTCGACCCAAGAGAGACACTATGCAAACATAATGCTCCGTTTCTGGTTCAATACCGTACCCGGCCATGGAATGGAAGTGACGCAATCCTTCTTTGACAAGACCAACATGGCTACATGCTGAAAGCACTCCAACAAAGGTGACATTGTTGGGTTTCAATCCATCATTTATCATTTTCTCAAACATATTAAGAGCTTCCTTTGCTTCTCCGTGCTGTGCATAAGTGGATATCATAGAATTCCAACACGCGATATCTCTCTGGATAGTGGAATTAAACATTTTACGTGCTTCTTCCAAGCTTCCACACTTGGAGTACATATCGACGAGTGCATTTGTAACATGCGGATCAAAATTTAGGCCGAGTTTTACAATCTGGTTATGAAACTGGAGACCATGAAGCAGACTTACTAGGTTACTAGATGCAGCAATGAGGGCAACAAAAGTCAATGCGTTTGGCTTTTGCAAAGACTGCCGCAATTCTAGGAAGAACTTTAGGGCCTCTTCATTTTCACACTGCTGTATGTACCCAAACAACATAGAATTCCATACAACAATATCCTTTTCATTCATTTCAATGAATACTTGCCTCGCATCTTCAATAGATGAACATTTCGAGTAAACATCTATTAGGATGCTACAAACAAACATGTCAGCAGAAAAACCAAATTTTATGGTAAGACCGTGAAGTTGCTTACTTAACTCCAAGGAGAAAAGTGAAGCTGATGCACCGAGCAGGCTAACAAAAGTCAAAAGGCTTGGAAGAATCAGATTATCTCTCATTTCAGCAAATAGATCAAAAGCTTCATATAGCCTATTCTGCGTCAAACAACCCTCAATTATAGCATTGTAAGAGATTACGTCATGGTCACCCATAATGTCAAAAACCTTCCTTGCGTCACCAAATGAATTACATTTCGCGTACATATCAATCAAGCTATTCTTCACAAAGTCATCAGAATCAACATTAGCTTTCACGGTATAAGCATGCACTTGTCTTCCCAACTCTAAAGCTTCAACCGACCCACATGAAATAAGTACACTACTGCAAGCAAATCTATCTAGCATCCAACCCAAACTGTTCAAGTCTCTAAACATGCTTATGGCTTCCCAGTCAGAAGAATTCTGCATGTATCCAGAGATCATCGTTGTCCAAGAAATAGTGTTTTTAACTTGCATCCGATCAAAAACTGACCTTGCAGTCTTAACCTTACCACACTTCATATAGAAATCAATAAGAACATTACTCACCGTAACATCCATCTCCACTCCCCGTCTAAGCACATAACCATGAATTTCCTTTCCTCCTTTAATATACTCAAGCGACGAACAAGCACCCAAGATACTCGAAACCACATAATTATCAGGAACAACATCAGTCTCCAACATATTCCTCAATAGCTGTAAGGAAATTTCACTCTTCCCCACATTCACACACGCTGCAATAATCGCAGTCCAAGTAGCCGTACTCTTCACCAATAAATCATCAAAAATTCGCCTCGCTGACCCTACATCTCCACCCTTCGAGTAAAAATCAATTAAAGACGTCCCTACATACACAAACTGATCAAAACCAGCTTTAACCACAAAACAATGCAATTCCTCACCTTTCACAATACTACCTAACCTTCCACAACAACTAACAACACTAGCCAAAACAAACTCATTTGGCCCCTCCCCCTCTTTACAACTTCTCCTCAACTCAGCAAAAAGCAACAAAGATTCATCATAAACCCCATTTTGGGTATACATAGTAATAACTGAAGACCAAGAAATCATATCCCTTTTAGGCATTTTATCAAACACTTTGCGTGCATAGCCCAAACACCCCCGAATCGAATACGATTGAATCAAGATGTTGTTAAGAAAAGGGTTGCTTTCAAATCCAGAAAGAATCACTTGGGTGTGGATTTCTTTATAATGGGTTGCAGATAATGTGAATAATAATTTGCTTAAATAATGACGTTGGGTTCTTCTATTACGGCGAATAGTAGGATAGTTTTCTTCTTCGGAGCGATGATGTGAAGATGATAAAGATGATGACACTGTGAAGAATCTGAAAAAAGATTGAGTTACACCATTTTTGAGGGATTTTGGTTCAAATTTGCAGCTAATTTTACAGAGTTTACTCATTTGTTTGAACTGAAAATTCAAAGTTGTTGCATATTTATATGGAGCTGAAATTATTGTTAGCGCAGTTTGATGTACGAAACATTTCGTATTAGTAGAGTTCGAGAAAGTTAGTGAAGTGTTAAAAGTTAACTTCCAAAAGCAAATATTTATCTAAAGTTATGCAAATTTGAAGTTAGGTTTTGGCAAGCACAACTTCACACATGCATGGTTGAAACTTTTTGGAACTTCAAAGTAAAGTCCGAAGTTGATACTGAAACGGTTAAATTATGTTCGGAATGTTAGTCAAGTGTTATATATAATTAACTTAAAAAGATATTTACTAAAGTTCGAACTTATGCAAATTTCAAATCGGGTTTTGGCAAGCACAACTACAAACTTGTATTGCTTGAAACTTTTTGGAACTTCATAGTCGAATTTGAAGTTGATTCTGAAACGATTAAATTAGGTTCGGAAATGTTAGTCAAGTGTTATAGTTTAACTTAAAAATATATTTATCTAAAGTTTGAACTTATGCAAATTTGTTATGCTTTGGCAAGCACAACTTCAAACTTGTATTGCTTGAAACTTTATAGTCGAATCTGAAGTTGATTCTGAAACGGTTAAACTAGGTTCGAAAATGTTAATCAAATGTTATAATTAACTTAAAAAGATATTTATCTAAAGTTTGAACTTATGCAAATTTGAAGTCGGGATTTGGCAAGCACAACTTCAAACTTGTATTGCTTGAAACTTTATAGTCGAATCTGAAGTTGATTCTGAAACGGTTAAACTAGGTTCGAAAATGTTAATCAAATGTTATAATTAACTTAAAAAGATATTTATCTAAAGTTTGAACTTATGCAAATTTGAAGTCGGGATTTGGCAAGCACAACTTCAAATTTGTATTGCTTAATACTTTTTTGGAACTTCATAGTCGAATCTGAAGTTGATTCTGAAACGGTTAAACTAGGTTCGAAAATGTTAGTCAAGTGTTATAGTTTAACTTAAAAAGATATTTATCTAAAGTTCAAACTTATGCAAATTTGAAGTCGGGCTTTGGCAAGCACAACTTCAAACTTGTATTGCTTAAAACTTTTTGGAACTTCATAGTCGAATCTAAAGTTGATTCTGAAACGGTTAAATTAGATTAGAAAATGTTAATCAAGTGTTATAGTTATATTTATTTGAAGTTTGAACTTGGAGTTTTCCCGATGAAATTGAGAGCCCTAATATTGCAAGTAGATAATATGAATCGGAATCGGAAATGGAATCGGAAACTATTCTCCGATTCAATATAGGAAGCAAAAAAACCCTATAATTTAATCTCTATAAAAAGGTACCTCAAACAAATTAATTCTCATTATACTCTGTTTTCCCCCCTTTTCTTCAAAATCAACCAACAATGGCGCTTCAACAATCACCAGAAAATCACGATTCGATCTCGCGAAAGAGAAAATCACTGATTAGTTTTGAAGAGATAATAGAAAAGAAGAAAAAGTACGATGAAGAAGAAGAAGAAGTTGTGACTTCGAAACGAAATTTTGATTCGATTGATAATTTTATCTCTGCGGAAGAAGAGAAGCTTGTTGAAGATGAGATTCTGAATATCGAAGATGTGATTACGAACTGGAATTTTGATTTGATCTTCGAAAACTGGATATCAATGGCGGGATCTTCAGAAAACCGGCAAACAGAGATTTCAGTTACGAGTTCTGATAAGAAATGGTTAAGTTTATTGTTAGGAGTGACGGAGTCTGAAATTTATGATGAGATTTAGAATAGTATTAGAGTGGATAATACTCAAATATTCGTTTTTTGATATTTTATTTTTACAATATAGTTTTTTTTATTGAGATATTATAATGTTACAATTCGAGTTCTTTTATTGAAGTTGATAGCGTTATCACGATTGTTTTTATTTATTTGTTAAAAGACCTTTAGCATTATGATTAGGGCGGGAAGGCAAATTCTAGGTTGTTTGATTGTTTGTTTGTTTACTCGTTTTAAATAAATGTATCTTTTTTTGTGTCCCAAAGTATCAATGCCAAAACGGAGGTCGTTTTCGGACAAAACTTTGGGATGTCAAGGAAACATATAAATAGAATAGTATAAGATTTAAATAGTTATTCATAACAATCATTTTAGAACACGAGACTCGAAAGGTGCTTAACACCTTCCTTTCGATTAACATATTTTGTCCATATAACTAGATCGGATGTTTGAATGCAATCGTCAAAAAGTACGAGATAACTTATTTGCCCATAAAATTTCATCCACATGAAACCTAACTCAATAATTTAAAAAATCCAATTAATTTCTATAATTATCCCCTTAGAGTGTCATTTGACACCATTTCTAAATGGAAAAAGAGAGTGTACACCACGCATCCTTAGATATAGGTTAGCTAGGAATGAAAACTCGCAATCAGTTCATACTTTAAATGTGTTTTTAAGCATTAACTCTTACATAAAATATGCACTTTAGGGCGGAATACAACGGTCTTAGAGTTTTGTGGTGAAATTGAGAGTATAACATTTAAATATATATGGTATAGTTTTTTATTGTTATGTAACCGCATATATAAATAATTTGTATGATAAATTAAAAAAAACGATTATGGTATAGAGAAGCTATAAAATGATAAAATAAGATAATTAAATAATAAATAAATAAAATAAAATGAGAAGTAAATATAAGATAGCGATGGAATAACACCAAATCAATTATTATACAAAATGAGACTTTTCATTATTACTAAACTATGAATTTAAGGATACAATACGATAAAATTTAAATGAAAAATATTATATTTAAACTAAAAATATGATACAATACACAATACACAACAAGCATACAAATAAGTTGAAATAAGCATTTGTAAAATTTTCAAAATGAGAATGGCAAACAGGTACACAAAGCAAACCGTGTTAGTAAGGTTCGAATAAGAGCATGCTATCTTAATATAAGTACTATCGATTGTTTTCATGATTAGAATCAGTAACTTCTAAATTACATGGAGATAATTATATGTATCATTATTTTACATAAAAATAACTTTATCATTGCTTTAAAAATTATTGCATGACTCATTTCTTAGGAAATTGCACTTAACATGATTTTTTTCGTTCTCAGCGATCTGAATCGAAATCTTTGATTAAAACTGCAACAAATTCAAATATCTCATCACAATTCTGATTGATGAAGACTCTATAATTAGTTAAGTGGTGCAACTATTCAACCATTAGAGTAGTTAGATTAAAAGTTTGAATTCTTAACAATTTATTGCATGATTGATGTTGACATCAAAACCAAGTCTTCAAAGTCATACTGAGTTTTTCTTAGACTAATTTTTAGTCAATATTTTGTTGTCAATAGGACCATTTATGTTTAGAATTTAATTTTGAAAAAAATCTATACAGAAATGGTCTTATTGAAAACAAAATGTTTGAGTAAAAAAAAATGTTTAGAATTAGGAAGGGGACCAAACGTGTAAAATAAAATGTGTAGCAACTTTCACATTTCCACATCATAAATTGCTTATTTCATTTAAAAACTTGATCTATTAAAGAAAATATATTTTTAATTACATATATCTACAGACTTAATTACGTCTTTTTAAATGAATCTCATGAACCAAATAAAATCAATTTGTATTATAATGAGATATCGAAGATATCATATTCGAGTTTTACATATAGAGTCATTGAACTTTATTTTAAATATATCAATCCAATCCGAGCTCTTGGAATTAGATTAAATTCAATAATGGATCGCGAAATCTTGGTGATCTTCTCTATGTAATGAATGAGGAGTCTTCTTTAAAATAGTTCGCCCGTAACTCAGCAAACAAAGTACATTAATTATTTAATCCAGAATTAACGACTTACACATTCAATGACTTTGGCACTGGACATTCCCAAAATAGGGACTATCATGTAAATTTAATATACCCTCAAGAATTCAGATTAATCAAACCTAACTAACCTAAAGTTAGGGGTGGGGAATAATAGAGGAAAACAATAATATAATTTAATATATTCATAAAATACAGATAATAAATGAGTGGATAAAGTTTAATAATTTTCTAGCTAGCTAGAAAGAAAGACGTTACTCACATGAATCAAAACATTGAAGAAAAAGATGGGCCAACCGTTGACATCTCAAACCTAACACCCCTAACATGAAATGAACTACTTATTAGAAAACAATATATAAATACTCTGCTATCTTTAATTAGAAATCTCGAGATACGAATTTTAAAAATAAAGTCCTCTTATTGGAAGATTACCTACGGGTTCAACCGGCTTAGTCCAAATTCCAAATTTGTATTTAGAAATTCATTAAATAAGTACAAAAATTAAATTCAGAATTCAATCACTAAAATCTGATGACGCTATCCTATAATTCAGTAACCCCTCATATTTAAATTCCGCCTCCACCTCTCGTGGTAGGGAGCACTTCAGGGTGAAGCTACAACTAGTGAAGGATGATTAGTTTGACATTCGAAAAATCATATTGTTACGTAAGTTAAATACTACTTTTTGTCTATATATATTAAATCTTAAACATTTTTAGTGAAATTTCTGACTTAGTCACTGAGCGTCTTAACGATAAAATTCTCTGATGTAAATTTAAATTAGTCAAATCTCAAAGCAAATATCGAATATTAAATATCGAGTGAGAAATGACAGCTTACAAAAAATACACTATATATATATTCACAAGAAGCCTCTTCAAATACACTCTACTTTTTTGCTTTATATATATCTTTTCATCATTGACATAACTTTTAAAGTTCATTATTAGTTGAAATCCAAATATACCCTCCCCAATCAAATTTCCCTTTTATTATCAGAATATGTAAATAGTTGACTTTCAAACTCTTTTAGACCATTTCTCTTTGTTCTAAAAACATCATGGCCAAAACCAAAACCAAAACCAAAACAACAAACACAACAACACCCTCAAGATCATCATGAATGCCACAGCCTCCGCCCCGGATCCGAATTCCTCCGATGATGGGTTCCTCGGGTCACAAAACTTTGGTGGATTCGCGTATGGCATCGGAGTCTCTGCAGGGATATTGTTGTTGATAACAACAATCACCCTAACGTCCTATTTTTGTACGAGGCATCAAACAACGGTGGAGCCACCACAAAGGAGACATAGGAATAATAATAATAACGATGTGGTCGTGGTCGTGGACGTGGATGTGGACGTAGGGCTTGATGAGGAAACCCTATCGAGTTTTCCAAAGTTGTTGTATTCGGATACTTATAAGAATATTCACAAGGATTCAACCACGAGTTCTTGTTGTTCAATATGTTTAGGTGATTACAAGAATAGTGACATGTTAAGGCAATTGCCAGATTGTGGCCATTTGTTTCATTTGAAATGTGTTGATCCATGGTTGAGGTTACATCCAACTTGTCCTATTTGTAGAACTTCTCCATTGCCATCACCACTATCTACTCCTCTAGCTGAAGTTGTTCCTTTGGCAACTAGACCTATTGGATAAAGTGCTATTCAAATTTCAATGTTATCTTAGGGTTCACTATCTGCTTTTGGGCTCGATTAATCTGGATTTGAGGTGAAATAGCGTTTACTAACCACTTTTTGACCTTGTTTTCAAAATATAGTTAATGTCATGGGGTTTCAAGTTCACATGTGAAACTCTAGGAAAATTCGACGATTTCAAGGTCTTATATTCACTTTTGAGCTCGATTAGTCTGGATTTGGGGTGAAATAGCATTTGTTTGTCACTATTCGGCCTTGCTTTTGAAAAATAGTTAATGTCATGTGGTTTCAAGTTCACAAGTGAAATTTTAAGACATTATCATGTAGTTTAACTTGTGGAATTTGAAATTTCATAACGATGACTATTTTTCAATTATAAGGACTGAAAAGTAGCTATTTTGTGGATTTTATCCGAATTCAAGCCGAAAAGTCCTAACTTGAGGATAAAAATGTTCTCTATCAAAGGCGATTACCATTCTTAGGACTCGAACCCGGAACTTTTGGTATTTTTCGTTTTCTATGTATAATTATGTAGATTAATTATTTTCTTTCTTCTTCTAAATTTATACTATGATAAAATAATATGTCATTGAAAGAAATAGTTTCTTGTACGGTTAATATTTTGTTTGAATTCTATTTGATATAATGTAATTTCGAGGCTATACAGGCAAGCACAATTACTTTTTTCTTTAACATATTGAAAGACAAAAAAAAATTATGTTAATCGAGAGGAAGGTGCTAAACACCTCTCGAGTCTCGTGTTCTAACATGACTGTTATGAATAATAATTTAAATAAAAACTTATACTATTCTATTCATATGTTTTCTTCACATCCCGGAGTTTTATCCAAGAACAACCTTTATTTTTATTATTGATACTTTGGGGAACAAAAAAAAAAGATATGTTTATTGAACGCGAGTAAACAAACAAGCAATCAAATAACTTAGAATTTGCATTCCCGCCTAATCATGATGCTAAAGGTCTTTTAACAATAAATATAAGCGAGTGCGATAGCTTTAACAACTTTAATAATTAAAAAAAAAAGTATATATATTAATAAAAAGAATTCAAATTGTAACATTCTAATAATTCAATAAAAAAAACTATATTGTAAAATTAAAATAACAAAAAACGAATATTTGAATGTCACCCCATTCTAATACTATTCTAAATCTCATTGTAAAACTCTGACTCCGTCACTCCTAAGTCTATAAACTTAACCATTCCTTTGGAGTACCGTTACTGAATTTTTTGAAAATAGTATTTGAATTTGAATTTGAAATCTCCGTTTTTGAAGATCCCGCCATTGATAAGCTCAACTCAATAGAAGGCAATTCATCGTCTTCACAGAATCTTCTTCGTCTTCCTTCTTCTTCTTCTTCGTCGTACTTTTTCTTCTTTTCAATTTTCTCTTCCAAATTACTCAGTGATTTTCTCTTTCGAGAAATCGAATCGTGATTTTCTAGTGAAAATGAAGTCGGAGATGGAGATGGTGATTGTTGAAGCGCCATTGTTGGTTGATTTTGAAGAAAAGGGGAGAAAAAAACAGAGTATAATAAGAATTAATTTGTTTGAGGTACCATTTTATAGAAATTAAATTATAGGTTTTATATTCCATATTATAGTTGGAATTGGAAAATAGCAGCATTAAGTTTCTATATTCTGAATAAACAAAGTATTTTTATTATTTTTTTGACATTTTTCTCCCTACTTTTTTTTTTTTTTTGCATATTGCCAAAAAAATTAGTTTAAAATTTTTCTCTTTACATATAAAAAGGAAAGGAGGGAATACGAATTAAATTAAATATTATTTATTTATCATGGTAATTACCATATTTATGAGCAAAAGGAAAAGTAGTTCTTTTTTTAGATAATTAAAAATTAATATAAGTAATATATTTCTTAAATCATTCAAGAAAGGAAGATAAAAAAATAGTTATTAAAGATATTTATTAAGTGGGCTAAAATTTAGAAATTCATTGATTAACATATTTTCATATCTCTTGAATTATATTCAATTTTTAAGAAGTAAAACAAAATTCATCATTTTCTCTCCAAATATTTATTACTCTTATGCAATCTCTCTCAATAAATTTGATAATCAATTCGTTACTCCCTCCCAATTTTCTAATTTCATATTAATTAAATCAAAACATTTTTTAATTTATCATATCATATTGTTGATCTTGTAATTATATTATAAAGTTTATCACACTTAAGTAACCATCCTTCAATATCACACTGCATTCTAATTGCACTTCTTCATTTTTACCATATTTTAATTCTACAATTAACATCTTCTACTATTATTTCATTCTCTTAAATAATAATTAGCCTTAATATTTTATCTTAACACCAAAATTTGAGTCACACATTAATAAAATCATAGGTGTATCCAAGATTTCAAGATATGGGTGCATTATTATTAGGGGTGTACATCAGTTGGTTCGGTTTGATTTATTGGTTTCCGTTTTTTAAATAAGTTAAATCAATAAGATTATTTTTTTTTATCAATTTTCAGTTTATTGATTTTTGATCGTTAATGATACGGTTTTAAATTTACCCAATAAAAAAATGCACATAAAATAAATATATGACTTCTCCCTTTTCTCATAATTTGGCGCGATACACTGAAACAGACAAATCAATTGTAAATGTTTTGATACAGTAAAACAAGAAAGATAATATTTAATTATGCAAATTGTAATGTCGAGTACTGATATAGTGTCTAGTCATGTTAAATTATTAATATTTAATACTTATGAAAGATAAAGTAGTAAATTACTACCGTCTTAATGGGTTATCAATTTACCCAATACTAAAAAATTGAAACTGAACCGATAACGCAATAAATTATTCTCGATGTCGGTTCTTAGCCACCTGGGGCTATAGTATATCCAAGGGTTGTTTTTTTATAAAGCCATTAAAATCTGTTAAACCAATAACATTTTTCAGTTGATTTATTGGTTGGTTCGATTTTTGCACACCCCTAACTATTACAAAAAGTTGGATTCAAAATATAAATTTGACCGGTTCAATATTTAAGTTCTTATCATTAAAAACCGTTAAAATTATAGGTCCAAAATTAATTCCTATATATATATATATTGTGTCATTAAAAATCGTTAGAATTATAGGTCCAAAATTAATTCCTATATATATACCGTGCCAAAAAAAAATCAGTGCTATATTATTATTTTTTAGAATTTCTAATGTGACAGACTTGAAAATTTTAAAAGATTAAAGTTATACATATAAAATGCTACCAATAACCATTTAAAGAGGTGTTACCCTTTTTTTAAAAAAAAAAATAGATATGAGATTCAAATTTCTAACCTCACTTAGAGAGGTGTACACAATCAACATTGCATTATATGATGCTTCGAGTATAAATTCACACATTTATATTTAAATACTTTTTAAAAAATATAATACCACTATATATAATTTCAAAAGAAAAACATGTATTCACGTGAACTCGATAACCCTTAACCTTACAATAATAAAACAAATATGTTATTGTAAAGTTAGTAATACACCTAGCTAAGAAAAGAATCTTTTGTTTTTTCCCTATTTTGTTGGATGTTATTGAATTACATATACACGTTGCTCACCTAACAGTCCTCTATGTCTGCTCTCTGCTTCCTAATTAGCAGTTCAAATGTCACACATTTCATTTGTTGGTTTTCGATATTTATATCAAATCATAATATTATTAATAGAAATTGTTTGATTAGCGGGATGAAATAATATTATAGATAAATATACATTTAAATTTGACTTTAATTGAATAATCACTCTAATTTTAGGAAGGAATATCAGATATTTCGACTTATCTTTAATGTGTCCGTTGAAAATTTTAACTTACAAAATAATTATTTAAACATATATGTATCACATCAATGTAGTGTATTTATGAGACATAATAAAAATAAGTTAAAGTGTTTAGTTGTTAGTTAAAATCAAATTTGAGTATATGTATATGTATTATGTCAAGACTATTTTCTTCACTTTTTATATGAAATGAAAATTTATATAGTGAGATAAAATAATATCAAAATCAGTTAATATGTTAAATTAAACACTACGAATTTTACTATATGACTTCAATTCTACTATTAACATCTTCATTTTATTATTTCATTCTCTTGAAATAATTAATCTTAATATTTAATCTTAACATCAATTTTGAGTCACATTTGAATAAAATTATATCGAAAGCAAAAACTATTTAATTTAACCTAACAATAAAACAAATATGTTATTATAAAGTTAGTAATACAACCTAGCTAAGAAAATAATATTCATTTTCCCTATTTTTTTGGGTGTTATATTGATACACACCCGTTGCTCACCAAACAGTCCTCTCTGGTCTGCTCTAGCACCCCAGTAATATTTTATTCATATTCGATATTTATATCAAATCATCGTGATATTACTAATAAGAATTGTTTGATTAACGGAATGAGATTAACAAAGACGATTGATATAGAATTTAGCTTTAATTGATAAATAATCATTTTGATTTTGAATATGTGTATCTAAATACCTTAATTCATTTTATTGTGTCAATTAAATAGTACTCCGACTTATTTAAAAGACTTCAAATTTATGTGTTACATCAATATTGAGTGTTCTTGAAACATAACGAGGATGAATTAGTGTGTTTAGTCGTCAATTAAAGTCAAATTTAAATATTTATTTATTATCATGCTAAAGTATTTTATCTCTTTTTTTAAAATGAAATATTGATATTTTAGTATAAATAGTGGATAAAATAATTTCAAAATCAATTGACACGTTAAATTAAACATGAAATAAAATTATTCCACATACTAAACGACTTCTATTACATATAAGAAAATACTCTATTCATTTACTCTTACTTGTTCATTTTAAATTCTGCACATTTCTTAATAAAAAATTATTAATATAAATATTTAATCATAATATTCATATTAATTAACTTATAGCGTTAAAAGATGAAGAATTGAATTCTTATTAATAAGGTGAAAGTTCATATAAACACTCATCTACTGCGATTCTTTTTTCTTGATATGATAAAAACGATAAAAATCTACTTTTTAAATGATAAACATATAAAAAAAATAAACAAAGAAAATATATATTTTGATAAATTTATGAGCAACTTTCACATATAGCAAACACAAAATTCATATTTGTATGCTATAACAAAGTTTGCATAATTGCGCTCCATAGCAAACATAAATATGTATATTTCGCTATACATATACAAAAGAAAGCAGTTGTATAATTTGCTTTGGTATACATATACAAAAAGATCAATTGTATAAAGTGAGAGAGGCGAGTGAGTGAGCGAGATCTGGGAGAGTGGCGAGCGAGATCTAGGAGAGGGGAGAGAGGGGAACGGAAATATATACAATTTTCTCTCGCTTTATACAAACACAAACACACTTTATACACTTGCGTTTGTATAAAAAACGAGAGAGGCGAGGGAGAGAACGAGAGTGGCGAGCGAGATTCACTAGGAGAGAGGTGAAATAACAACAGTTTAATACAGGGTACAATTAAATCAAACTATATTTATAACATTTAATTTGAATTAATAGTTTGATATTATATACAATTTTCCCTAAATTTATTGATTTGATATAAATATGACTCCGTAATATTTTAGAATGATAATTGGAAGTCCAGTAATAAATACTAGAAGACTTGTGTTTTTTTTTTTTACTGTTTCCTTCATTATCTCTTCCGTTTTTTGTGCTTTGCTTCAATCAATGGCAATGGCAGCTATGAAACTCTTCGTCACTCTTCTCTTCTTACTATGTGTTGTCTCTCCACTCACTTCAGCTGAATCCACCGATTTCGCGTATTGCAGTGAGTTTTTTTTTTTTTTTTTACTTTACAGTATGCGATGCAAAATTTGTTTGATTTTTTGGGGTTTTAATACAGATTTTGTTGGATTGCTTTGTTTGATTGTTTGTTGAATCTGTTTGGTGGATACCCATTTGGGTTTTTTGAATTTTAGTGAGTTTTTCGAGTATTGCAGTGAGTTTTTTTTTGTTTGACTTTACAGTATGCGAACCGAAATTTGTTTATTTTTGGGGTTTTGATGCAGATTTTGTTGGATCCCTTTTGCTTGATTATCTGTTTGGTTGGTAGATACCCATTATGGGTTTTTGAATTTTAGAGATTTTTTCGAGTATTGCTGTGTGTTTTTTTTTTTTTTTTTTTTGCCATTGGTTCGTTGGCTTTACAGTATGCGAACCGAAATTTGCTGGGTTTTGATGCAGATTTTGTTTGATTATCTGTTTAGTAGATACCCATTTTGGGTTTTTGAATTTTAATGATTTTTTTTCCCCTTTTATTTTTTGTACTTTTAGTATTTTGTGTTCTCTGATTTTTTGGTGATTTGTTGTGTTTGTTTCTGTTTCAGCTGACTGTTTTTTTATGATATTGTGCTTGTATCGTCTCGAAGTTATCTCCTTTGCTAAGGTTGGAAGCTTGCACAAGTTTAGTTTGTTTTTTTAGAGTCAAATGGTCAAAAACACATATGAACTATCACTTTTTCGCCAGTTTTAGGCCCTGACTGTGAGTTGTTTTCTTTTTTATACCTGAACTATCACCCCTCGAAGCGAAGCTGATTAGGCCAATTATCAGTTGTTTCCTTTTTGTGCCTAGACTATCACCGTCTACTCAAGTAGGTGTGTTTTGCTACATACATGGTTGTAGTTCAAGTAGAAAAAGGGAACAGTTATCATGTAAAACTTGCGAAAAAGTTATATTTAGTGTGTTTTTGACCATTATCACTTTTTTGGTCGTTTTTCGTTCTTGATTGTTTGTTGAATGAATCTGTTTGGTAGATACCCATTTTGGGTTTTTTCTTTTAGTATTTTGTGCTATCTGATTTTTGGTGATTTATTGTGTTTGTTTCTGTTGCAGCTGATGATTTTTCTCTGATATTGTTCTTGTACCGTGTTGAAATTATCTCCTTTGCTGATGTTGGAAGCTTGTACAAGTTTTTTTGCTATAAATTCATTCTGTTTTTGGAAATAAAATTTGTTAGATATTTACATACTATACATGATAAGCTATAAGTTGTACTTCCTGAAGAAAGTGCTATAAGTGGTAGTGATTTTTTTTCATACTTCTAAATGATCACAAAAATCATTCTGTGCTATAAGAGTGGTATTTTTTTACTCTCGTGAAGCAAAAAGAACACCAACTCTGGGGAGGAGTATGGAATTAGTTTTGATAGTTAAATATGGTATCTTTGTATTTAGAAGACAACTTTTCCACTGAAATTGAGCATTATAGCGTTTCTTCCACTACGGTATTGAGCGAAAAAAATTTCTTTTGGGGAACATTGAGGGAAGTTTATTATAGATATATCTGATGATATGCCAGCTGATGGAATTGCTTTTTGGGTTTGCAGATAAAAAGGCCAATTATGATGTTAAGGTCAGTCAAATAAATATAACACCCTATCCTGTTAAGGGAGGTAGAACAACAACATTCAGTATTATTGCAGACACAGGTAATGAATGACATGCATATCTCTTCCTTATTTTCTCCTTTATCATATTCATGTAAACACAATAGGTTGATTTTAGTGAACTTTGATGATTGAGTACTTAATTTGATAAACTAGTTCACTTGCTTATAAATAATATGCCGGTTTTATTGGTTAATCTCATATAATGTGTTGAATGATTGGAATGTCTTGCTTACAATTGGGCATTTGTGCTTGTGTGGAATTGAGTGGTGTCATGCCTAGCTTGGTTGAGATTATTGTATTGTATATACTTAAAATTGGAGAAGGCAATAAAAGTAGGGAACACAATTTCATGATATTCCTGGAGAAGAACTTACGTGGAGTACACTTGTCTATAGCACTCAACATGTTATTTTCCCTCTTACTGAACATAGGCCTTGAAATTGATTTGAGATGAAATCCCTTCCTCGTGCTCCCTTTATCAAGTCACCATAGGGCTAAAGACATCTCCAGCGAGGTTGTGGGAATTCATAATCAAAGCTCCTTCAAAGAGCAAAGAATACACTAGTTTATGAGCAAGAACGAAAAATTTGTGAATATGAACCAGATAATTCTTTTGGAACTTTTGGCATAATAGTAAATAGTCTTGAAGAAAGTTATTTTTGTAGGATTTTGACAATTATACAATGGATGACTAATAGGCTGTTTGGCCAAGCTTTTGGGAAGCTGAAAGTGTTTCTTTTAAGTTCTTATTTTAGTGTTTGTCCAAGCTTTTAGGGGAAAAAGGGCTTTAGCTAAGCCCAAATTGATGCCCTAATATTGGCTAAAATGCTTTTAAATTAATTATAGCCATACACAAATTGTTACTCTCCAACAGTACTTCTCCAAAATAAACACTTGTGACAATAAGCACTTCCCAAAATAAACAGTCTTTTGAAGCTTGGTTAAACAGGCTATAACTGAGAATTTCCAAAAATTAAACACTGTAGGAGAAAGATAAAGAAGTTTTGGATTTAATCCTAGTTTTCTGTGAAGAATGAGAGGGAAAAAAGAACACAATCCTCGCATTTAGCCAATATACTGGGGTTGATTGGATTCTCTAGGCAGCAGAAGTGTTCTCCGAATGTAATCAGTGCTTAGGGAGTTGCATGTAAAAGAAACTTCAGTAGGCGCAGAAAAAATAAAAAAAGGGAAAGAAAAGGTGGAGAGGCTTGGATAGAGTTTCTATTGATCCAGCCAATCAACAACATGAAGACACATGTTTTTTAACCCAAGGGTAAGCTGATCATACCACAGTAAATCTGATTTTCATTTGGTTCTTTATTTTTATTAGCTTACCAAGCTTCATAATGCAACTCCCTGTTGCTGTTACATTACTACTTTATCAATCTAGGTGTTTGTTTCTCAGCTTTCTTAGGAGTTCTCTTATATTTTTAATTTGCTGATTGTGAAGAATCAGTGATTGCAGTTTGTTAAGGACTTTTTTAAGAGTCTTTTTGTTGTAAGCAGTTTGACTACCTCAGCAAGTATTCAGTTAACTTTAAGGTTCCTTTTTCTTAAGTTAACATTTTGGTTCATATGTCTTTGGCTTTTATGGTTTTCCCGCAAAACCTCTAGGTTTTCTAGATTAACCGGATTAATAGACTTCTCCTTTTTTTTGCTCTATCAAAGTAAGACTTTGAAGTTCAACCCATCTTTGGATGTATCCATCATAAATCCAACTCCTAAGAGTCTTAAGACAGTTAAACTTGTGCTTATAAAGACTAAAGTACAAGGCAACGGCATGCTTGTTTCTTGATTGGATTTTCGCACCCATGCATAGTATTGCCCGATTCTATTTTTATCTTGAGCAAGCAGTAAAACTCTCATTGTTGTGATGAGAACTGATCACATTTATGTGTTATCAATTTGTTGTTTGGTGGGAAATTTTGTCTAGCCTATGGTTTGTTCATTATATCTAAGGATCTTGCTTGAGGCACGGGTGTCAGTGACCATTTATGAATTTTTTCATTTTCGTGGAGTAAATGTCTCTGCAATTCCTTTAGAAGTAGCTTTTGTTTTCATATGACCAATGGGCCCCCGACATAGTATACTATTTTTTCTGTACCCTTTCTGGACAGGAAAATGGAAGTTTAAAAATATGGTAGAAAGTATTTGTTGACTAGAAGTATTAATTGTCCTTGCAGGTAGGAATCTCACTGGAGGAAAGCTGGTGATTGATGTCAACTATTTGTTCTTTCATGTCCACCAAGAGACCATCGATCTTTGTAAAGAGACATCTTGCCCAGCATCCGGTGATTTCGTCATTTCCCACTCACAAGAGTTGCCTGGATTTACTCCACCTGTGAGTCAACTTTCTGATTCAATTTTGATCTATCCTTGTTATAATCCCTTGCTAATTTCGTTCTACATAAATTTTTTAAAACAACATAATCATCTATCCATTTCTTGAGCTGCTTAGTTCTTACAAGTCTTCAGACCCTAATCCTCTGTGCGTCTTTGGGAAAGGAGTGGGGTCTAGTTCTGGGATAATGTAAAGCTATGGGGCCCTGGGGCTTTGGTGTTGTGGAAACAGTGCAGCAGATGATGTGAGTTGGGTCTACGTCATAGTTTTGACCTTGCAACGAGCAAAATCTTGGTATTTAAGTGGAGAAAGGTTGAAGGGCAGGGTGGGCATTTTTTTATAATTACCTTGGTGTCGGGGCCAACTTTTATGCACCTCAATTAATCCCATGGGATACCTGCCACCTCCCTCCAATATGTACTAGGTAACTCTGTCCACTAAGGCCAGGACAGAGAGGAAGAAATCACCTAGTGGTTTTTGTCTCTGTTGAGATCTAAACCTGAGACTTCATGGTTCTCAACCCACTTCGTTGGCCACGAGGTCACACCCATCAGGGGGGCATTATCCACCAAACGTTAAGAATCGTGCGCTATGGCCCTCGGGGAGTAAAGTTATCTCAAAAGAAAAAAAAAAGCTAGTTTGAGGAATACAGGGAATACAACCTTTAGATTTGTTGTCATTTTGCTTGCCATTTTTGTAGATTTTGTTGCCTTTTTGCTTCTGTTATTGCCCTTCATCCTTTTCAGCAGGAAGCCTTCTAGAATTTAAACCACATTCAAGCCAGTGCAATATTTTTTTTTTTTGTTGATAAAAACCATCCAATATATTGTATGAAGATGCCTTTTCCAATTGCATCTACTTCATATTTATTGATTGTTCAGATTCTGATTTATGTATCATGATTAGTTGTCTATGTTTGGTGTTCCCTGTTTAAATTGGAAGAAAAGCTTCCACTGCTGCCTTTAACCATACAACAACTACGCCTCAGTCTCGAACATTAAGCATACTGAAATGTTTTATTTTTAAAATTCAGGGATCATACACTCTGACAATGAAGATGGTGGATGAAAAGAATAAGCAACTGTCATGCATAACTTTTAGCTTCAGCATCAGTTTGTTTGACGAATCCCAGGCCTTATCAGCATCTAGCTAGGTGGTCCAAGAACCTAGTGACAAATAATGGTTCTCCAGAACTGTTTCTGCTTAATGTGTAGTACTTGTATTTTGTGAAGTATTATGTGTTCTGTGGCTTTTTCTTGTACCTCTTAATTAGTACTGGTTTACTCAGAAACTCAAGAGAACTGTGTTTCTTTGTCCCTAAGTGATGCTGCTTGTCTTTTGCTATTAAGCCTGAAGGAGGTGTTTTATGTTGCATCCTTGAGGTTATGTGGCACTATTAAGAGTCTGAATAAGAGGTTTCTGGATGGATAGGATCTCTCCTCCATTTACCAGAGGTCTCGAGTTCGAGTCTTGTATATGAAAAAACTTTGTTATCTTATGTGGTGCAAATCCCAACTAGTCAAGGTCCTAATGTGGGTACCTGACACCATGTTGTGGAAAACCATAGAACACACGCCAAAGTTTGAATCATTGACGTGTTTTTCCCTTATTGAAACATCACGTGTTGTGCTCTTATCACTCCAACGTCGTGGATACCTAGATTCCACTGGATGCTTGTTTGGAGAGGGGTTGTGTAGTTTTTGAGACTAAAGTGCCCCCACTATAAATTAGTTTTCTTTATGAGAAGAGGAATATATCCAAAAGAAACTATTGATTATGTTTCTAGTTAACTTGTCAAATCAACATCATATAAGGGGTTTTGCTTTTTGGCTTTTTGACTTGTTGAGAACAGGCCATGCTCAACAAGCAAAAAGATGTTTTGAGTCACTATTATTGCTTTACATCCTCCAAACTTTCTAACTGATAAAAAGAAATTGCTTTGCATCCCTTGTGATTGTATTATTGCTTGTGGCACACCTTGTCCCCTATACCCAATTTGGTCCCATTGACACCTTCTACTTTGTCTGTCATGCGGCGGATTTAGAATTTTAATATAATGATCAATCCAATCTTTAAGTTTCTTAGCATTCAATTTATTATAACTTAAGAATCATGGGTGAAGATCTAACATAATTTTTAGTGGATTTTCGCATGTATATACTATGCTTAGCGTCAAAAATATATTGAGTTCAGATAGACATGCCGTTGAAGAATTAGATTTGCGCCCATTTTTCATGGTGAAATCATCAAAATGCTTGAGTTAATGAATTCAGGAATTGAATTACATGAGTTCAAGTTTTGGATGCTAAGATAGTTTGGTTAACTTGGTTCTGAATCAAGTATTTATACTTATTTAATGAACTTGTTAACACATATATAAGGACTGAACTAAAGATAGTGGGATGGATGAACGTAATAGTTAGTTAGTTATACTTTACATCTTTCCTTGGTTTAAACCAATCATAAAGGTCCACGTTAGACATTGTACGCGGGTGAAATTATTGAAAGGTCCTCCCCATATGGATGTGATTTCAGGACTTTACGTTTGACATCTAAGGTTCTTGACGCTATACTCATTGAATCTTGAAAATTGTGAGCTTAGATCTAGTACTAATTTGTTGAAATGGTAGTAAATTTTCACATACATATTACCTTCCACGTCAAAAACACTTGATTCAGATGAATTGTCCCGATCTTCATGGTAAAATTATCTACACATAAACCAATCATAGAGGTCCACCTCAACCATTTGTACTTAGTAAAATTACTAATAAGTCCTTGGCATATGGATATGGTCAATTTAAACCAACTTTTGAACATGTTCTTTTTTTTTCCTTACATATGTTTGTCAATTTAGTTGTCATCATTAAAAAGTTCAAAAAGTTAGTAACAAATAGCCTTTTTTGTACATTGCTTTTTCAAAGTCCCTTTCAATCCCCCTTTCATTAATACCTTCAAAATTTAGTTGTAGACAAAAGTGTTACTCAACTCTTTTCTTTGTAGAAACAAACAAAGAAAGGAAAAGAGGAGATGAAAAACATCAATGGAGGAATTCTAAGGAAAATCAAATCCCTTCCAACATTAGTTTTCCAAGTAAATCATCCAACCAAACATCTCCAAAGTCAACTAACAACAAACACACAACATGACAATAAGATGCTTTGTCAAAACATTGATCTTGCAAATGATGTTGATCATCAAGAGACTACATGTGAATATGAAACTCATCATCTTTTTCAAGAATCAAACACTATGGAGGAAAACAAACTCTTGTGTGATTTTGAATACAAGTGTCCACAAGGAGGAAAAGACGCGATCATTCTCTACACAACGAGCCTAAGAGGGATAAGGAAGACGTTTGAGGATTGCAACATGATTCGATTCCTACTAGAAAGCTTTCGTGTTGTCTACTATGAACGAGATGTATCCATGCACATCGAGTATAGAGAGGAGTTGTGGAGGATTCTTGGAGGAAGAATTGTCCCTCCAAGATTGTTTATTAAAGGTAGAGACATTGGTAGAGCTAATGAAGTTGTTGGACTTCATGAACAAGGGATTTTAAAGAAACTATTACATGACATTCCTTTAATTTCTTCAAATTTTCCATGTAATGGTTGTTGTGGGATTAGATTTGTTTTGTGTTTGAGTTGTCATGGATGTTGCAAGATCATAGATCAAGATCAAGGTAAAGATACTAATGGATATCGAATTCGATGTCCAAAATGTAACGAAAATGGATTGATCAAGTGTCCTGTTTGTAGTTAGGTGCCATCTTCTTGTAAATATAGTATCATCTTGAAGCTTCAGTAAAGTTGTTTCAGTATTACTAAGTCATAAGGTTCGAGCCATGGAGCCAATGATGTTTGTTTGAGTTAGAGTAAACTATTTGCATTACACCTTTTGGGAGTGTGGTCCTTAGAGATCTACACGAACGTGAAACGCTTCGTGCATCGAGATGTCATTTATGTTAGACTACATGTAACTAATGTTTATGGTTGACTTAGAATCAGTACAAGAGATATATAAATCTTTTAGCTAATTTAAGACTAAACATTTCTTGTGGCATTGTCCTTTTTAATTACCTTTTGTAACAGTAATGTTTGAGCCAACTTACACGTACCTTGATCATTCTACCAGACGGAATATAATCTTAATATTGGCAAAATGATTGGGCTTAACAACTAGCTGTTTGATTAAAATCAGCCCACTAAGAATCAATGAGGTGGGCTAGTGGGCTACAATCTGAACTGATTTGGCCCAATATGATGCAAATTTGAAAGAGCTTTTGCATCTTATTATTAAAAAAAATAAAAATAATGGAACAATTATCTTCCTAGTTATGGCGTAAAAATTTCACGGGGTACCTTATTTGAATAACATAGGATCGATGTTAGTCAAAAGTAAGTACAAACATAAACGATTGAAGTAGGGCAAAAATTGTTAAATTTAAGTAAACTTTAGACGAAAATGTCTCAACATCAATCATATGAAACTTCAGAACATTTGAAGTTGTTCGAAAGAGAGTAAATGTGCAAAAAATAAACTATAAAATTAAGACATAGCTTAAATGCTCATGTGTATAACCAAAATGAACTATGGATACAACTAGGAAATTACACCCAATGACCTCGAAAATTAATGGTGTTGGACTTTTTAGCCCCCGCTTGATCCATGAGCAAAAAAGGCCAAACGTTAAAAAAAAATTAACTTAAAATTTTATCCATGAAACAAGCGGGGTCGAAAGTTCAAGACTGTCCACTTCTAAGGTCATTCTCGTAAATCATCATGTGTAACCTAGTGAACAATGGATTTAAGAGACCATTCAAAGTCCAGTGGACACTTCAAGAAAATAGGCCCAATCCAAAATTTATGAACTTAATGGGCTTAATGAATAGTTAATGTGAGAATAATTCTTGTCAAAACCTTTGCCACGTGTGCATATAAAAAATAATTATTTTTAATGCAACAATAAAACTAAATAAAAAATATTCATAGCTAAAACACGAAAAAAATAAAAAAACACAATGTGTTGGAGTTCGAAACTTCTACAAGCAAGGGCGAAGGCAGTATTTCTTACAAGGTCAAATCAGAGGCAAGTTAGAATTTTTACTATAGGGTTCAAAATATGAAAAGTAAATACACGAAGAAACTCTAACAGGGCTCAACATCTATTATATATACATACAACAATTTTAATCACGTACAAATAGTGTAAGTTTCCAAATAAACACCTTAACCCTACCTGATTCCGCCATTGATTTGAATGGATCCTATAGATTAAGAAAGTTCTTTAAATATATCTAAATTGCTAGAATGTTCTTTGCATACACCAAACTAAAAACCAAAACAGTCCTTTTCAATCACTTCAAATACATTATCATATTTTTTTTTCAATTTCAAAAGAATAAAATAAAAATGAGTCAAGTCCAAGTGCATTGGTAATTCAAGCATATTTCTTAAAGTTAGGTATATTCTAATAGGACCCTAATATGATGGGAATATTTCAGATAAAGTCATGAATTTTCTCAACTTGTAGTGATCATTGCTTCACTTTAGGAAATCAATAGAAAACCACTAATTTTGGAACTTTGTTGTGAAACAAGGAAAAATCGAGTCAGAATTTAAAGCTTATAAATTTTAAATATTTAGTAAACAATTTAATTTGGGAAGAAAAAAATTATTGAGTTTTCGTGAATCACGTCACATCTTTTAAGAATATTGATGGCAAAGTGCAAATCTTTTAAAAGTGATTTTGTGTGTGTGTGGTGGGGTGGGGGTGGGTTCCCCCCTTATAAATCCTGTTCGTGATGAATATATTAATTCAGGCTGTTTTTCCTGGGGCAACATTAAGTGTATCAGGGGGTTTTAACTCCCAAGATGATAGTATATCATGAACTCTGCAGATACTTTTTCAGTTTGGCTCATATTTTATCTTATAAGCATCTCTTGAATTTACTTTCCTGGGAACTGAGTTGCAACCATGACACATTTTTGAACCTCGCTTGGAGGACAAGATGCCTCAGGTCTTGAGATGCTATGATTCCCTATGTTGCTTGCCCATAAATGCTTGGGGATTCATAGACAAATTTCCTTCATGGTTTTGCATGAGGGTTGCCCCTTCCTAAATGATCATGGGCTTTTACCTATATGCAGTATGTAGGGTTGATCACATATTGGTTGTAGGGATTATGTGTGTTCTTGCTGTAAAAATTAAAATGTGAATTAAGTTTGTGCTATTTTTGTTGCTGCTATTAATTCAGTCATTGATCAAGTTGCATACTATTTACAGGTTCGATTCCTCACCAAAATCTATCATCCGAATATTGATAAGGTTTGTTCTGTTATTCGATTCTGTTATACATAATTTCTAAGCCACAAGCTGCCTCGCTTATGTTGACCATCATTATGAAGCTTGGAAGGATATGCCTTGATATTCTCAAGTTGAACATTGAAGAAAGAATCTCTTCATGTGCACGAGGAACTAACTTGGAAGAAAGGATCTCAACTTTACAGCTAACAAAAGTAACATGGAACATCACATCACATGAGCACCATTGCAAAACTAGAAACTGAAAAATGCGGTGCACGAAATATCTCGCGTTCACACAAAAGGATTGGGTTTGTGTTGGACCACAATGGGATGCGATGTTAACAACTTACTCTGACACAAGTATCAATGACTCGAACAGTTGTAGGATTTGAGGAAGGGCCGAAACCCAAAGAAATGTGAAAGAAGGACTAGACTCCAAGGGGATGCTATGTCTGCATCCTACTCTGACACAAGTATCAATGACTAATTCAACGACTCGAATGGTTGGAATTTGAAGAAGGGTGAAAACCCAAAGAAATGTAATGTCAACAGTCTATTTTAACACAAGTAACGGTGACTAATTGTACAACTCGAACATGTAGCCTATAGGTCACAAGATCTGAGGAAGGGTTGAACCCCAAGGCGATGTGATATCCACAGTTCAAATCTGTAACCTATAGGTCACACAAATACTACACAGTTCGAACCTATAACCAATAGGTCAGACAAATACAACTTATCGTTGCTCCAAGATCTCCCCTTCAACTTACTATGCACACAACATAAATCAGATAAATCAACTTTTGAACATTCTATTTAACTTTCTTACCATCTATGGAACAAATCATCTTCAAAACAAGAGCTCTAATTAATGTATGCCAATTATGTAAGGTATGCAATGATAGTACAAAAACAGAAGTTAAAAACCATCTATTATAAGTTCAAGACAGAAGGTTGATTTACAAACTTTTACTTCCCTAAAAGACTTAACACTATCTTTACTCTAATGCAACACAAAACATCACTAACGACAGAACGAAAACTAGTTAGAAACTATCACACACTTCTTAAAATTTACAGTTGAAAAGACTCTTACACCGAGATCTCAGTCATTGCAACTGCAGGCAGTTCTTGTGCAGCCGTTGCTATCTCTATTGCCGGAGTAGTTATGAGTGGTTGTTGTTGTAAATGAGTGAAATGAAGTTCAATCTGAAGCCGCTGATGAAGAGGGGTTGATGTTTTCAAACCCTTCTTGATATCTGCCTGCAGTTCCCTGATTGGTATGGCAGCCAAAAAACTCTTGATGTAGTCTTTGCATGACTCTTTGCCTTGACAGATAATTTCTTCTACGCTCTCAGCCTTCGATGGTTCATCTGTTTCGTTCACAGCTTCACTCTCTAGAGAACCATGCGTTGCATTTGTATGAGGACCATCGCTAAGTTTTGTCTCCGCTGTGGTAGAAATAGTTTGCTGATCCACAGCAGGTTTTTCTTCTGTGGACTGTGTAGTGTCCGGCTGTTTATAGATGGTTGTTTCCTTATCAAACTTCAGAATGTAAGCTTGATTGCAGCCTTCATAGAGTCTTTCACCTAAGGTATCGATGATGTAGTAAGCTTCAGCTTCAACCTTCAGGACAAAAAAATGATCGTTCCAGCTGACGATATAGATTTGTGGTTCACGCACAGAAGCATACTGTAATCCAGCGCGGCTAATTTCATCCCAGATATTGTCGAATGACATGGCACCATGCAAGAAATCAAATCCTCCCTCATCCATCCCATCAGGGTGGAAAAAACCGACAAAGGAATTCCCTGGCACGACAGATATGGAGCGAATTTTGGCTTGAAGGACCGTCTCCAGATCAAAGTGTTTGTCAGGGAACCGTTCCCTGTATGTCTCATTTTCACAAAGTTTCCTCCATTCTAATGAACCTTCTCTAATTAAGCTATCAAACTGTGATTTAATTGGCATGAGATCGCGATTGTTCTGCAACCAATCAGCAACCACAGCCACAAGGGCTGTGCATGCACTTTCTCCAGCAGCTTGTTCACTGCGCTGGTCAATAGAAGCAAAGAACACCTGAGTTTGAAGCTTCATGTGTCCATCCCGACTTACTATCTCTTTCTGTTCCCAACAGCCAACAGCAAAATTGTCATCACCAAACTCAGATACTGAAGATCGATTAGCAGTCGAGTCTTCCTCCACCTTGTACAGCTGCTAGACAATATCAAATTGACATGTAAAAAATAATGAAGTGGCCTCAAAGTAGAAGATTTATTAGATTATTTGAGAAAGCGTCAAGCACCAATATGGACTCATTAGATGTATAAGGTAAGAAAATTACTGCCTAAGATATACGTTCTAATTCTAACTACTCTCATTTGATTCAACATACTCTAGAAATGGAAATGTTATTTGCTAAAGTGCTCTTCGTGAACTCTACATATAATTACTAGGCAAGGATGCTTTATGCAGATGTCCAAGTAGTATGAGCAACAAGATCAAAGTATAATCCTAATCCAAATTTTGGCTTTTGGATAGCCAGTACAGACAAAATTACAAAGTAGAATGTCTGTTAAAAGAGAGGCTATAGATCTTACCCCAAATGAAAGAGCTTCATCAGAACTGAGCTGCCGACGATCGAAGTCAATATCATCTCCACCTTCTTCCCCATTATCCTTCTTCAACAACGGTTCCCCCTTCGATTTAGGAGATCTAAAGCTCAGTTTCCTCTTCCTCCAAGGAAGGATACTGCGCTTTGAATTCTGCAAAACTACAAGATCAGAAGCACAGGTGACCTGGTCATCCATTTGTGAGCAGCCCACATCTGATCTACGGTTGCTAAAGTAAACCCAATCCTCACCCTCACCGTTGACCCTTGTACTAGAATGAAAAGAAACTCCTGCACAATTCGCATAAGCCAATGGACCATAACTAAATGACTTCCTAACAGTAGGATCCTCCTTTGCCTCATCTGACTCTCCTTCTTCATACTCATCATTGGACTCAGAATCAAAAGGATATGCATATTCCCCCTCTTCGCTCCTCGCTGAGCTTCTTTCTTCACTACCCTCCTCTTCTCGACAAGCTTTCTTTGCTCTCCGAGTTGATACATACTCCGTAAATATTTTAACCTTTCTGAGGCCAGCTTTGAGCGCAGAAAGCTCATCCTTTTCTACTGGTGGAGTTTCTACGGACCGTGCTGGAGATTGGACAGGAGCTAGTGGCCTCTGAACCAACTCTGTTGACTCTTGGGTAGCTCTTAGTTCGAACAAGCTAAGCGATATCTGCATGACATGTCGAGATCAAGTCAAGTAAAAATAATAACAAGGGGGAATAGGTCTTTGAGGAGGGTAGCAGTACAAATAACATGTTATTGTAAGAAATTAACTCATGAAATAAAAGGAGCATACACAAAGCATGGGCCGAGTATCGGAAGCACCCCCTGGAACAACCAGTGGAATGTTCAGTTTAAATTCTCTCTCCTCTATCTTGGCAGCAAATTCAGCAACATTTAAGACAGCTGAACCAACAATAGGTGCCTTATTCTTCCCATTCATACCCTGGAGCAGAAAAAGAATCAACAGATGAACTCCAAAAATTAAACCTTGAGCAAACATTAAAACTGGCAGAAACCATAAATCAGTTCACAGATATAGAAACTGAGATGCTTGTGTAGATTTGAAAAAAATAAATCTGGAAGATAATATAGCTAATAATCAACATTAAATTTTTCAACAATTTCCATCGGCCTATCTTCTCCCTATGTAGTATTAGTTAGTATTCGCATAGTAGCTTATTCTTTAATTTTTAATACTACTTGTTGCTTCTTTTGCTTTGTTCATCTTGATATTTTGTTTTCATTATTTTCTTATTCAATATTGCTTTGATTTCACTTCTTTTGAGTCAAGGGTCTTTCGTAAACAGTCTCTCTACCGCACAAAGGTAAGGGTAAGGTCTCAACGTACATCCTACCCTCCCTAGACCCCACTTGTGGAATTAGACTAGGTTTGTTGTTATTGTTGTTGATGTTCCCATGTGTTACCAACTTACGGGGATCATGAGTGTTATGAGTGCGGATTCGGAGGACTAAGTTTTATAAAGTTGGCTATGATGTAATGTGAAAGAATCGGAGCACCGCCCTTTTAACCTAATAAGCCATATTGGATGCATGTACTTACAACCATCCAATGTTTAGTATTCATTTATAAGTAGCAAGCGATCCGGAAGAAACAAAATAAGTCATCTATCTTCTTCTTAGTTCAATCTCTAAATCTCAGTTTCATTTAATGGATTACTGTTTAAGCCCACAAGTTTGTTGTAGATCTAGGAGATGTCAATGACAAAACGAACCGCATTACAAACAAAAACGGTCCTTTAGATTTTCTTGAACCACTAAAGAAAAGACAAGCCATCTATTAGACTACACTAATAGAAAGAATTACATCTCGTTTCCAGCCTTCCGACATAAACTTACTATCGCGTTTAAAGGAAGGCACTAGAGAATCCAAGCAAACAAAATTTACTATCTACGACATCCATACAGTAAGAAAGTAACAAAATAGGCAGGTATTAGCACTGAAACAAGGCAACCGACAGATGCAAGACGACAAAAGTTCCACCAACAAATCATTAAGATAATCAAGAGGAGGAACTTTTAGCTTACGCAATGGATGCAATGCGACAAATATGTATCTCGTAGCACTAACTACCTAAGTGGAAGCAGCATAAATCTCATTGTGTGGTGGCTTCATAACGACAAAACTCTATAAAAATGTTCCTTAACTTCTTGGTTTCCATCATCTTAGACCATGTAAGCATAACTACCAGAATCTTTCTTATGACAGCAAACAAACACAATAACCACTCGACTTGGTTCAAACTTCAAAGTCATATAAAGAATAAGATGTTCCCCTAGAAATTATCAAAAAAACAGATGGTAGAGCCTTCAAAATAGATTTTGAACAAAAAAAAAGGTAGCTTTAGGCATAGTTTTCTACAAGCAATCACCACAAAAATGATTATTCTTTTTAAAAATTGGGAGTAGGGAAAGGAGAAATGGGGCGGGATTACAATGTAGGGAATCGAACCTTCACCAACAAGATGAGAGTCGCAACCAACCAACTGAGACATATAGTGACATCTTTTTCTACAATGTTATCAATCCATCTAAAATCAAACCATATAAACAAATTGAGGTAAATTTTCAACATATCCATCCAAGTACATCAAGAAAACTCATTTTCAATAGATCACATCACTTTCATCTACCCCTAAAAACAATTAAACATAATTTCAACCAATCCTAATCAAACCATAAAGAGATAAGGTCAAAGTTACTACTCCATAAAAGATCTAAAGTAAATATAAGGCAAGACATTAAATATGAATCTGAATAAAAAATTTCTAAAATCTAAAGAGAAACTGAAGAATCTCACATTCAACACAGTGAAGGCAATCTCCCATGGATGAAACACATTGTCTTTATAACCAGACAAATTACATAAACTCTGAAATTCTTCATCCCATTCCACCAAAACGCCACCGTTTGGTCCATTTTTCACCATTTCTTCTCTAGTACAGTTCCTTTTCACTGTCTTTATAAAAGAACTCAAAGCTATTTTTGGTGGTCCTTTCCACCTGATCTCCACCGCAACACCACCGCTAGAAGCCACCTCACACACCAAATTTTCAACCTTTCCTACAAAAATCTTTACCTCAAATTTCTTAGAAATGAGAGGTGGCCATGGACGCCATTTCATCATCTTCACCACCATTTCTCACACCAAAAATGCCAGAAAGTTCAGATTTTTTCAACACCCTTTTTCAAGAATCTTGGATTTTGTGCTGGAATTGAAAGATCCGTGAGGACTACATGGATTTTTTTCAGTTTTTAGGGAAATGGGGTTGGCTTGAAAGGGCAAAAAACTGATTTTTTTTTTCAAATTTTCTCAAAGGATTTTCCAAGAAAACACAGCTAGAGAGAGAGGAATATACAAAATATGTGCTTTGTATATTTGTTTTTGACATAAATATATTGAAAGAGAGAGAGAGAGAGAGAGCAAAAGCTAGGGGAGGTTAAACCAAGGTTATCAAGTGTGTGATGTATGTGTTTTTTGGGTTCTTGTGAGGAATTTCTTTGTTGGTTTGTTTTTTTCGATGTTCGGTATCTGTATTATAGTAAATTTGTGGTACTAACATTTTACGAAATTATATTGAGTAGATTATTGATGTTTTTTACTCATTTTGTTTATTTATGTTTGTCATATTTTGCTTCGTGAGAGTTAACTAACTAATTTTTAAAACTAAACGCAGATTTTAGATATTGAAAAACTAAAAGAATGTATCTTAAAATGCTGATCAAAATTCATACGATTTAATACTCGAGAAATGAAACATGACAAATAAAAAGAACTAAAGGATTATATTTTATTTATAAAACTCAAACTAGATTTTTTTTCAATTGTGGAAAATGGAATACTTGCACTAACTATAATTTTTAATAATCTTATAAAAAAAAAAAAAACTTAGATATGATTATGAATTTGTGAGAAATATTTGTGATTATGAATGGAGAGAGTTATCTATCGACCATTACAATCTTACATGATTTTGTGAAAAAAAAATTATAATTATAAATATAGGATTACTTATTAATCATTATAATCTTTAATAATTCTTTAGAAAAACTAATTTTGATAAATGAATGAAAAATTACTTATCATCCATCACAATTAGGTCCACAATCTTTTAATAATTTTGTGAAAAACGTTTATAATTTTGAATATAGAATTTCTTATTATTCGTCGTAATCTCTAATAATTCATTTTCTTAAAAAAAACTCTTGAAAAATGAATGAAAAAATCCGTCATATTTTTTCACGATCTTTCAAACTATATTTAACTGTCTAGATAAATTCTCGCCGAATTATCATTCATTACAATCTTTAACGATCTTATCAAAATTACTATCGATTATGAATGAGGATTATGTTTTATATATCACTCGTCACTTCATAACCTTTGATCGTCTTATCAATATTCATCTTCAAAAAATTATACGGTATATATAAATCCGATTTCATCGCGGGGTCCACCCACCATGGATATACTCGTGGGGGTGGGTGGTTAGAAGAGGATATATAGTGGGTCGGTGAAAGTGTTGATTGTGATTTTGCATATAAAACGGCGTGTGAACAATGGAGTTGACTTGTATTGTAGTTTTCTTTATCATAATCAAACATTAGGTTAGTTGAAACCTTGGAAAATTATTGATATTTTGTCTCATATTAAAACACAACTTAATTAGAAACCACCAAAGTTTGTATAGTAGTTGGTTGGATAGTAATAATCTCTACGGTTGGACGTTCGATATTCTATTCAGTATTTTTAAAATTTTAATTTTAATAATTAGATATTGAATATCGAACCTTCAAAGTTCATTTAGATACAATAAATCCATTTTCGAAATGGTAATATTCGATTCGATTCGATAATTTGATTTTTGGTGATTTACGTCCTATCCTAATTAACGTTATGTTTTTAATCAGAAATTTTGAATTCAAACACGTAAAATGGAGTTGCTTTTGATATGGAATACTTTACTTTTAAAGTGAAATTTTTTGATTTTATGACCAACTTTTCTCTTTGACATAATAAACACTCGATATTCATATCGTTATTTTCAAAGATCGATTTCAATAATTAGTAATTGAAAGTAGATATCGAATACCAAATTCTCAAAATCCATTCAGATACGGTAAATCAAACTTTGACACAATAAATTTTGATTTGATTTAATAATTAATTTTTTGGAAACTTACGTCCAATCCTAATTATCTTTATGTTCTTAATCAGAAATTTTAAATTCAAACATATAAAATAGAGTTGTTTTTTATATGGAGTGCTTTACTTTTAGAAGTAAAGATTTTCGATTTTATGACCAACGAGTGTGAAACCAAGAAAAAAAAAAAAGAGGATATAGTGATATTTTGTTTGGTAATAAAACTTACGTGAACACAAAGTATATTAAAATTGTTATAATCTATATAAATGACTAGATTATTAGTGGTTTAAACACATTATTAGTAGTATAAGTTAGTGTACATAAAGAGAAAAATTAGAGCTTACTTAATTAATGCATGTTACTTACATGCAAAGAAAATAACTATGTTAGGGTTGTGCAAAATAATATGTAATATAGTTTTTTGGTGTTTTTTTAGATATAATTAATAGTTGTAGGGAAAAAAACTAACTTGCATTTAGTATTTAATTAGAAAATTAAAGCTTACTTAATTGGGAAGTATTACGTACATACAAAGAAATAACTATTATATGCTCGATATGGTGTGTCAAGTTAACGTGTATTAATAATTAATTAACTATTGTAAAAGAATAAATAATTAACTTGCAGTGTTTAAGAAAATCAATTTAATAATTACTATGTAGAAATACTATTTTCGATATGACTTGCAAATATCAATGTGTAATGTATTTTTTTTTATATTCTAAAATATATAACTAGTAGTTATTAAAGGCGAATATAATATATATAAAATTTAACTTAAAAAGTATAATTAAATAATAAATTTTGGACTCAATAAATTAAAATCATTATATTATAATAAAAATTCAAACTCGAATTCATAAAGTATTATTTGGTTTCTAGACCATAGAATATATATTATTATTATTGTATTTTCAATTTGCTTTAAAAAAATTAATCATCTTGTTTTTGACATTTTTTAAAAATTGAAAAATTGACTAATTCAAGGAAGAACATGGTACGTAAACCACTTGCATGAAATAAGGAATGGGAATGCATGAAGCACCCTTTTATCTTATTTTATTTTTATTAATAAACTACTAGTACTATATAATATAATAATAGGTGGAATTAATTAGGACATAATCTTGATCAATTTATCATGGGAATCTGGTGAAATGATAAGTATTTGTTTCATCTTTAATCAGAACATTTTCGATTTTGAGTCATGCTAAATAACAATATCATTTTTCATCCTTAATCAAATGTTTCGAATTTAAATCCTCTTGAAACTCTTCGACGGGATCTGAATTTAGTCGGGTCTCAAATAAATACTGCAAACATTGATTCTTTAATTAACATAAAATAGGAGATTTAAGATATGTTTTTTTGAAGCTCGACTAATTCAAACTCACATGCGTCAAATAATATCATTTTAAGAGGTAAATATAAGTTGCTCAAACTTTAACGATATTACTAAACACGATTTATTTCTAAAGTTTAAACCTGAATATTTTTTAAAAAAAATGTATTTATCACTCTACGATCTTAAATGATAAATAGTAGAGTAGGAGATATCACGAGATAATTACAAACATTATGTATGAGTATTTCCTAAGTTAAGTAACAAACAAGAGTACAACACTACAAAACATATATAATTATTATACTTACTACCTATATAATTTATTTTCTCTGGTTATCTGCAAAATAAAATATAAAAAATTAACTCAAAATACTAAATAAATATGAGACTTTTTTTTTTTTTTTTTGCATAATACATATTGACTAAGAGGATTCAGTTGAACTCACACAATATATATATATATATATATATATAAAAGATTTTTGAAGTCTGAGATTATATAATTCACGGGTTAATTTTTGAGATTCATTATGTTTTACCTACGTGATCAAGTATTTACGATCACTGAAACCTAAACCTAGCTAGCTTTTTCTTAAGCACGTGCATCTTCAAACGACTTTTAATAGAGATAGTAAACCAACTGCACTATTTTATCACTCCGTTATTTATCTACGTGTCACGTCATAATTAAATTAAATATTTCCTCATATACATGTTAAATTCAGATGATTTTTTTCACAAAATATCTCATACCTAACGTAACTTCTCAATCTTTTCAACTATTTCAATAGACATCATAACATATACGTATATTATATCATCATTTATATATAAGCTAATCTGATTTTATTAAATTACCTAAGTTATATTTTACTTCTAATTTATTTTATTTTATTGTAGTCAAAAACTTTGAAGATAAACCATTGACTTTTTCATGTGCTGTTTCATGCACACGATATCCGTTGATTTTGCTTAAAATTGTGGGTTGAAATCAATATATATTAATGAAATGATTGTATAAAATTTGACTTTACACCTTACCCTATTCACACCCTTTAAAAAGATTATTTCATGTGAGGCTAAATATATGGTTCGAAATTGAATTCTTAGAGTAACAATAAAGTCTTTTTCATGTTATCTATATAGTACGAGTTTGAGGATAGATTATCTATATTATAGTTTTTGGGGATATAGCCTTTTCACGAATTCTACATTAAATTAATACAAGATACTTTGTATACTAAACAGTTTTTTGTTTTTAAAAAAAATATATGGTTACTTGCTATAATTTGCAATAAAATTTGTCCTTAAAAGGTGGGCAGTTTGTTTTTTTTTTCTTTAATAATTTGTTTGACTAAGTTTTTGAAAAGTGAAAAGTTTTTTTAAAAATGCCAATTTTAGGAAGTTTAAGTGTTTGGTCAGCTTCCAAAAAAAAGACATGAGTATTTTTTGAAAGTTGAAAAATGTATTATTATTATTGCTCTAATATTTACAAAAACTAGTTTTTAAATAAAAAATCAAACACACACGGCTAGCTACCAAAACTTATTTGTAACAAATTACTAAGATTATATTTATATATATATATATATATATATATATAAAGTTTTGAGCACCTTTAACAAAATTCCTAGGTTCGTTACTATCGCAAACCATATCATCCACCTTTAGTTATCCGTTGATATCACCAATTGCACCACCATCAACCACTATTGTTAATGACTCCAATCACTATCACCACTATTTACAACGTATAATTTATAATTATCACCATCAGTCAACACTAGCACTAGTCTACCATTCCTCGTCCGATAATCGCAACCATTACACATCTCTACCACCAATTACCATATAATTTTTCAAAAAATATATTTTATCAATACAATATTAGATTAATTAATATATTATATGAATTACCTACTAATATATAAAAATATATTATTAATTAAATATGAACTCGTGTGCATGTCACTATCCATGCTTCTGCATTGGGTTCTGCTGGAATCTTAGGCCAAACACATCAACAAAATTATTATTTTATTATACCAAAATTGATATGCATTTCATAGTTTAATATTTTTATGCTAATCTTTTATCATGAAAAATATCAAATGAACAGCTGGCCATTACCATATGCTTCCATTAGAAAAATGCACTTTTTTTGTAAATTAGTGATATTAATATACTCTCTTTGCCTTTGAACATTTTGGCTATATAAAAGACAAAATTGTTGAACCTTTGGAACTTACCAGTATGTTTTATTTAGACACTCAAATTATAATATATTTCAATTAAATACTTTGAACACAAAATACATATCAACTCAAAATAAGCTCGATCGTCTAAGGTTTTACGATTTATTTACACTAATATGTAAAATTAAAGGAGGTGTTTAAAAATGATGATCACATAACGGA
Organism: Solanum tuberosum; assembly: GCF_000226075.1. Lineage (NCBI taxonomy): Eukaryota > Viridiplantae > Streptophyta > Magnoliopsida > Solanales > Solanaceae > Solanum > Solanum tuberosum. The sequence goes on along the minus strand of NW_006239026.1, from coordinate 407,766 downwards.
CACTTGAAATTATGAAAATAATTTTTTCAAAGTTTGAATCAGATATTTAAGAGGTTGTCAATATATTTCGCATTTTGCAAATTATTCATAATTGATGGCTCTTCTTTTTCTATCCCGTCCTCTTTAACATACACGTGGTTAAGTCTCCAGTATTCTTTTATTTTTAACCAAAATTTTCGAATTTGGATGTACTCAACATAGTAAAAATAATGATCCTATATGTACCAACTTGTTATCTTTTTAATCCTTCCCCTATTTTTCCTATCCTTTTTTTAAAAAAGGATCTTTTTTCCTTTTATTTAGTATATATATTATAGTAATTTTATTTTTTTAATAGTTGATGAAAATATTGGACATTGAAAAGAACACAAACAAGATAAAAACAAAGGTGTATGCCAGAAAACAAATTCTGTTTAGAAAATGACAAATGTAACACTATGGAAAAAAGTGGACCTCAAAATTAGAATTTTATCACAAAATCTTGACTAAATACCAAATTTTCTTTTTCTTTTTACTACACTCCATTCTTCACCCACTCACCTTACATATTTTTTACATTTTTTGGTTTGGGAGGGGGGGGGGGGGGGGGG